>NC_080641.1:17888401-18209363 GCF_027579445.1 Ammospiza nelsoni | reverse complement strand
CTTCCAATAAACAGTATTTTAGCTTGCAAAATATTTGAACATGGAATTCAAGGTACTCAATATCCTGGCAAGCCAAGGCTGATCATGCTGAAAAATTTGGTTGTCTCAGTTTCAGAACCTGATTCAATTTCTTTTGAGTTGTATGGTATCTCTTATGGTACCTTGTAAATTTTCCATTTTCTGTGCATCATAAGCAATCCCTCCCTCCCCTGCTGCTTGTTGGAGGCACTGGCTGTGCCTGATGAGGGAGACTGACTCAGCACTGCCTTACCTGCCCCAAGCTGGCTCCAGTAACTAGGTGGGAAGCCACTCTCCTGCTCCGAGGGAACACTTGTATGTGTCTATTTCCTTACTCCACCAGTAAGAAAGTGCCTTGAATCAGCCATAGGGAATACTCTGTTCAGCTGCCAAGGTGAAAGATGAAATCAGGATACGTTTAGCCCAGCAAAATAAGTGTTTACACTCCTGTGCACAACAATGAATGAAGCCACGAAATAAAAACTAAACTGAAATTTAAAATTGTATTCCTAGACTGCCGTTATCGATGAGGACCTCTCCCCCCCGTGAGATTGTCAGCACAGGGGCTGCTAAGGCCAGTGCAAGCCTTGCTCAGGCTGCTCCCCTTGAGCACCCCTTGCCCTTGTTTGAGCTGGGCGAGCTCACCTTCCTGGCTGGCCCATGGGGTCCCGTGGTCACCTGCAGGCTGCCAGCAGCGTCTCCTCTGAGCCTCCCCACACATCACAGCTCTGGCCAGAACTCATCCTACTGCATCCATGGAGGGGTCAAGCATCCTTCCTGCTTCTCCTTCTTCCTAGGAACACAAAAAAAAACCTGTGCCAAGCAGGCCCACACCCCATTCTCTCCTCTCACTTGCTGGTGTTGGTTTCTCCTCCTGATATGGAAGACTCGCCAAACAGTAATTTCTCTTGTGCCCCTTAGTAAGAATATTATTTTCACCTTCAGCTCTTCCTGCAAGTCACCGGGCTCTAGATAATGTTTAAACTGGATACACAATGAGAACAGTTCTATACAATAAACACCTTATTAGATCTAGGACTTCTTTTGTGAAGTCAGCTTCTAATTGAAACCACACATCCCATGTTGGAGCTCCAGTGACAGTCATTGCATGTATACCACTTTTCTAAGCTACCCCAAACTATCAGCCATTGCAATTTATCATGACTCTCGTCTTCAATGGTTAAAAATCCAAACAACCACTTCCTTAAAGTTATTCTGCTTGGACATAGTCACTGAACTTGGCCGTGATCATGGCCTGACAGCACAAATGAGGAGAAATTGGCCTCTAAGATTCACTTCATGCTGAAGTACAAAGTTCAATATATTTTTTTAAAAATCCTCAAATGGAAATTGGAAATCTGCAGAATTTCTTATTTTATTGTTTATTCTCATTTGTTTCTGCTTCTTGATAAATCCTGTAACTCACAAGGTAAAGGTTTTCCAAAGTGTTCCATCCAGCTAAAACCTTCCTTCAAATACGCAGTCCCACAGAACAGATCACAAATATCAGGCAGCATGATGTAAAATCCAAATCTCACAATTAAATATATCACTGAAAAATTATTTTCTGCAAGTATATGAAATATCTAATTGAAAATTTGCTTTTTCAAATATTCATGAAAGGTAATTTCAAGTGCAAGTATGCTCATAAAAAGCAAATTCACAAAGTCATAGGCACGATCAATTTGGAGTTAATTTTTGAATTTAAATGAATATTCATAGACATTTTCAACTATTCGTTTAACTTCAATACAGACTCATCAGCACTCATTTGCACCTAGTTTTTATTAGTGCAAATCAGGATTAAAAACACTGAAATCAAAAGTTGAGCATGTCTGAAAAATCCTTAAAAATCACAATTAAAACAGCCTTTCTTATCTTCAGAATGGTATAAATCTAGCTTTCTTTTTCTAGCTTCCTTTTCTATCAAAATTTGAGCATGATTTGTTAACTTTTGAAGTTATTGTTCTGCTGTCAGCTAAAGCTATTTATATGCTTTGATACTAAACATTCCTTTACATAATGGTGTCTCTTCCTCCCAATTCCTTAAAAATTAGTCATCTGCAATACTTTTTTTCCACCTTTCCTAGGATTCAGTTTAAATGAAGTTTATAAAACTCATAAAATTTTCTATTTCAAGCTGATTTCAAATGCTACTTAGTTGAATATTAAAAATTCTTCCACTTACAAAAAAAATTGACAATATCAAGAAAACGGAGGATTATATTTTAGGCAGAAAACCTAAGCAATGGGAGGTCAATGAATTATTGAACAATTTTCCTAGAGAGCAGCAATAGTCATGCTTAGGTTACCTACATGCTTTGTGTTCTCATGTGACTGAAGAACTAATGGGATATCATAATACAGTAAAATTGCATTGTTTGTAAAGCTTTAGTCATGAAACTTTTTTTTTTTCACATCTTATGATTTATTCTTTCTCAGTTTGATGAAAACTCAGCAATTCCTTATTTTATATGTCTTCAATTTTATCTCGAAATGCTGGGATGACCCTGCAGCTGTTTAGAAAGATGGGACTATATTAAAGGTCATATTTTCAAAGGTATTCTAGGTAAGTTAGAAGTGTAAAGGTCTATTCTCCTATAAGATTCAAAATGTCCTAGTCTCTTCTAGAAAGGGCATAAATCTGTGACTATTTGGTTCTTTTGACTGTCTCCCTAACGTTCCTTGATCAGAGCAATGCACAATGACACACACTGAGTTGCATCACAACAGCTAACAAATTACATTAGAGCTAATTGAGTTTGTGCTCTATGATATCAAACATAAGCCTTTGCAGAAAATCCAACAATGAACCTGATGCCCATCATTCTTGAAGACTAACCAATCCTTTCTTCCTCCTTTCTCCTGGAAAGATGAAGAACAGATGTACAACAACATCTCTTAAGAATGTTATGGCACTTTCTGGATGTCACAAATGCAATATTTGCATTTGTTATTGTTTGCATTTATATGGAGATAATTACTTCACTACAAAATAATTTTCTGGGAAGTATTTGCAACAAATGACAAATCTTAAAAAAAAAAAGAAAAAGAAAACAGGCTTCCCCTCCCCTTTTATTTTTGAACCATTTTTCTTATATTATCCTAACATCTAAAATCAATATTTTTCCTTCTACTTATTTTCTTCCAAATCCAGCTTCTGGGCATGTTTTATACAAGGCAAAGTGAAAGGCTTAGCTTTGAAGTCACAGAAAATTCACTGGCCAAGTGTATCAACAATTCATGGAAATACATGTGAAGGCATAGAGCAGAGAACTGGTACAGATCAGAGAAACTAGCCAAGCTGCTGCATCAGTTCAGCTTCATTTATTCAAAGGAACTGACAAGATACTCTGTATTGGAGTCTCGGATAGATTACTTACAGAACAACAGGTCAAACCTTATGAGAAATTTCTGGTGCTGCCTTTTGAGGATGCAAATGTCTTACTGCAGGAGGATCATCTAACTCCCCTTAGACAAGACATTCTTGTTCCATCCTCTTCACCTTTATTTCTTAGAGGATATTCACTCTTCTGCAATTATCAGTAATTATCTACAGTTCTGAAAATACAAACAAAACATGACATTTCCTTAAATCCTTTCCTATTATTAGAATACTGAGACAGTCAATGCTAATTGATTAGCTAAGACATGTCTTAGTGGAGGAAACTGGTTTAACACAGGTTTTAATTTCAATTGCAGAATTCTGCAGTATTCTTCCCCATTCAGCAGAAAGAATTTTCTTCCTTGTTCTCTTTGCTTTCTTATTCACCCCACAGTCATTTATTCAACTCTGTGGTTGTAAAGATTGCAGTAGCTGTTAGTCTACATGAAGAAACTGTTATAGGCACACCAAATAGATGATATGCAAATATACTATTGTCATTCATATGTTTCTTTAGGCTAATTTATATTTTAATGAATTTGGTCATTGGGAACTGAAGTACTTTAGCTTCAGAAATAGAGCTTGTTGAAAAGCTTTCACTGAAATACATAAATTTCAAGCATGTTTTCAGCCAGCTCAAATCATTGTTGAGATCCTTTATTTAGTGAACCAACACTTCAATAAATAAGACAGAGATACAACTTTTGTATAATAATCCATAATTTGATATATGAGAGATAGGGATAGCAGAGAAAGCCATGCCCACTGGGACAAGCTATTTCTGAGGTACAACACAGTTATAAACCACAATCTGAAAATTACTCTAAAATCACTTCGCCACTGTTTTGTTGCAGGCGTAGCTTCTTTCAGGAGATAATTCAAAGTAATTTGAAAGATGCCATCAAGATTGAATAGACAAGTTCGAGTCATAATTGGGAAACACAGGAGTGGCTCACGTGCCAGACAGGCAGGACTAGGCTGATGGGAGCACTCATAAGGTGAAAGTGGTCAGTGTTGCAGCCTTGGGCCACTAGAGCTGATCTGAGGAAGATCACCCACACCAAAACTCCCACACTTCTGAAAGAACTGTAAAACCAGCAAAGTTCTGACGTCAGCATGCAACACAGAATTTTGGTGGGAAAATCCAGAACTCAGGTTGGTGAAGAGAATTCAGGCATTAATGAAACTGCTTTGGGAAGGGGTGCAAGCCTTACCCACACTGGGTGTCACACTGACTAGCCACTGCCTTCTGAATTCATATTGAAGCTTTAAGGCATGTATTTTCCCTGCAAAAAAAGCATTGAATTTGAATTTTACCCAGGCTGGATACAGTCCAACATCTGAAAAATCTAGACTTCCATTGTCAACACTCAGCTACAGGAAATCTGAGCTTTTAAAGAAGATCCTTGCACAACGGACATTTTGGAGCTCTGGCTCATTAGCTGTGGATTACTTAGCTCACTGCTGCTGGAAAGCCTGTGCTGTCATGGTCAAGCCAGAGTCATCCGTGGTGGCCACTGTTGGCTCTTTAAATAGATTACTTGAGTTTGGATGGAAAGAATATGCAGATCTAAGATCACAAATAGGAGGACAGGGAAAGACAGAATGAGATTAAGAGAGATATCACTAGAAAACCTCACATGCTGAAAACAATGGCAGTAAAATCACAATGACAGAACAATCATTTATGTCATACCAGTTTGAGAGAACATCGATTTAAAAGGTGTAATCAGATAAATTTATTGCAAGGACTAAAAAAATATGGAAACTGTGAAAGTGAATACAAATACATCCTTTGCTGTATTTTAAACCAGCAGCATAGCTTTACCCAATTAGAATGAAATCCATCTTATAAGAAATATCTAATTAGATATGGTAAACTTATTTTATTTTAAAAGAAAGGCATTGATGACTCCTAATTATACACATACATGTTCTCTAAGCAAATTACTCATTGTCTGAGGCATTACGCCCAACATGTCCTTATACAACAGTGGCATCTAGTGGCCAGCGGCCAGGCTCTGCTCCAGCTGGAAGAGGAAGACGGTCAAACGCAGGAGTAATGATAAACACCGCCGGGGTTTTTGTTTGTTTCGCATTATTTCAGATAGCGAAATACTATATGGATTATTATGCTCATGTTAATTACAGGCCCTTTAGCATCCTAGCAGAAGGCACGAACCGATTGATACTTGGACATTGGGAGAGGACAGGGAAAGCCCGTCCACTGCCAGTCCAATGGACACTAGGGCTGTGCCAGATGCTTTCTGCCATGCTAGCAACACCGACACATGTAGTCTCTTCCTGTACCTCCAGAATTGTTCCCTGTAGCCCATTTGGTCCAGGTTTATCATTCAAGTTGGAGAACTGTTGCCGTCAACTGGGCGTTGAACAGGGAGCGGATGCGGCGGCCCCGCAGCAGCCCCGGCAGCAGCGCGCAGCCCAGAGCCGGCCCTGCAGCCCCGCATGGAGCTGCTCTGCTCCGTGCCCGCGCCTCGGCTGCAGCCGGGAAAGCTTCTGCAAGCCCCTCTGCTTCCTGTGAGCCACCCAACAGCACCCCGGTGAGAACACAGCAGCATGTGCTGCCTCTGATTGCAGCACTAGGGATAAAACACCCAGTGGGATAAATAATTACATTTTACAGACCTGCATCCTGGAAGTATCTGTAATTAATGAGAAACAGAAAAAAATGATGTGATGACAACGTGTTCTAAAAGCAATGCATCACCATGACCCTGACTAACTTGCCATCAGCTGAGCGCTGCATTTACCAGTAAATCTCATTTTATGAAAAATAGGAACTTTATATTCTAGAACTAGCTGTATGTTCTGGATAAAAACATTGTGAGTATACACTCTTGCTATAGATGACAACCACAGGCATCAGTGAAAGCCGTGTTTTAAATAGTATATGCCTCTGAGATCCAATACTGATCTTATTGGTCAGACATGCAAACCCAAATAGTATTTCTCACTCCTCGTTGTAACAGGCTACTCCTATTCCCAGAAAAGCCTTGGGGCTTGATACCAGAAGTCCTGAAACATCAGACATCATGCAATTGTCAGACTGGCAAGCTGTGATCTTGGTTATCTGTGATAACCAAATAAAATTCAGATTCCACCTCAACTCACAGGAATGCAGTACTATTTTTGAGAGTCTATAAACTCAAACATATTTCTGGCAGATTTGAGCCCTTATTTCTTAACAAATAAATATCATAATTGAGATCATTAAATAAATTTGGAATGTCTTTTTTTTGTGTGTTCTCAAAAATATATATATATCACAATACATAAAACACGGATTTTCAGCATCATCCACTTATTACAACTAGTATTATCTTATATTTAATTTCTCCTGATCAATGACATTATGGAAAGTCAGAATATCTTGTAGAAATCAGCTGCTTTGTCCAGTTTTTTTTGGAGGTAAAAGACAAGTCAAGGATTTCATGCACCAAACCTGATCTCTAACCAGTCTGGGATTTTCCCAATTCCCTGCTGCTGGGTCCCACTTACCCGGCTTTTCCTCTCAATCCAGCCATCCTGCGAAGGGCTGCACTAAGTCAGCATTCTTCGACTGGATTGTTCCAGTGATCAATAGAGAAAGAACAATGATTTATTTATAAAGCAGCAATGCAGCACTGCAAGAATTAGTTCTCTTCTGGAAATGTTTCCCATTTTGCACATTTCCTACATAAAAGAATGCACAATAAACTTCAGCATGAATTGCACTGCAAACCACATTTTAACTGCACTCCTTCATTTGCTTCTTTTTAGGAAGTATTGTGTGGTTTTGTTGTTTGGCTGGTGGGGTTTTTTGGGGGATGGCATAGGAGTGTGTATTTATTTATTTATTGATTTATTTAAAGCTTGTTGTGTATTGATTTAGCAAGGAACAGGTAATAGCCATATCAATTTTCTCACAGTGAGATGTATTGGTAGAAAAACAATTTTATAACTAAACAGAAATGACTGATCTATTGGCTAGTATGAGCTATTCTATTATACATAGATTATAGAGATGATTTATATAAATAACTTAAGCAAGGTCTGTATTTTAGATATGCTTCAACTAACATAGGCAGTATTGTTAAAAGCAAAAGGGCCACAGCAGCAGTATAACATAACTAGAAGCTGATATTTTGTATAGGAAATGGGATATATGTCTCTGAGTTCCTTATTATGCTGATTATTACATTTGGGAGAAATAACACTGAGTATTATTATGGCAGCTTGAGAAATAACAATATATCTGAATCTGCAAAAAACACAGCTTGTAACAATCTGGGCATACACTCAGTGTTTCAGAAAAAGTAAATGTGATAGAAAGTATGTTTTATATCTTCAAGAAGAGATTTCCCCCCCACACCCTCCTTTTGAGTTGTATGTTTCTTCATAATCATCATTTTGCAATCTAATGTCAGAATGAAGCACAAAAGAGAATTTTTTTCCAACAATTGGAATTGCCATGGCAACACCCCAGATCTCAGATAAAGTTTGGTCCTGTACTGATAGTCACATTAGCATTTGTTTGTGTGCTAAGTGCAATACTGCATGTGAAAAGCACCTCAGTCTCTCTAGTTATGTATAAGAAGATGTAATTTGATTATTTCAGAAATGTGAAATACAAAATTTTGAAAGCTCCACAGAAAGCTTCACCCTTAAAATCATGTTTTTGAAATGACACAAATCATCAGAAGAAAATTAGGTACGGCTATCAATATTAAATGCAGTTGTTTGCATCTCCAGTCTCACTTATGCTGAATCTGAGTCACTGTCCACTGTCCCCTTTCCAGCAGCTCTTAAGTTTCCCAAACATATTGATCTTGTCTTTGAATTCACATACATATATAAAGAGACTGATGAATTTAAGCAACACCTACTAAAGAATCAAAGGAGACTATTTTTACCAGACATATTTATAATTGCCTTACACTACTGCAAAAAATCAGCTGATGATAAAGACAGACATTTCTTTTCTGACACACAAAAATCCTATCCAAACTATAAGGCAACTAAAAACCCTGAAATTACAAATATTCTATGCTGGCAAATCTACATGTCTATAAAATATATACATGTGAAAACATTTAGGATGTATTCAAGAGGCTTTTGTTCTGTATCATTAATCTGCAGGTTTGTAGAACAACCTATCAGAAACAAAACACAGAGGGACAGCCATGACCATTTGAGCTGAAATCTGATTCCTCCCCAAGCAGAAAACAAAACCAGGATATACTGTCTATCATGGTAGCATACAGTTCAGATTTCAATCAATGTTTTTTTCAAATACTGTAGAGCCAAATGCTGTGTTTCAAAAAAGCATATTAGAAATATCTAGGAGATAACCATAATTGCTCCCAAATAAACTGCCTAACAAATAGAGTGCCAAATCACTTATTATAAAATTTAACAGTTCTGATGACAAAATAAATAGTAGAGAATGCAAGATGGGACTGAAATTCTGTTGCAATAATAAGCTTTGAGTGTAAATCATTGGGGAAATGTCATTAACAATTTTCTAAAAAAGCAATTCAAGTATGTGGTTTTGGGATACTCAAGCAGGTACCACATATTCTGTAATAAATACAGCAAAGAATGTCCTACACTACATTTCCAGCTGGAAAGAGTAACTCAAATTCAAGATCTGTGTCTCCTTTTTCTTTAAGGGACAGAGAGGTAAACAGCATTGGCTAGGAAAGGATCTTTCAGAAGCCTGACATTAAACAAAGCAGTCATGGCTGTCATTGGAAAGACCCTAAATTCTAACATTTTATCAGTATACAGGGTCTGCCTGAAATACATGCTGGTGTTTGAAGTGTTACTAGTCACCTGTTCATATTATAGATACAACTTCATGGATCCAGGATGACAAGCTTACCTCCTCAAATGAAAAACCTGACAAGCTGCAAACTGTATTTAAGGGCAGAATAAGCTAATGACCAAATCATGAAGCTATGAAAATAAAAAAGCCTGGGACCAGATGCTGCTGGCTATGGTGGGGCTCAGTTTCTAAGCACTCAGAAGAACTTTTAAATCCCTCTTTACTTGCCCCAAGTGTACATTATTCTTTACTGGTTATCTCAATACCTTCACTCAACAGCATCCCACCATGACACACAAGCCCTTAGAGCAAGGTGAAGATTCCTGCACCACTTTTGAGATCAAGAACCTCCACAGCTGCAAACTCCTTGGCAGATAAATTTTGCATGTCCTGGATGAGGTCCTGAGAAGCCAGGAACACATGCTGCATCAAAGTCAACTTTAATGTGATTCCTTTTTAGTATTTACTGTGGGATACTAGGAAAGAGAAAGGAACATTATGCTCCAATTCCTCAACACTGATTAACTTTTTTCTTTATCCTATTAATGTCTATCCTGCAGAACAGGCTGTGAACTTTACAATCTTTATTTGGGTTTACCCCTGCTTTAATACACAAATTCTAAATTAAGAGATCTTTGTTAGGGAATAGGCAAAGCATCCTGTTAATGCACATCATATTGCACTCTCCTAAGCAAAATGTTTGCTTTGTGCAGGTAAAAACTGGGACCTTTCTGAAGACAGGCATACTTTGAATCAGCTTTTCCATATTTGACATTGTTAGGCATTCTCTGTGATGTGAGGCAAAAAATAAGTTGAGCTATGAAAACTCAGTATTTTGGAGATCATGAGCTGAAAGAGAAAGCTGGGAGGGAGATGGGAAGACAGGCAGCAGTAAGACTACATCACTAAGCATCTGGTTTTTTCACACGTTTCCTTGCTGCCCTACAATTTTTCTAGTAGCTCCTCTTTGAAGGGAATTACACATAGGTAGCTGTGTCACTGGCACCTCTATCTGCAAGCATGCAGTTGTGATTTGCTTATGCACTGCTGTGTTTTAGCAGCCATTTGAAAGCATGACTGAAATATCCTATTGCACATTGTGATGCACCAGTAACTAAAGATGTAGTCCCCAGGAAGTGCCATTTGTGTCAGTGGAGCACAGCTGCTCTGGAGGAAAAAGCCTGGGGCACCTGCAGCAGCCACAGGGAAGCAAAGGGAACCAGCAGCTTTGCTCTGATTTGAAACAGGATTCACCTCCTTTAAAGTATTTATTTGCAAACACCTTGCCAAAATTTTTAGAGGAGTCTCCATTTTTTCTATTCTTAATTGTTTATTTCTTCAGGTGCTTAGATTATTTTGCTAATCCTTCTCCATGCAAATAGATCTATTCCTTTTTATAAAGTCTATCAGTTCTTTTTTTAGCATCCAGTATGTTTATACATGGAAGTTACACATTGAAAAACATATGCCCCTTTTCAACTTGTTCTTGAGCTCTAATGGAGGAAAACCAGAAACCATTGAAATGTTTTTCTTTCTTTCTATGAAAAAAGTAATTTTTTTAATTTAAAAAAACATTACAGAATGACAATTGGAAGCAGTAGCTTCTGAAAACATTTCAAAGAGGTTTACAACAGCCACTGTAATAAGTAGTATATAGTTATAACAGTTATAATTGTATATAGTTATAACTATTTTGGTAGAGAGGCACAAAAAGGACAAAAATAAAATTCAAGACAATTCCAAACTCCTCACCTCCTTCTAATAATCAGGACTACATTTCTGATGACTCCTTATTTAGTAGGCTGGGCTAGGAATCTGCTTCTCATGCTGTCAAACTCGTGTGTTGTGATATGGAACAGGTCACTCAATCTGTATCTGCTGCTCTCCTTCTCCCTTCCTTAGCTGTCTAATTTATACAGTGAAATATCAGGACAGACTACAACACTGCTGCCGACACAGCACACAGAAAAATGAGGCATGATCTTTTAAACATAGTATTCATTATAAAACTGGCACTGGAAACACTTTACTCTTTTACAATGCAAATAAGCACATCTTAGTTATGGAGGTTACATATACAGATGTCACAAAAGCACACTTAAAGACAGGCAAATAAATGAAAAAAGAAGAATCTGAATGAAGATTAAATTTCAGGGGGTAGAAATCTCATCATGAAGGACACTTTCTGCACAGTGCATAATGGAGGGTACAGTATATTCTTTTTATATTCCTCAAATGAATACATTTTCAGTGCATACAGTTTCAGCAATTAGAAAAGAAATTTGGATGTTAGAGTTTACATAAATAACAAAAACCATCAACATGCCTTTTTCTTGTGATATTTTTTCTTTTTATCAGCTTTATAATTTTTTTAATTTCCTTTATACTATCTCAAGATATTAAAGTCCAAATCACCTAGCTATATCACTGGCAAAATAAGTCATATGTCATGCTCAATTTTAGAGTCATTAGCTATCTGTAGACACTGTCTTATGCAGTGGAATTAAAAAACCTAGAGAGAGAAAGACAGAATATATCTGAGGGTAAAAAGCCTCTGTGGGTGTTGATGGGAGTATGTGGAAGAAACCAGCAAGAACAGTGGATAATGGAAGATTGCTAGTGCAGGTAGTGGGCTTATCTATATGACAAATTGATGAAGAATGAGGAGGAAAACTATGTTGATTTAATGCTGGCAATTTGAAGCATAGGCTGCACAGCTGTTTCAGACAGAAATACTAAGATAAATTCAGAAGCAACCCCTGCTCTGACAGATTAATAAAAGACCAGGAATTATTTGAGCTTCTTAGAGGAAGGGATCACTAAAGAGCCCTTCAAATACCCAAGATATTGTACATAAGAATAGAAGAACAGCTCATCCAGCCTTTGCCTGTCTGTTATCAAGAACATGCTTTAAACTGAGAGTCAAGCTTTTCCAGCAGACATGAAAAAATACATACTACAAGTGAAAAAGTAAAGAACAAAGTGAACACTTGCTACTGATACAATTTTAGGGAAAAAAGTCATTGGTAGAACCTTCAAACAGGCTACCTAAAAAAAGGCTTATCTAACATAAATTTTTAAAAAAGCTGTACTGGGTCTTCTGTTTCACCTTGTTTCTTAAAATCATTGCTAGCAACAGGACCATTTATCCAGGTGAAGTGAAGATACAGACTTTACACTTCAAAAGTCAGACAAACCAACTCCATGTAAACATTTTCCCCAGTGCTTCAAACATGCCTGTGGACACTGAACCCTCCATTCTCTGGTCAAACACAAAAGGGCTCCTTCCCCTGGCTCTGCCAGGAGCGTACTGTGTGTCCTGCATGCTCACTGCTGGCAATGGAAGCCTACACAGTCACTTCAAACATATTTTAGCACATTTTACTAAACAGCCAGCCATGCTTCTTAGCTGAATTTCTGGCAGTTTGATTTATTGGCATTATTGTCCAGTTCCAGACCACCCAGCACTATCAGAAAGGTTATACTGCATCAGCAGCCTTCCACTGCTCTGAGCCAGAACCCTTGGAAAAATTATATGGATTAATTCACAAACCAAAGGATCAGAACTGAGAGTTAGCTCTATGTTAGGAGAGAAGGTGCCTATGGAAGAATACTTCAGAAGTGTTCAGACTGCAAGGTAGCATTTAAAAAAGCAAAAACCAAAAAAAAAACCCAAACCAAAAGTAAGTAGCTTTGGTAACCCTCCCCTGCTCCCTCAAAAGAAGGGAATACTTCAGTATGATGGCTCACTAATGAATTATTCACAGAAAGGTAGGGCTTTCTTTCCCAGAGGTTACAGCAATGTCAAGTGAAAACATGTCAGTCTGCCAAGAAACACCAATGGTGTGGAATATTTCAACAGAAGGTGACACAATCACCCCGCTAATGATGTGAGCTCTTTTGGTGAGTGTATCTGAATTACATTCCTTTAAAGGATGCCAGACATTACCAATAATTTCATATTTAATTTTGGGAAATTTTAAAGATTAACAAGCTCCTCTGAGCAAATTCTAAAGCCAGGTTTTATTTTTAATTTATCAGCATTGCCTAAGCTTTTTATTCATCACACAGTCCTCTTCCAGCACTCTTCAGAGAGAATAAGCACTCTAAGTAATAATTTTAATACTAAAATTACCTAATGTAAAAATGCCCACCCCTATCTCATCTCATCTCAGTTCTGGAAAGAACTTCTCAAACTTCAGTTCAACAGGCAGTCCTAAACTGTGGGGAAGACCACAGGTCACAAAATGTGACTTTATCCCTGATATTTGGGTTAAGCCTATTTTTCTTACAGTCTCTATAGATATGGTGGAACAAATGTGGTATTTAGGATGCTTTTTATCAAGCTGTTGGTTCTGATGGTCAAGAAGAAAATTCCTTTGTCAGGAAACCTATTGGTAAAAGATCTGTGGGTCTTTTCACTTCTTAAATACAATTTAGAAATAAATTTAATTTTTCTGAAACTATTACAATTCACAATTTATGCCTAGTGCTAGGAAGAGGTCCAAAGCCCTTAACTTACAGGACAAAATTTGAAATTCATCTAGTGGACTTGAATCTTATGGAAAAATATTTGTAGACTCAAGTGTGTTCTTCACAATCTCTCTCATCCTCAAGAAGAAAGTCAAGATCATTTCACAGAGTTCACTGCACTCATAAGTCAGTGGGAGGGGAATCTCACAAAAACTCCACAATCTCTGTTCTGCACCTATATTAAGTTTTGGTGCATTGTATGAGACAATTTAAGCCTACAACTGAAATTCATGTTTATGCAAATCTAGATCTGCCCAGTATGCATGAAAATTAAGTTACAGGCAAGGAATTAAGAATAATTTCTAGACTGAGCCATGTTCAGACACAAAAAAAAAAAAAAATCTAATACTACTTAAAGATCCAAATTGTACAGAAGTGTTCCAGCCCAAAGCTGGGGTAAAGTGGCCCCTAAGAACACGTGGTGTCTGAGGAGGTGTGTGGGTGCACTGCCTGCAGCACTGCCGTCCTCTGATAGCCCACGCTCAGAACCAAAGCTGCAATCAGTCAAGCATTTATTTGCAGCTACAGGAAGGCTTTCCTTTACAAGTTGTTCTGAAGCCTCAAGGTAGGACTAATGCACCCATAACCAATTGGGTCATTATTCCTGCTCCCTAATCACTGTGTATTTGCTGCCATATGGTCAGGTATGAGACTTCATGAGCCAGTATCTTTCTGGCCAAGGCACTGTTGGTCACCACCCTTCAGTCCACCAAACTCCTTGGATCTCAGTTGCAATGGTTTTTATTAAGATTGTGGACTTATTCCTACTATGTAACCTTCCTTTCTCACCACAATCAGCATCAATGCCTCCAATGAAGACAGAATAAAATATTTCCTTTTTTTTTTAGGGCAATACATTTAATCCCTGAACAGTGACTACATGTTGTTCTTAGGAGTTTGTTTCTAAAACTGCTTAAGGCTAATTAATTTTATCGTGTTTAATATCCAGTGCAAGGTCTAGCTCTGCTTGACTTTAATTCACCTTACTCCTATCTTTAACTCTTTTGCATACATTTCTATGCCTGTCAGTCCTTTCTGCAATCTTTTTACATTCTGCTAATTTACCTTTGATTATCTGGCTATTGATCCAGTTACATTATTTCTACAATGCTTCTTTCTTTTTTCCAGGTATTAATACTATAGAGTGTTAAAGCTTTTGAATAAGGAAATTCCAGACCTTTTCCATGTTTAAGTTTCAGGGCTTCTTTGGTAGATTGATTCACATCTGTAGAGTATTGAGCTTTGAAATCCTCAGTTACATACAGATTTTTTTCCTCTTGTCATTTAATTTTATCCAAATCACACATCATACATTCTTTAATCAGCTCATCTAGAATATCTTCATTACTTAAATGAAACCTTATTGATGAAGTGAAAAAACTGTCAGCTATTATCAGCAGAAATAACCAGTACTATCAGCATTTGTTCTCCAAGCTATTCTGAAGAAGTTAAATACTTCCATATGTAGGGCTGCCCACCCATCTGGTCACAACTCCTAGTAGTACTTAAAAGCTTTAACCACGCACAGAATGTTAAAACATAAAATGCTTTAAAAAGATCCCTTTTAATATGCAAATTCAACCCTACAATATCCTACAGACTCACCAAACTAATAGACTTCTGCCATCATTCTCTGATTTTGAGTTTTTTTGTTTCAAAAGACATAGCTACACTAGAGCTATTGACAAGAATTCGTGCAATTCTACCTTTTGCGATGAGCACATCAGATTTCTCACCTGTGGTTCCACTACACGCCTGCAATCCGTCTAACATAGACTCATTAAGGTTGGAAAAAACCTCCGAGATCATCAAGTCCAGCCTTTGCCCTAATGCACCACACCCACTAAAGCCTATCTCAGTGACACATCCCCTCACCTTCTGAACTGGTTCTGCTCATTGTCAGCTCCATCATCATTGGAAAACACTTGAACTGACTTTTGCTTTTAACAGAAGGTAAGTTGGGCAGTCCAAAAATCTGTCTTACCCCGTTTCTTGGCTTCAGACCCATTATGTCCATCAAGCCAACTTCAGCCCCCAGAGGCAGATTACCAAAGCTATTTCCTATTTCCAACTTCTTCAGTATGCAGCAGTTCATACCATTATCTACCAGAGAATTTGTATCCATTCTGCTCTGCATTGTGGTTACCTAAAAACTGACTAATTCATTTTTTAAATAGACATAATTTTGTTTAAAAATAATTTGATTTCAGGCCATACTATTACTGGAGACTCATTCCTCCAGTAACATGCTAATCTGCATGTTACTACACTACCTGGCTTTTTTGTACTAAAAATAATGAGCAAAAAATGATTAATTGATTAGATTACACCTTTAAGTAAATTTCATAAACATGGGATTGTTGAAACCTTTTTTCATCTGGGTTTAAGTTCATAACTTCCATGTTTGCTTTTATTGTTGCCTTTCACCTCCTTTCCTTACTCCTAGGCATGTTTCTGTGTTCCAGTGTGCATGTAAAATTAAAGCATCCTAAAAGCAGCAGCATCTTTTCATGGAAACCTTCAGCTAATTTGTTGTCTCGTGAATAATCTGAATTGGTTCTGCTAAAGCCCAGGAATTAGAAATCTTCTTGGGGGATGCTCCTAAGGCCCTCAAAAGGCAGGGAGATATTGAAGGAGATTTGCTCCAATCCTACTCAATGACTCTTTTTAGCAGAGGGAATAGCTAGAGGGAAGAATGGCTGCAGCATTATATACAAAACACTTCTGTATTGCCTTATCAGCATGGGGCTTCAAACACAATCCATACATCTTATAGGAAATTATATGAGATATTTTTGGTGGAATGGGAGCCAAATGTAAGTCTTCCAAGCCTTGTATCGTTCCTCCTGGTGGCTTGGAGGGCTTTCTGAAACACAGAGATACAAATTCACACGAAGGCACTCCTAAAGTATTCCAGCCTTCTGAAGAGCTGGAGTAATTCCCAGCTGGTTCAAAACAGATGAGTTTATCACTGAGACCCTTCCCCCTACACTCAGCTACTGAGTCTGGCCTCAACAGAGTTTGCCCAGCTAAGATATAGTCTCAAAGGTGCTAGAATGGTTAAACTAGAATATCTCTTGAGCAAAACCAAAGGTGCTTTCAGAGATGTTGCACATGGAAAATGTACCCTTTCCAATAGTTCTGCCCTGTTCATTGCTTTTTTTCCTCATGTGTATCACATGAGAACAGAAAAATCTCAAATTCTAGTCTGCTTCAATAGTTTCATATACAGTTTAGAAATGTGAACAATTTGGCAGCGTAAATCATTAAGTCAGTTTGAAGAGAAATTTTTGCAGACCACCAAAACAACTATTATAGTATATGTTGCCACAGGCTGAGAAATGTAATCTAGCAGATGGTCATTTGCTGTCTTAAGTGATAGGGCATATAGAAAAGAAAATATTATTCTGCTGATGCTTCAGAAGCTCAACAAAGCCAAAAATAGTATGCAACCTGGCTTCATGGATTAAAAACAAAAGCAAAATTACATACTTATGGCAGAAGGAACTGACCTCTCTGATTTCTGAACTTTTTCAGAGTATGGAGTAGGTAAAGTGTAAATATTGTGGTAAATGCCTCTTAAGTTCTCATATATTCTTTCCTATAGTCTTCCTTTTTGAAGTCTACAGCATCCTTCTAGCAATTGCTTATCAGAAAGATGAATAAAGAAGAGAAATTTGATGTATTTAAGCTTTCATGTAATATGATAGGGATTAATTCCTAGGAGCTGGGGAGGTACACCTACTCTCCCCTGCAGTTTCATCTTGCCTAACAGCTTTTCTCTTTCTCTCTGTGGTAAACAAGTATCAATGCTAGCTACAGAGCTCACTGCAGCTCGCCAGAACACAATATTTCAATGTCACAGTCTATCCACCAACCTCATTTTAAACAGAAGTTCTCTTGCAAATCCACAGGGTCAACATCATCAGTGCCTTGCTATCACATCATCCCTAAGTGGAAAATCTGCTGGATGTAATAATTAATCCCTAATTAATCCCATTGTTTTCCCTCTAAGACACAGACCAATCTGGTCTCTTTCATTTTCTCACAAAAGAGAAAACTGCAGGAAGCAAATGACTGCTTGTGTTGCCACTGTAAATCACATCTGCTGGAATACTTCCTTCCCATCTGATCTAGAGCTCTTGCAGCTGCAGTCTGACCATACTGTCCAAAGTCACTCTATTCTTGGACTACATCATGGTATAAAGTCTTGAAATTTGTTTCCCCTGCTATTCTTTTCTAGAATTTGGCAATAGTTCTTAGTATCTGAAGACAAATACTTCTCAGTTTTCAAGACACGGAGCCTCCAAAATTGTACACAATGCAAACACACTAAGATATGCTAAGAGGAAACTTAAAAACTCCAATCTACAAAATTACTGAAGTCTGCTCCCTGTGCACTTGTGCTCATGCACACATTTGCTATATAGCATTCCCACCAGACACACCACAAACCTTAGCTAATCCCAAGCATGTCATGCAGTGGTGAGGGAGCAGACAGTAGCTGGTTTGTTCCTTTTTATGTGTTCTGAGCAATGGGAAATACTCTGTCATTTGACTGTCCACTAGAAGCAACAGATTATTTTTAAATCATGAAGACATTTGGGGGGATTAAATATAAAATTAGGGCACATGAGTAGAACAATTGTCTACTATACTGCTAGTTTTATATATATATGTATCCTGGCAGGAAAATTTTGAGGTTTCCTGTGAAGTTTTACCTAAGGGGTAAGAGATTTACTTAAGGCACAGTATAAAAAACATTAATTCTTCTATAAGTCTATTTTAGCTCTTTTTGAGATTTAGGCAGCTCTTTTAATGATGTTGAAACTATTTTGAGCTATTTAGCAACTTCATAATAAATAAAGTTAGGAGAGGAAGAGGATGTCAAAGGGAAGAAGAATCTTAGACCAACTGCCAAGTTTTCCCACAAGGGCTTTTCCACATTAATCTTTGATAAAAAAACTGTCCTCAAATAGTGTGAACACAGCTGTTCCCATTTTAAACTTGACATCTATGCTGGGTAATCTCAGTGCTCACAAAGGACCCTAATATTACTCCTTTGTATTGTTTAATTATTCAAATGCCTGCCTTCCTGACCAATCAGATTGTCTGATAAGATACATTGTTCTTTGGTCACTTCAGAGCCGCACCAGTTTCCAGCCTTTTAAACAACCTCCACTATCAACTGAAATGTATCATTTGTTTGCCAGGACCTAAGAACAGCTCTTCATACAGTGAGAGCAGTTTTTCCCTTATAGATTACAAAAAATAAAAACCAAAGAACCAACAGTTACAGTCTGTGCAAATGACAAGAAAGCTATCCAAGAAGTAAATTCAGAATTTACACCTGAAGACACTTCAGGTACCCTGTCAGGCTGTGTGGATTTTCTTCCAGCTCTGGCAGAGTGTAATTGTTTACTTAACCTGGATATTGATTGTAGTTAGACTGCTGGCTCACTTCCTTCAGCTGCAATTCTCATTTTGGCAGTTTCACATACATCACTTGGAATTCCTCTCTGCAGCCATGCTGTTCACATTCTTTCCTCTGGGTTATAATCTAGTAACATGATCATACTTTTATTTCTGCATTATGATGATGGGGCTTTTAAAAAAAATTCTGATCTTTGTAGAACAAAAAGTGGAAGCTTTTAGCAAGAATGACCTTGAGTCACTGTCCTTTACAATTAGTATTATACTATAGCATTTTATGGAAAGAGCTCAGATAAAATGGAGAGATTCTCCAGCAGTACAGCTGCAATATGAATTTTCTACATGTTTTATGAATACCAATACACATGTCACTTTCTATCAATTAGTACAAAATTGTTAATTAGGTTGTGTGCTGTTCGAAATTTTATGTAAATAGTTCATATGTGTATTTGAGGACTAAAAAAAAAATCTCTTATATAAAACTTTCTTAGTAGTCATCCTGGTAGTAATAAACTAAGGCAAAAGGCCCACAAATTTGCTATCTAAAAAATAAATCTATTAAAACATCACAAATATGGAGTGTTAATTCAACCACGGTGCATCGTCTGTATTGATATAAGTACTCTCACCTACCACAAACATACTTAGGCTCACCTACTAAAAAGTTTTGAGGGTCACTGAAAGCATGTGCAAACATTAAAGATTGCTAAATCCATACCAAGCAATTCCTTAAGGGCTAATTAACCTTGAAATGGTGGCAAAACCTGTGCCTAAAGGTCAAAAAATGATCACCAGTTTGCACAGTGTTTTCAGAGCCATTACACTGCACCAGCTGAAATACACAATTCTTCAAGTGAAATGGATTATAAACAGACACTTATAAAGAAATAACATTCATATCAACCATTGTCAACTTTGGATTTATTAACAAGAAGGATTACATCTGGTCATTGATAAATGGAAAAATTGAAGTCCACTATTAATCTGTTTCTCTTTACCTAGAGTTCCAAAGTAGGCATGAGAAAAATTAAAACCAGAGAGAATTCCAACTCCTGTATCAAATTACTTCAATAAACCTTGATATGTATTTAATGTATGAATATTTTTGCATACTTTCTGACTAGGAGATACTCTAGTATTTCATGCCATACAGTACAGATTGCTAAATATACAGTTCCTCAAAAAACTAGGACAGCAGCATTTATTTGAAAACAGGAAACCATTTTTTCAGCAGAAAAGACAATGCTATATTAGAACAGATAGACTCTATTTCACAACAATGCAAAGTATTACACCCCCTCACCCCACCCTCCCCAAAAAATGATGCTTTCATATCTAATGAAGCTTAACTGGTTTTAGACATTGTAAAACATATGAGACCAAATAGTGCTTCACCTGGAATATTTTCTTGTCTAAAATGTGACAGTAACATAACTTAAAAGGATAGCACATCTCCAGATATTGATCAGGGGTTTGTACAGCTGCAATGCCATAAAAATCATCTGCAGCTATAAAAGAGATAACATGATTATGAGTACACTACATTGTAATTTCCTTTGGGCAGTCAGAAAGGAAAAACAGTCTGATAGTCTCTGAAACAAATAAGCTTGCAGGATATCCACCATCTGACAGATGAATCATTTTACAATATTCCAATTAAAGAATCTTCCAAATTTAAATTAACAACAACAAAAATAACACAATAACTTAACAATTACCTTTCAACCACAAATCAAAAGGCAGCTGAAAAGCTAAGCAGCTCACAATGTAGAGTTTTAATGTTCCAACTTCTTGTGAGTCCAGGCATGGAACATAAATAGTTAACCTTATTCTAAGCCATTAAATGGAGCTTACTATAAAGCTTGCTCTAATAAATGGTATGATATGAAGGTCAGCCCTTAATTCACCATCAAAATATCTTCTGGGTGTAAACATAATGACTTCTGCTTATGCACTACACAACCCTGACAAGAATGCTACTTGACAATCCATTTCAGAGCTAGAGAAACGTTCTCATTTGCGTCAAGGTGCTGAATGTCAGCAGATTCACTAACACGCTTATTTGCACTGCAGTGGTGGAACAGAGTAAAACACCAGGAGCCCTCCATGCCCTGCTGCTGCCTGGCTAGGGAGATGGTGAAATAAAACAAGATTTAATCCCGTCCATATCACTGTGCAGTTGGTGAAACTTGACAAGTCAACATTAAGTATTCAACGTGGTATTGTGGCCTAAAGGGATCACATGCAGCCTGCACATAAGAGCAAAGGAATAGCTTGGTTCTGCTTCGGTGTTTGTAAATTTAATTTGTTCAAGGAAAAGCAACTCTGGAAGGGATTACTAGCTAAGATCAACACTCTTACCAAAGAAAAAGAGAAAATGCAAGTAGGAATAATATTGATGTTTTTGTAATACAAAATAGCTTTTTGGATTTAAGTGAATAAATAAAATTTGGAGGCGATTGCAGCTCAACCCCAGCATATGAGAATATTCCACTTAGTGTTCTTGAGTAGGAGAGCCTGGAAAGCTACAGTATTTCATGAAAACTGCATAGGAATTTAGAAAAAACCCCCATATTTTGCAAAATGCTACAATTTCTTTAGCAAAATATTGTCAAGTATTGTTTCAGTGCAATACCTATTCCTTTAAATAAGTGGGGCAACAATATTAATGGTACAACATCTAATATATTGACTTAATTATTGCCAAGATCTCATTCCACAGGTTCAGTAAAGGTTATCTGCAGTAAAATGTGTAAATCCCTGGTGCCCAGGAAACATGCAGCCTGTGAATATACACACATGGAAATGAAGAAAAAATAGGATCTACAGCAATGTAATTCTTAAATAAAAGTTCAAGAGAAACCTGCAAATCCCCTTTGCTAAGTGCAGTCTGTATTTACACTATCTGCAAGATCTTTGAGTTGAACAACTATTCAACTATTTGAAGTCATCTCTGGTCAGGAAATGAGCTCAAAATCCCTGAGTCTGTAAAATGCTCTTTTTGCTAAACAATGCAGGGGAGAGGTGCTGGCAAGCCCCTGGGACTCAGCATGGGTGGGAAGGTGCCCTGAAGATGCATTTGCTTACTCAGCCCTTTTAACAGAAATTAGGGACAACTGGTGGAGAGGGTGGGGTGGGAAGCTGAAAGTAATCACAGAGCAGTCTCCTATTTTGTTTTAGCAGGGGTCCTTTTGACGATTAAACCTCCAACTGACTGTTAAATGCAATGCATATTTTTTCTAGAGTGAAGGACAATGAATACCTTTTCCTTACAGACTGATACTTCAAATAAAAAGCACAGAAAGATAAGCACTGCCAGCAAGGAATCTAAAAATATTCTTAAGCTTGATTAATGAGCTAATAAAAAGCTATAATAAGAAAAAAAATCCAATTAAAGCATCTTGCAATATTTCTCTCAAACAGAAATAAAAAACTCTAAGAGCATGGTAAAACTTTGGAAAATTAGTATGACTCAGACAACAGCCTTAATATGCAAGCCTACAGTACATCAATTTTATCCTTTCTTTGACTGGCTTCTTTATCATCTCTGATGTGCATTGTCTGAAATTGTGTTCCTTGAGTTAGTTTTGTTATTGCCTCACAAGTATATAATCTAAATTTAAATACAGACATATTAAAAACTTGGGCATTATACAGGTTGTAGGTACTTATTCTATTCAGAAAACCTGCAGGCCTATAGCAGAACATGTGGAAATAAGGGCAAAGCCACTGGAATCTGTATACTATAGATAAAGTCAGAAACTAGCTACACTTCTCACTGATGGACAAAAGACAGAGTAGAAAATTTATATTGTAATAGTCACTTTTCATCAGTCTTTGGTACCTGAAGGTAATCAGAGGGACAGGAGCAGCGACGACACTGGAAAGGAGCCGTAAGACACAGAGGTAGGAAGAGCCGGAGATTTGACACCAGACGAGAAGCACCTGCACCACAAGGAGCCCCAGCAGGGCCCTGGCAGCACCTGGAGGGGAGCAGCGCTCAGGCCAGGGCCCCTGGCAGGCTGCGAGGAACGCAGCGCCCCAAAGAGCCCCGGGCCCCTCAGGGGCGCAGAGCTGAGGCACAGCAAAGAGCTGTAGGGCAGGCACAGTCTACACAGGGCGGGAAAGAAAAGAAGCCTGGGCATCTCGTACCAGGGGCAGTTGTTATTTTAATGCTACAGGAACCGTTTATCTGCACTTACTGGAAGCTCCTCAGGCATCGGCGGGCGTGCGAGGCTCCAGGACGGGCGCATCCCGCCTCCCTCTGCCGGCGGCTCCGGGCGAGACCCCTGCAGCAAACGCTGCTGGCGCCTGAGGCGTGCAGCGGGCCACTGCCCCCGGCTCCTCGCGAATTTTAGGGTATTTTCAAACAAAAATTAAAATGTCTCAGTAAACACTCTCTAATTAGGCAGACGTAGTCTTTGTCTCTTTTCACAGTTCAGTGACTATTTGGTGGTTTTTATTTTAATCCCTTTATTTCAAGTTGTGGTTCAACACTTCGCCGGAAACCGTGAAATATCAAATGTATTTCCTCATCAGCTGCCGGCAGCGCTTCACGAAGGAATACTTTTCAAAATACTTTCATTTGATTACGGGGTTTGCCTTTTCTAATTTGACAGCAAGGGAATCAAGATACACAAAGACAATGTTATATCTGCCTGTTTAAGAACCCGCCCACGACTCCTGAAATTTACATTAACAACAAAGTTGACTTCAGCTATTTCAGGCGGCGCCTGGAGAGATGTGCCCTGTTCCACACTGAGCAAACGCGGGCCCGGCCCCGCAGCGGCGCTCCCTGCCCGGCCCAGGGTCGGTGCCAGGGAAGCGCTGGAGCCCAGGGCAGGTCAGGGCTGCCTTCCCCGCCCGCCGCCTCCCTGCTCGGCCCTGGCTCCGGCAACGAACGGCGCCGGCCATTACTTCCAGTTCAACACTGCCAACTTCGAAATCCCACAATTCCGATGGTTTTACTTTACAGAAAAGGACAGCTTTGCGCTTTTAAATGTTTGGTGTTTCTCTCCCCTCTGCTTTTCTGATGTAATGTGCCGTCACTTTGTTCTCACATTTCTGACACCAAAGAGTCCCTGGCCCCAGCATCAGGACATACGCCTGACCTCACAGCGAAGGGGTCCAGCTACGAGCGACAGAGCGGCTGCTCAAGAGAAGCTGTACGAGAGGCAAGAGACAAAGCAGCAACGCGTGGGTTTTGCCTGCTGCCCCGGTGGCGGCGCTGAGTGCCAGCCAAGAGGGAATAAAGTCCAAGCCGGAGAGCGCAGAAAAGCAAGCCTGGGTACGCCCCTGCCGGGCCCGGGGGCTGCCGAGGGCAGAGCGGGCGGCTGCCTGGGAGCGCACGGAGCTCTCCCGACCGAGACCCTGCATACTCTTTCCAGCGGCTGCGGCCAGCGGCACCCCGTGGGCGGCTCGCCCAGTCCCTTGGCAGCCCCGGGGGCGGCCAGGGCGGCGTCCCCCGCGCCGCCACGAACACGCCTGTGGGCGTTGAGCCGCCCCGTCCCGCCTCCGCAGAGGCCGCAGCCGCAGTCCCCGTTGTCCGGGCCTGCCGGCAGTCTTGACACCCCCCGGCCCCGCTCCTTCCCAGCCCTGCCCGGCAGCGCGGCCCTCCTGCCGCCGCTTCCACTCCTGCGCACTGGGCGCGCCCCCCGGGCCGGCCGCGGCTAGGGGCGGGCGGGGAGCCGCCAATTGCGGTCCCGCGGGGAGCGGCTGTGGCGGGGCCGCCGCCCGCGCTCGCAGGGCAGGATGGAGACGGAGGGCCGGGTACCGGAGCCGGCGCTCCCCGCCGGCGGGGAAGGACCCGGAGCCGACTCGCATCTCGCTGCGGGCGCCCTCGGCACGGCCCGGGGGCCGCTGCTCGCCGCCGCCGAGGTACTGGCCCTGGATGATGAGGAAGACGATCTGGAGGTGTTCAGCAAGGTACGGCAGCACCCTCCGCGCCGGGGGCGGCCGGGCGGGCTCGCCGGTCCTTTGCCCCAGCGGGCGCCAGGCGAGCCGGGGTGGCGCGACGGGACGGGACGGGACGGCTCCGCCCCGGGCGGCGATCGCGGCCTCTGCCCGCCCGCCCCTCGCACGCGCGGCGCTCCCCGGTGCCGCCGGGGCTCCGTGACGGGCCGGGCTGCCCCAGGGCGCGGCGCTGGCAGCGATCGGCGGTCCCGGGTGACTTCTCGGGCACGAAACGTGGAGTCGCTGCTTTGGACCAGCAGTGCGAGTCATCACTGCGCTTACCTTGCATGTGCCATCTAATCTGGACTCGCTGTACCCTTACCATCACTTATGCTCGTCAGGTGCCATATAAGTATCTGTAAATTAAATAAACAATCGTGTTTAGTAATTGCACTTGTGTTTGAGTGTAAATAAATGTTTCCAAGTTTCAGTTTGAGTTTTCTTTTAAAAGATGAAGTATCATACCTTCAGATGGGAGATTTGAGACGATAATACTTGAATTTTGATGAAGGGAATAAAATGAACCTAACTGACAATGTATCAGTGTCCACCTTCAGAGAGCACACAGCCAGGTAGATGCGTGCCCGTCTGGCTGATAGTGCTGGTTTTAATTAAACCAGCGGAGGGGGGTATGGCTTCCACGTGTATCGTTCTCATTTAGTACTGATTTAGTACAGGTGAAGTCTGTTGCTGACAGACTTACCTCTGTCTCCTCTGTAGTTAAAGAAGAGGGCATGCCATGGGTTTATTTGCCTTATCAAGGCAGCATCTAAAATATAAACGCATACAGAGAAGTAGGGTGGAGAAAATGTCTATGGGGCTAGGGTGTCATTCACCATCTGAGACTTGTGAACTGCTGTGATAGGATGTGTGGTGTGCCATGGGAGAGAAATAGCAGTTACATTTACAATTTGAAAAAGTGACAGTGTATATCTATTCAATAGGACAGATTGTCAAAGGCAGTAAATGTGTGGTTTTTATATTTCTGTAGGTGAGAAACACTGTTGTGGTATGAATGAATACTACTATTGGGATAAGGACTTCCTTCTTAGGAGCTGTGTATTTAAACTCTGTAATAGAATTTATGTATGTATTGCTGTGTATTTAAACTGTAATAGAATTCTTGAAACTCATGGCTTTTAAGGCCAGAAAGGACTCTTAGGTGATTTAATAGTCTGTAACATGCAAGAGATTAGACTAAATTTCACCAAGTTTACCTGTGTTTTTCTGAAGCATAACTAGGGCCGAGCTGAATTATATTTTCTTGGAAAGCACCAGTCCTGATTTTACTTAAAAAGATGAATAATTCACTGAACTTGCATGCAGAAATAGTGCTAAAATATCATTTTAGTTGTTGGTGCTCACTTTGCATCCATTTCCTTTTACGAGTGAAGTTCAGGCATTTCTGCATGAAGGTATCTGCTTATCAACACAGTGTATTGATGCTTATGCTGCTTCCTTATCAAGAGCAATTCTCCTTAGGAATAAGAAATAAAACCAAGTGGAGTTGATACAAGTTACTCCTGCTTTATGGCAGATATTGAGATCTTTAAATTTCTCCCTGGATTCATGCCAAATACTTCTTACATATATGAAATCTTAACTACTGTTAATGCATGCTTAAGTTATTCCTGCAAACAAGAAAATTTGTCATATTATATGAAAATACAGCTTTCCGTCCAAAGCTTGGATACCTGCATGTAGTGGTTGTATATATCAACCAGAAATTCATGGTTTATTTTCAAGTGCAATTTGAGATCTGATCTTTTGAGCTGATGAAAATCTGTGAGGGTGGTTGGGCTTTCCACCCTATTTATTCATGTTCCATATATTCGGAGAAATCTGACAGGCTAAATGTAGCTTACAGCTAAGTTTTGTAAAACCAGTTTTTCCATAACATAGTGTTCCAGGACTGCCCTGTTTTAAATTGCACCTTAATGGGGTTCCTCATGCAGTGTCTGTAAGGCAGTGGTGCAGCCTTTGCAGGCCAAGGCAGCCGTGCAGAGCTCGCTGCCTGCCACTCTCATCAGCTTCATCTTTCTCAGTTGAGGCAGTGCAATGTGCCAGCTAACAAAATGGTGAAAAATGAGATTCTTAAAAATTGTCAACCTCAATACCCTGAGTTATTACTCAGAATGTAAACACTGGGCTTTTATTTTATGAAAATCCATAGACATTTAACCTGATAGTGCTATAAACCATTGACCCGGTATCCTCTGACATATCTCAAATATTACAGACCAGCATCTTCAGCAGCTCTGATAAAGCATTTCATGATGTGATATGCATTTCACTTTGTCCTAGTTTCCACTGCCACTGAAAAAGTGTGTAATTCTTTTCAGCAGAGACAAATTCTGGAAGCTGAGTTATGAGTCAGACAGATGGAATGTTTTCAACCTGCTTCCTTCCCTTAGCTTCAAAGTATAGAGTACTGCCTGTATCACAAATACCCATTCAGTTATCTTTTGCATTCTTTGATTACTGATATGTAGCATTGACAAAGCTGTCAGCAGTTTGGTTAATATTTAAAATCTTTAGCACCTCTGCTTTCAAACTCTGTTTTACAGTGGTTGTCTGCATTTCATAATTACAGAATACCTAATGATATTTCTAAAAAACTTGTATATACCACTTCATAATTGCATAGAAACAAATTTTTCTTCAAGATTTTTCTTCAAGTTCATCAAGGATTTGAGACAGAATAGTTTCTTGGCCAAAAAATGCACTTATAAATCAGTCCTCCTGAATCTCTTTGCTCTTTGAAGAATTCTCCAACAACCAAGCTATTCACTTACAAGATAAACTCTGCCCCATGTCCTTTATCTCAAGAACTGGATCCTTGCTTGGATGGATGGATGGATGGATGGATGGATGGATGGATGGATGGATGGATGGATGGATGGATGGATGGATGGATGGATGGAGCACAGAGGTAACCTTGGGTCAAGGATCTATGCTGTGGGAGAGAACATTGTTTAGACAAACCCCCAGGCTTTGTGTTGTCTCCAAAGAGCTGCAGTCTCAGCTCTGGGTGTAGCCTGTTTTGAGGCTGCTCTGGCTGCAGGAGTGTTTTCTTCCCTTATGTATTTTGGACTGCAATCAAATGTGAGACTGAGATAGGTAACTGCAAGTGTTAGAGGAAGGAGACACAGAAAAAGGTACTCATGCTGCGAGGAGCTCATTGATTTTCCATGGCTTTGGTCTCTTGGCCAGTAAATCCAAAGGCATGAACCTGTTTGTGGACTGGCACACACACAGCTCTGCCATCTGCTCTGTCAGGAGGGAAGGGGCTTGGAAAGAGAAGGGGTACTGCAGGTAGGTGGGGTTGGGGGACGTGTGGGAAAGGACGTCATTTTCTGGGACAGGGCCTTGATGTTCTTGGCATGGATGAGGAGGAAGAAGGTTACACGACCTGAGAGCTGTCTGTTTTTCCTGTGCTACAAAACTCCTGCCCTCATCTGTATGCACACAAAAATATAGTTCCAGCCACAAAATTACAGCTGTACAGAAAATTATCATGAGGTTTTTTAACTGTGTTTCTGTGATGACATCAGGCTTAGGTCACATGAACTTCAAGAATTACTGGAAGTAAACCTGAACTATCATGAGGATAAAGAGATAGATGCTTCTTTAAAACTCAGGTGTATTCATTCCTGTGCATGTGAATACTAGAGCTATATTAAACAAAACCAGAGACTTGCTTATTCTATGGATTTTTGTTACCCATATTTTGTTTCTCAAATCACATATTCATAAGCCCTTCCACATAAACATATACTTTCATGCCTGCATTAATAGAACAATTTTTAGTAGCAACCTAGAAGAAGGAAGCATTATGACATTAATGCTCTATGTAAAATGACAAAATATGAAACACATTTACCTTGATCCAATTTAGGCTTTGCAGAGTCATTACTGCTCAAATTATATGGCCATTCAAGTCGCTTACTTGCTCACATCCATTTTTCTTTCCATAGAAATTTCCCATTGCCTCAGCAGTTTGAATTGCATGGGCTGCTCTGAGCTAGCAGTCCTCATTCTTCACCTAGACCACGGGCAGCCAGTGCTAGCAGGCTCTGGGAACGGCTCTGTTTATTCTGCACTACTCAGGATAGTGCTGGCTGCATAGAAGTTGTGTAGAAACACACTGAGAAAAAGTAAAATGACTGACAGGCATACAAGAAGGCCACTGTGTAATATTTAAAGTGTTGTCTTCAGTCTTCTGTGTTGCTTTTGTCTCCCTGTTCAAAGAGCTGCATGTAAGGGAGGGGAGGAGAGCTAGTACATAAGCACTTTCTGGACATAATTTCTAGTATAAATGTCTCTTCCGTATTTGTAGGAGGACATTGATAAATCCAAAGCAAAAGAACAAGATAAGGTGTTTCGAAAGTTTTGATCCAGTTGAATTCAAAGGGCAAAAAGCAACTGACACAGTTCAGCAGCACTAAAGTGAGGTTCCCTTCATTCCTGTGAGATCAGCCTTGGGATGATGCTGTGACTCCAGTTTGTGTGGATTCAACTATTCCAGTCCTGGCATTTGAGCAGTTTTCTCTTTAACTGCATCCCTCTTCTCCTTCCTCCATAATTAACAAGGCATTGGAGACGGGAACTCTTTGTTGCTCATAGTTTGTGTAGTCTAACAGCCCTTTTAGAAAACTTCTAGGAAATAGATTAAAGTTTGTTACAAAGAGAATTCTTTGTATTGCTTATATTAAAAAAGCCATATACAGTATTTGATATTAAAAATATTTGTTTCAATTTCTGTTATTATCTCTAATGATTTATTAATTTGTTATGCTCTTTTATGAAGTAAGTGAATTTAATTTCTTTTCATGGTGACTGTATCCCTCAAGATTCTAGATTAGTAGATTTCACCCAGACTTGTATCTGAGGAAGAAAATGAGATTTCTGGCCCATTTCCAATTTCCACCTTGTTTCTCAGCAGTTGAGTGAACACCATTGAATGCACTAGCAGAAGCAGCTGCTATATTCTTATTGAGTTGTGTGGAAGTGGTCAATGGTATCAAAAAGAGGTTTTTCACTTCAGCAAAACAGTGGTTTGACTTTTTTTTTAGCAATTAAGCAGCAAATTTGTACTGCATCCTTACTTACTGTTTTCCTCAAGAAAAAAAAATTAATTTATGTATTTTAATTGTTTTCCATTTCAAATACTATTTAAAATAAATGCAACTGAAATATCCACTTCCAGTAAAAATTCTGATTTGGATTTTGCCTTGTTTTTTTGAATCATAATTTTTTTATCCATCCTGTTCAGGTAATAAGAGATAATTCAAACATCATAAGTCCTCAATAATTGGCTTCTAACAATTTTAATAAAACTGGTAAGTACCCTACACAATTAATGGGTGCTTGGTTCATAACTAATTTTACTATTCATAGCAAGTACTCTTTCTACCTATGCATAACATTTTCTCAAATAGTAGTATTTTGATCTTTCATCCATTTTAGAATAAATCTCATTTCTTACATCCTCACCAAAGCAAATACTGAAAAGGATACCAGATTTGCTATGTACTACATAATTCATTTGATCTGAGTTGTATCTGTTCTATCAGATTATTTTAAAGCTTGCCATTTTAGCATCAGAGACGTGTTTGTATACAAAGATTACTGATATGGATGTCCTCATGTCTTATCTGTAGGATACATCTCTGACTGAGGTAAACTCATTCAGTCCTTCAGTGCCAATATCCCCCTCATCAATGATAAACCAGTATAAATTTGAAGATGGGCCAGAATTAAGAGATCTCTTCATTACAGTGGATGATCCTGAAAGCCACATTACAGCCATTGAAACATTTATCACATACAGAGTAGTCACAAAGGTGAGTATCTATTTGTGGTTTAATGGCTTGCTTTGATAACAACTGGCATTTTCACTCTTCTTGCACACCATTCTCTGGCCTTTTGCTAAATTTAAACTTTAATTTTGCCAGGAGTTATAGACAACCAAAACTGCATGAAACCTGTGCTATGTAATGGAAAAATTCAGTGTGAGTCTGTATACACACGTACTTAGATTCTTTATGTTGAGAAAGTAGTTAATAATTCTTCAATGGCAAAATGAGTGCTGTGAGGCAATAACATTTTCTGTTGTGATCTTCAGCAGGAGCAGGAAACAGCCAAAGGACTGACCCACTTTGAAGACACTGTATTAGCACAAGTATTGATGACTTTTGGATAACTTACAGGCTACCAGTCTTACATTTTGCATAAACATTACCTCCAACAGTCTTTCAGTTCCATTCTTTTCTAATTGCATCCATTAACACATGGTGCTTGCTTCCCATGTGCAGTTGCACGTGATTTCTGAGGGAACTGCCACAATTCTCTAATGAAAAAGTAGTATTAGGAAACAATTAAGTGTATTTTTAGTTGTCCTGAATGCAACTTATTTACAGAAAATAAGGAAGAAAGTCAGCCTTGTGAGACCAGACAGATCTTCTGAGATTACCAGTAAATATTCTGCTGGCTCCATTTTGAGAATTGCACTGTTAATTTATTTTACTTTGAGTTCTTTTTAAAATATTCATTTAAAAGCATATTTTCAAATGGAAATTATTCCTCTTTAAATAAGATATATCAATTCCTCATAAAATATTTAATGAGTAGGAAGAGAGCTATCTTTGTTATGTTGCTAGCAATAATTTTCACTTTATGCCTCTTTCTGTAGACGAAAGAACATTTTTTTCTTCAGGCAAGTATGAAAGGGCTGTAAGTTGCATTGGTCTTGCTTTTTTATCTCTTCTATCCTTTCTTATCATATTTAATTTGGAGTGCTGGTTGTTGATGATAAAAGTAATAGCATTCCTCCCACACACCTTGAAAAATTTTTATTCAGCCCTCAAAAATGTTTGGATTACCAAGCATCTTCTGAGGTTTTTAGAATTTACTTGCATCGTGTTATAAATTTCTGTGCAACAAAGAATGCTGAAAAGCACATGTAAATGAAAACATGGGCTCTTTGTGGCTTGCCTCCAGAAGACAGAGCAGTGGTAAAATCAATCTCAGGATCTGACAATTTTTTAATCTGTAATAAGCATTTTTTGTAGGCATTAAATGTTTGATGGCAAATTCTAACAGGGGGCTTCAAAACTGGAATCAATGATAGGCTGCAGAATCCATTAAGCAATGCAGGAAGTGTTATTGCTGTGATATGCTGAAGTTTTCATGTTTTGAATGTGGGGATTATTGAGTAATGTCACAAGGAGGTGTGTCAGCTCTTTGGGCTTTGTTCAGAGTGCTATAAAATGGACTTTCCTCACTTGTAGATTACTAATCAGTTTAAGAGAAGTGCCCAGAGTACCAAACATAACTGTGATTGCTGAAAGAAAAATGCCACACTAAAGTAATTATTGCAATAATTTGGAAAAATTGTGGTAAGATAACCATTATATGTCACTGCCCAAAGTGCAGCTTAGTGCTTTTTTTTTTCCCCCAATAGAACTTTGATTTCTTGCTGAAATATGGTGTGTTAACTCTTCAAGGAGTTGATCATTGTTCTTTAACATAACAGCAAACCAGTAGCAGAGACCAAATAGAATGCATGCATTCCCTCAAGTACTCAGTTTTCTCCAAAATCTAAAACTTTTTTTTTCTGGTATTCTAACCTAAGCCTGTTTTTTCTGCCTTTGGTTTTCAGACAACCCGTGGTGAATTTGACTCCAGTGAATATGAAGTCCGAAGACGATACCAGGATTTCCTTTGGTTGAAGAGCAAACTTGAAGAAGCACATCCAACACTGATCATTCCTGTTTGTTTGCTAAAACTTAAGTTATTTTTCTTTGTTTATAAGATGGCTCCAGTTTTATATAGAGATGTTTGAGGTCTTTCTTCAGCTTCTGAAATTTCACAAATACTAAGCCAACCTATTTTCCTTAGCTTTATATATATGTGACAAAAATCACATAAAGGTATTTCTTAGGTTAATTTGCAGTAATTTATGTCCTTTCCTAGTTGTACTTGTGTTCTTCTGCACTGTATATTACAAGAAAAAATGGTATACCTTAGTTGAAAACAATAACTTTATATAGCTTTTGGATTGTTGCATAGTGGATTTTACCAGGTATGCCTATGTTTTTTAGTAAGCAGAAGACCTGTTATAATACTCCAAACATTATGCAATTTATACAATATATTTCTTCTTTTTGTTTCCTTAGCCATTGCCTGAAAAATTCATAATGAGAGGAATGGTGGAACGATTTAGTGATGAATTCATTGAGACTCGAAGAAAAGCTTTACATAAATTTTTGAACCGTATTGCGGATCATCCAACTTTAACTTTTAATGAGGACTTCAAAATTTTTCTTACTGCTCAAGCCTGGGTAAAATGACTTTGTTGTTATTTACAGTTACGTGAAGCCACATGTTATGTTAGTAGGGTATATCAGGAGCCTCCCTGGTTCAGTATTCAGCAGTGTCATCCCATGGCTTTTTACAGAAGTGGCAGAAGCAGGCAGGAATTTGTGGAATATTCATAATCTCAGATAACCTTTTCTGTTGGTTTTGGTAATCATGTGGTTCTATGGTTTTGATAATCATGACCATAAATGGTGCTGTACCATCCAAAGTTGGTTTTGTTACTGCATTTTGGATTTTTGTAGAAAATTCATAGTATTTCAACTCTGCATATTTTTTGGTACACAAATAAGTTTCCAAGATTATGAGTAAAACAGTGGTATTAATTAATTGTTGTTTTGGCATGGCAATGTCTTTTCTTTCTTTTTTTTAAATTTTACTAATCTCATAAAAGAAAAATACAGGATTTTCCTGTTGCATTGTTGCAAAATTGTGTCCAGTTGCAAATAGGAGTTTTGTACTCAGAAAAGCCTGCTTCTGAATTTCAGCAAATGTTATTCTAGCAATGTATTAAAAAAGTTTAAAAAATAGATGGATTACTTCCTCCAGTAGGAGCATTGTCTGCTTTTCTCAAAGACTTATTTCTTCAATCATTACCTCTGCTTTCCTGTTCAAAAAGCTAAATTGCAAACTGGCTAACTCACCCTGAGGAGCACAGGGGTGAAGGTTCTCTGCCGTCTTCAGCCATTCTTGTGACACTGTCACACATGGCATGCTTGTGTTTGCTCAGAAAGGCTTAGCTAATAATACATGCACAAGACAGGGATGGTTCTGACACTGGTCTAGCAATGATAAGATTTATACACTAAAAAGACAGAGCTTTATGTATGTAGTTTTGGTTTTTGTAAAAAAAGAAAATGCACGCTTTTATTTATAATTTTCAGAGAATTAACAAAAGTACCTGGAGTAAAGAGAGCTTGTTCTGTCTTTAGGAACTCTCCTCCCACAAGAAGCAAGGTCCTGGTTTGCTGAGCAGGATGGGACAGACTGTCAGAGCTGTAGCATCCTCAGTAAGAGGAGCAGTTAAAAATCGTCCTGAAATGTTTACAGAAATGAACAATTACATGGAAACATTTAGTCAGAAAATAAACTTACTAGATAAAATAGCTCATAGGATTTACAAGGAAGAAAGGGGTAAGTAGAAAACATGTATCTGTTTTACTGATTTAAGACATTTAAAAGTAAATTAGTTTTCATTGTGGCAGGAAAAATACTCTTTCCAGGAAAAAGGGAGGTGTTTTTATTGTGTTTTTCTTTCTGGTCATGTTTTTGACAGACATTCAAGTTTGAATAATTTTTTAATATGAAGAGTTATAACATGTCATTCAGCTACTTAGAAGAATATTTTAAGATGTGCTTTTTGGAAAGCTGCATGACCTTTGGTTTTTAACTTTCAAGGCAATGTGCAGTTTTCTGTGCAATCTTATGGTGACATGAGGCTGTCTTGATTCTAGGTCTCTAAACTTTGTTTAGTTTTGTTCTGCACCTTTTTTCCATTGACAAAGTAGATTTTAATTTTTTAATAGCTTTACTGTTGATGATAATTTCTGTCATGGTAAGCTGTGCCTACTAGAGTTTTCTCAAGAAGGATGGGTTAATCTGAATTTTTTCCTTAAGTAAGAGCAGTTCACACATCTAGTTGGAATGCTAAGTTACTGACTTTCCTGAGATTCTGAGATGATCCTGATCTCAGACAATGCCTGCTCAGTAGAATTTCCACTGGGCAGCACTTAAAGTATTTACTTGTCTATATAATATAAATTGAAGAGCTGCATTGTGTTAATAACTGAGTCCTATAGCTTTCTTGTGCAATACCAGATCTCAGTGTGTCCTCACTGAAGATCTCAGTGTGTCATCAGTGAAAGGGTGTTATAAAAGAAAAATACACGTCGGTGAAAAGAGTAGGAACTCTTTCACTGGAGGGAACAATTGACATTGTTCCTTCAGTGAAAGTAGCTGTCCGAGTTCTGTAGGTTCAAGGTATCAGTACCAAAATATTTCTTGGGAAAGCTTAAGAATTTTGACATGCTCCCAAATGTGGTAGGTTATATCTTCTTTCTAGATTTTCCAAACAACACTTGTCAGAACACTTGTGTGCGGGGCTACACTGTTGTGAATAGGAATTGTTGATAGCTGTGATACAGAGAATTCCTGCTTGTGGTACCTTAACATGGGGTTCCTGATTACATCTTCCATAGAGGGTTTTTTTGTCCAAATAACCTCAAAATAAACATTACACTCTTTATTCCACACAACTGCTTTCTTGTCTCTTAGGACATTTCTTCATTATAAATCTAGTAGTGACAAAATTGCATTTTCAGTGCATGACCAATGTGTTCACAGTCTCTCCTGTGAACTGCAACTTGCCCATGTTTAGCTCTACCAAATGGCACAGTGATTTGTGGGCCTTCTCTGTTTATGGATTATCACTTGGTCTAGAAAATTACTTCTCTTATGTCTTCTACATAAGAGAAGTAATTATTAAGATATCTCTGTATTTAAATTAATAAAAACTACTGAAGGAGATACCTGTTGAGCAGGAGTGAACTTCAGTGCTTCTTCTGAAGCTTTTGGGACATAACAAAGCGTCTAGTTTCAATAACTGAGACTGTATTTGGAACATTACTGTTACCAAGAAGCAGAGGAATTCAGGGCAGTAGAAGTCATCAAGTCAGACCAGCTGCCGTGGCTCCTGTTGCTCTTTTTGAAGACAGTGTAAGGTAATGCAGGTCATTGGTGTCTGACTGCAGCTCTTCAGGTCTGCCTGAGTATGTGTGTCATTGTGAAATGTGCGGGGCACTTTGGCTGATAAATTTCTCAAAGCTACTTAAATACAATACATTAATTGATTAGTTTATTCATTAACAGTGAACTGGAGTTTACTTATCTTGGTCATTTGAGCAAATTGAAAATTAGTGTCAGTCTCTTGCTTGGTTCACAGTAAATATGAAGTTGCACTTAGTACCCCTTAGATCTCTATGAATGAAGAGTAATAGGTGTATCTGTTCCTTTTAAGATTACTGCAGTGAGATGAAGGAGTACGGCCCCATCCACACGCTGTGGTCGGCGTCGGAGGAGGCCATAGGCGACTCCCTGAAGGGCCTGGCCGGCTGCATCGAGCGCTGCTGCAGGGCCACGGAGAGGAGGATGGCAGGGCTCTCAGAGCACCTGCTGCCCATGCTGCATGAGTACGTCCTCTACAGTGACATTCTCATGGTAAGCTTTCCTGAAGGACTCCTGATGGCTCAGTATAAAATTTGACATAGGCCAGTGACCACGTCCAGGGGAGAATTTGTAGCTGATGAAAATGTCCCTGTATTTACTCGGTACAAAGCATACACGGCATATGATACCTGTCCATTATTGGGAATCCAATTGGTCCTGTTTCTCTTGCTAATCAGGCAAGAGGTGCTCCTTCCAAATAAGAAGAGTCTGATAGTTCTGCCTGGCAGGCAGCCATGGGTAACTGTGCTAGGGTATCTAGTTTTGTCATCTTCAGTGAGCTCTGCATTGTAGCAGTGAGGGTTTGGGAACAGCAGTTGAGAAAGACCTTCCCTGGCACTGCCAAAATATGAACTCATTGAGTAACAGATTGTGTGTGGGAAAAGGAGTGGAGAGGTTTTTCCCTTTCTAGGAGCTCTTCCTAAGTATGTTTTCCTTTTCCTGAACATCTGGGAACTTCCAGTCCCTGCACCATTATATAAGCATGTGTTAGTCTTTGCCATAAGCTACTGCTCTCAGTTCCCTTTATGTATGTATTTTGCTTACACTTGGAGAGGATGTAAAAAATCAGACTCCAGAGTTGATACAGTCAGTGCTGGTGGATAATCAGCATAATAAAGCAACCGAATTCAGTGTGTCATAATTCCCACTTTGCTGCCTACAGAAAGCAGAACATGTGTACAAACCCCTCTTTGTCTAGGTTTTGAGCAATGCCAGCTGCAGAATCTGTTGTGTTACTGCTGGGAACCCAGCTCCTGCTGTAGTGGTTTCTGGGTAGGGGCTGCATGAGTCTTACAGTCCATAGATAGAGCAAGACCCAAGTTAACTGAGCCTTTGGTGGCTCTCTGCAAGGTATTGCCAATTTCTCAGTAAGGCTTAGCTACTGAGAGTTAGGAATTCCTGCTGCAATGACTGCTGTCTTTAAAACAAGCTTCACAGAAAAAGGGGCCGTACAAAAATGTCCTGTATCTCACAGTCCTCATTTTTTTCTGGTAGATGGAGGTAGGTACTGCTTTGCTTAAAGATCTGAAGAGATTACTGTCCTAGCAGGTCATCTTCTCCCCCACTTCCAATCTTATTTTTCAGAATTTCTATGTTACCCAAAAGCAATTGTAGTCTTTATGCTACTGAAGAGATGCTGCCTACCCACTGCCTTCTATTTTGCAGCCTGGCTCACCCTCACCCTTTCTCAGGCGTTCTGCTTTGTGCAGAGCACAGAAAGATTTCTGGGGGCAAGCCCCAGGATGATTACCTAGCTCTTCCTGCACACCTTACTGTTGCCCACTGCATAATTTTTCTGCTTGTAGCTTTCTTGATGCAGCACTTGCAACACAGTATTAGGCTGCCATGAGGTCCTGTCAAGGGGAGAAGTCTTCCTTCAGTAGCTCATTCCTATTCCACAACTGTTCCTTTCCCTTCGTTCACCATGGATTTTTATTTTACTTACTGCTTACTTCCCCAGGGAAATGCTAGCCACTAAAATAAAATACCCAAAATACTCTATGGAAGTCACCCACTAGTAAGCCGTTCAGAGGTGTGTTTAACCCCTCATCACAGGGACCTTGGTGCAGTGCTGCCAAGATCACTTGCAAATGTGCAGAACAAGGTGTGATCAATACAATACAATCCTTGTATTTTCCAGTGTTGAAAGTCCAGCCTGTAACTAGGAAAAGAGTTGGATTCATAACTAAAATATTTACATCTGGACCAACCCCTTCCTAACTGACCTACAGAACAGATCTGCTGTCCCTCAGGGTACAAATTACAGCGTTAATTAGTTATGGGTCCACATAAAATTATTTGTGTATTTTGTGGCAAGATACCATTAAGTATTGTACAAAAACCCTGCAGAAGTATAATAATATGTTTTAAAAGGATAGTGCCTTTGTTTGCAATTAGAACTCGGCACTTGTTGATGTAGCACCTTAATGTTAATTGGTTTTGTCTTGTAATTTAAAGTGTATGTGTGATAAATGTTGCCAAGCTATCATTAAAAGCTTTAAAAGAGGCAAAAGAAATAGGAAAAAAGAGAAATAGCTTTTCTTTATGAAGAAAAGCTATTCCAGACAGTTTGGATTTTTTTGCTTCTGTGCTTCCAGATAAACATTTTCTGTATTTATCTAACCAAAAGATTCCAAGGTATTGATGAGTATTCATCTATATTGCTGATCTATTGCTCAGAAAAACCCAAAGTCAGATTTACCAGGTTTTTATAGTGATTACCTGTTCAAAAAGAAACATTGCAAAATTACTTGAAAATTAAGCTCTTAAATTATTCTATCATGTTTGATAAAGTGCCAAAATTTCAGAGAGAACTCAGTCAAAAAGAGAGCTAGAGAAGGTAGAGCTGCTTGTGCCCTGTGCTGTTTCAACATGCCCTATGCTAGAGGTGAATACTGAACATCTCTACAGAAGAAGCAGTAAAACCAGTTGTGGCAAGGTAATGTAAAAGAAGGTTTTGAGATTTGTAATTATATATGTCCTGCTTCTGATTTTTTCAAAAATACTAAGGCCTTGCAACACTTCTGGAAGAAAAGCATACCTGAGTGTGCTTTTACAGATGAGGAAGCTAAGGCAAAGAGACATTTGTAATGCTTCATCAAGGTCTCAGAGCAAATGAGCATTGGAAATGCTGTTCATGTTTTGTAGCTTAATGAGTAATATTGCTTCCCCTTTCTAATTATTTTTTGACATTATGCTAAAAACCCAATACCTGATAAGATAGTTTCAAAAAAGGTAAAAATTATGTATTCTGAAAATAAGCACATATATTAATGGTAGAAAAGCTTTCATTCCTGTGATAATTTTAACTGATTTTTCTGATATTTTTTTTCTGATTTGCCAGAACCATATTTGGCACTTACAAAATAATATTAAAGGTTAAAGTCACAATTTCAATAATGCCTTGTATACTGTTTCTAGTCATTCTGCTTTATTTTGTAAATTTTACTCAAAGAAGATACTTCTGTTCATGAGATTTGGTAAACTCATGTTGCTGTTTTTAAATGAATATATTGTAAGTTAAGTTGATACCAAGTAAACTCCTGTAGCAGTTCTGTTTATACAGCTGGCAGTGATATTGTGTATGGCAGATTCTTGTGGCACTGATTTTGGATTTAGTAAGATTATTGAAAAACCTGTAAGATAAAATACAAGTATGTTTCGAAAAATAAGTCTTCATTATTTTAAGTTTGGAGTTTTTTTGATAAAACTTATATAATTTCTAAATTATTAAATGGTATCATTCTGTGGTCTTGTTTATCAAATAGCCAACTTGTTTGATTGTTTTCTGAAAGAGCTAAAATTTGGTGCAGTTTACTTCTTTATTTTTTTTTTCCTTCCCTACTAAGGGTGTTTTGAAAAGGAGAGACCAAATTCAAGGCGAGCTGGATTCCAAAGTTGATGCTTTAGCCAATAAAAAGACAGAGAAGGACCTGGTAAGTGTTTTCAGAAGGCTGGCCTCTTCCAGGCCGTGTTGTAGCAGCAGCGAGGCGCAGAAGGACGCTGTCCTCTGAGGCCAAGGGCTGGGACTGGGGGCTGTCCCCACTCTGGCAGCTCTTGTGCCAGGCAAAGGCCATCACCAGCAAGAAGCAGCACTGAGCAGCTGGGCTGCTGGTCATGGTGGGCAACCACTGGCCTTTGTCAACACAGACCTGACCACGGCTCATTTTTGCATTAAAAGAAAGTAACAGTTGCTGCAGTGCTCTCATAGCTGCTGCTTCATTGATGTAGGAGAGGTAGAGGAGGAGATTAGAATCAGCAAAACTGTTCATTAAACTTATTCAAAGTAAAATGTTCTGTTCTTACGGGTTTCTCGTTTTTCTAGTTGGGCCCAGGGATATTTTTTGTCTTCCAATATGAAACTTTCATTCATTCCAGTTAAGTCAGACTCCAACTGGGCAGGCATCCCCAAAACCACCAGCAAGACTCAGCAGACAAATAAAAACAACCTCTGGGATGAGAATTGGCCTTTTAAAAATTTTTGATAGTTAAACTCTCCAGTCTAAATAATGTCCTTTTAGCACAGTATTAACACCAAGTGTTATACAGTGTAAATAATATGTAGGAATTACTAATACCATTTTAGTACATCAAAGGAGAAAATCTTAAACATTCCAGATACTTTTTACTGGGCTTGTTCTAATTAGTTTCCATGTAAAGATGAGCTGCTTAGATACTTTTTGGCACTTTAAATGCATATTTTCATTTGATTTTTTTGGCACTGAGATGAATAAATAAGAATATATTGCTGAACTCTGATATCTGCAATGGCTATGGTATATTATACAACAATTTGCCTCTGTGTAATGCAGTGGGACATTAAGTAAATATCTCTGATTTTGTTTTTTTTTTTTTCCTGAAGCAGAAATTTTGTGTTCTGTAATTTGTTTTTTTTTTTTTTTTTTACTTTATTTGCTATTTCTCCTGTCCTTTTTTCTTAGTTTAAAGCCTGAAGCTCTTATAAAATGCTCAGAGGATGGTGAGTTGGAGAAGCCCCCTAGGCTGGGAGTTGGATAGCCATGGCAGGTGCACTCAGAGATGAATTCAGCTCCATACAGCTTGTTTAGCAGCCAGACTCATTGTTGTTTACTGTAGAAAAGACACCATAGCCTGGCAGGATGTGCTCTCTTTTCAGGATGCATTTCCTGTTATAATCTGATGGAGCTCTCAGACAGTGTGCATGCACTCCCTTTTCCTGAACTGTTACAAATAAAAAAGGGATATCTTTATTTTAGCATAGTACTGATCATACCATGTTGATTTGATATTGACAATGGTTTACTCCATCATGAGATGGTTGTACTTGCTTCCAGGAGGATTTTGAAATCAGTCTGCCCAAACTTATTTTTTTCACTGTGTGTATGTTTCCATATCTGCATTTACAGTTTGGTAAAGGCTTTGGACACTCTGATTCCCCAGGTGTTCAGATCTTTGCTTTATCTTTCCAACCCCTCTATTTCTTACTAATTTCAGAAAATCCTGTTTTTGAGAGTCTGGTTCTTCTTGCAGTCTCAGAAGAGCGGTAAAACAGATGTCTGTTAGTCTAATCTGATAATAAAATCCTGTGTTCTCTAATTGAGTGGCAGCTGTATCCTGAAGACTTTTTCTTAATTAGAAGCTGAAGCCTTTTTCTAGTAAGAATAGTTTGGCAACAGAGAATGGTGTACTGCTATTTTTAACCATTCAAGTGACTTAACTATTTTCTTGGTCATTTTTTTAATATGTTTTCATTTTTATTATGTGTTGAAATATTTTCTACCACTTCTAATCGGACTTATTTCTTATAAAGGTGGTCATAACACAAGTATGTTGTTGGAACAGGTCTCAGACACCAAGTTTGGGTATATTTGTACATATCTATTCCTATGCAGACCTCCTGTAGCTTCTAATGATCTCACAGATGTCAGATTGAACTTGTCAGTGCAATCTAGTAGCCAGAAATTTTGCTGACAATGAGTGGCATGAACCCTAATCTCATTTGAAATACATTTCCACTACAGATAAGAAGTCTCAGACTGTCATTAGAGCTGATAAAAGGCTGTGAGATATTTAGCATTGGTCGTGGCAAACATTAAATGATTTAACAAATACAAGGTTGTACAGCAGAAGAATGTAAAACATCCCTAAGGTCAGTGCAGATGAAATAGGCTGAAATTGCAAATTAAACCTTATGGGACATTAGTCTAATCAGCTGGGAAAAAAATGTTTTCTTTAGCTGTGTTAGAAACCAGCTGCTGCTGGTGCTGCTACAAAAGCCAGAACCTTGATTTCTACTCCCAAATTTGGTCCACAAAGGAGGCTGTTATTCAAGGTATGGGTGGTTTGAAGACTGTGATTTTGGATGCAGGCTCTGACAGAGAGAGTGTGCCCAACTTTGGTACCCTCCTGCTTAACCAGACATTTCTTACCTCCAGAGCTGTGGCTGAAAAGATAGTGGAATATGCTGCTCCATGATTCCCTCACTCCATCCTGAAGGTTACACAGCAATGCTGGTGTATCCCTCTATGGTTTGGGCATTTTTAATGGTTTTAGTCTTGCCACTAGGGCTGATAATAATTCTGAAAAAAAGGCTGGTATTAATGTGCTCTGACAAAGCAAGATAAGCATTAAATGCCAACTTAAGGATTCTAGTGTTCAGGCTTGAAACTGAGTAGTAAAGAGATGAAATGCTGAATCTATTACATTCTGAATATATTTTGTGTTTTAACTCCAGGCTAAAAAGGGGTTAGTATCACCAAGCTGTAGGATTAATTCACATAGCAGCTAGAAATTTGTGCTATTTTGCTTAGTGAGATGGTGTAAAATACTGTCACCATGTAATTTGTCCATTGGGCCATGTCTCCTTGGCTACAGTCACACAGTCCATGTCTGCAGCACTCTGCCCTAGCAATGCCTGGCTCCCACCTTCCTGAGCTCTGGTCCCCTGGCTGATTAGTGCTGTGGTGGGAGATTTCATTTCTCACACTGGCTGCCTCAGTGAGATCCTTGTAAGAAAATGGATTCAGAATCCTGTTTAATTTGCAGGATCAATTGTAACAATTTACACCTTGTAAATGAGGAACACGCCAGGTGTGGTTTGGTTTGGACTTAACAAAAACTAGATGTTTTAGTTAACTCCAAACCATTCTTCTTCAATTTCTGCTGTCATGGCAGCTAAAGAGAGTAGCATTGCTGGGTTTTTTCAGTTTTGAAGAAGTAGACCTTGAATGTGTCTACTTGACATGGTGACATGTGGCATAATGCTGCCTTTAGACCATAAGTCCAACCCCTGCTTAATACAACATGTGATTTCTTTGGGGCTTTGGAGTGGGATGTTTAAACTGCATATCCAGGCAGAGTTGTGTAACAGTCTGCCTGTCCATATCATGTTCTGACTGCAGTATGGAAGAAGTTTGTAGTTCCTAGAAAAGGTTAGACAAAAACAAACTGTAAAATAACTTAAAGTTGTAAAGTTGTAAAGACCAAGGTAAGGGGAAGCTCCAGCCAGGACTTCTAAGTCAGAGAAGTTCTTTATGTGTGTAGAGTAGTGTATTCCTACATAGGAACTTTTTTTTTTGAAAAAGCAGAGAATGGATTCAACTGCCTTTCCTGCTCTAAATCATCTTTAAAATATCATCATTTTCAGTATTCTGTGCACATTCATTTTTTGGTATTTGAAGGAAAGGCAGTTAGCATGGAACATGGTCAAAATACCAAATCCAGTTGTCTGTAATTCCTTTAAAGGTAATCCCCCCACATTTAAGCTTTGGATTAGCCTTTTCATTTTGAACACAGTGTTAATAGTCTGTAGCTTGATTAGTGGTTTGGCCAGATAACTAAACTTGGGCTTTTCAGTAAAGTAGAAATTTTTTTTTTTCATTTTCTTCCTCATTAATAACCAGTATGTCATTAACCTAGAAGTGTGGCAAAGAAAATCAGTGTGGAAATCAAATCTAACTAAAAATGTTTGTTATTGACTGTGGATAACATTGATTCAGGTGAAATTTTCAGTTTTACTAGCTAAGGAGTTCTTGGCTTCTTTAAGAGCAGAATGGGATCCAGGTTCTGTGACCCTTTCAGGCAGTGTTTGATGATTCAGTTTGTGTCTGATGGCAGCATCACTGCTGTTGCGCTCGATCACTGTTCTCCCCTGCATGGTCCAAGCTGAGGCTCTGCACCCAGGCTTTCCATGTCTTGCTCTGAGTTCTGAGGTTTCTGTGTTCTACCAGGAGCATAAGCATTCCTTTAAAATCCTGGAAGTTAGTCCTGGAATCCTGAACTTCCTATCAATGAAAACACTAGCTCTGCAGAAAGTAAAAGTAGCTATCCAACGTCACACGGGTGTGGTATGAGGAGGAAACAATTTGCTTTATGGCAGAATATAAGGATGAAGAAGAAATGTATGAACCTGAGTTGCAATGGAAGCAATCCAAGGAATTGAGTTTTCCTGCTTGATGTTCCTTATTTTGGTGGTGTTTGTGCCTGCCTTCCCTCCTGCTGCAGACAGTGGCTCTGCAGTCCCAGCAGGGGATTTTGCACTGTAGCCACAGGAGATGTGACAGGAGATGTGACAGGAGATGTGACAGGAGATGTTCTGTGACCTGGTGCCAGCCAGAACAGATGCAGCTGATGAGTAAATAACTATAGGTAACCAAATTACTGAGAAGACCAGAAAAACTCATTAAAGACAGGGCTGCTGTCCACTTACTCCCATTAGCTGGCAAGTCAGCTTGTGCATCTACAGTAATGAGAAGCAAGTAATATCTGAAGAGTAGCCCTCAAAGTTTTGAGTCCTGGATTGCTGTGAAAGAGTTTCTTCTCTGTAGGAGTCCTTTCATTTAATTTCTTTCTCTGCTTCTGTATTTCTTTTTCCCTCATATGGTCACACACAGTTCCACAAGAAAAGATGGTAATGTGACAGGCAAGAAATCAGAAAGCTTGTGATTTTGATTTCTGCTGTCTTCTCCCCATTCTGTTTTCTCCTGTTATCAAAGATTCTGACAGGATTTTCTCAGTTTTCCTCGCCAAATCTAATTTGTACAATTGATTCTGCTTCGGTAAAGCCCTCTATGTATTTCTGTTTTAATGCATTAATGTCAAGTGCTAGTAAAGAGGTGCCAGAGTCTGTAATTCTTTCAGGAATAAAATATATCTCCAGTAATACTTTCATTCTGATCTATATTTTCTCTTATTAATATTTCAAAAATTGTAGTGAGTTATTAATTAAGAATTAATTTTAAATTTATCCCTGGGAAAAGACTTTTTTTGCTAAGTTAAATACTAGCCTTGGTTCTGCAGTTCTCTTCATCTCCACTACAGTCAATTGGTTTAAATAATTTTGGAAATGGTGATTTTCCTAATATTTTTTAATGTTTAAAATTAATATTTAGTTCTCAGAAGAGATTGGGAAACTTGAAGACAAAGTTGAACGTGCCAATAATGCTCTGAAAGCGGATTGGGACAGATGGAAGCAGAACATGCAGTGGGATATGAGATCAACATTCACAAATGTGGCTGAGAATAATCTCCGTTACTATGAAGAGGTAAAACTCTTTCTCCCAAAAATGTTATTTTTTTATTATTTCAGTGAAGAAGTCCATGGTAAAGAGGAATTTTTCCATTTTAGTTCAAATATTTGATAACTTTGGAATCAGTTTCTGTGGGAATAGTGGGGCAGTTATGCTTAATTTGACAGATTTCAAGCAGAATATATTTTATTGTGCCCAAGTCGTTGATCCTGAGTTCATCATCGACAGAGGGCACTCTTGTTTTACTAACCACAACAACTTGGAACATGATTTTTGGTTCAGTGTCAGCTGCTGTATTTCAGTTTGGAAACATTTTGCTGCATTTCAGAAGAAGCCCTCTGAAAGGCTCAGACCTGTATGAGGAAAACATTTAAGTGTGATTCCATCAGATTTTTATTTTCAGCTCAAACGCCTCAGGTAATATTCTTGGTAAGAATTTCCAAGAATATATGCTAGGAAGGAGAATTTGAAAACATATAACAAAATACATTAAGCATTCTGTGAAGTTTCCTCATGGGGAACACCCTGTTGATTGAAATGCGCATTTTGAAAATATCCCACATGTCTTGAAGGTTTTAAAAGAATTTCTCCTTACTTTTGGGGGAAAAAATGGAATGCACTGAGCTATATATTAATCATAAATTAGTCATTTTCACAGATATATTTTGATATGTGTAACTTCAGTCCTGTAGTCTGAGCCTTTTATGGATTGCACATTAGCCAATGGCAGTGCTCTGATTTTACAAATCATTTTGTTAAAACATAATTGAAAAGACAGAGCTCTTGATTATCAAGTCTAATTAATTAACATGCAGTCTGTGAGATGCATGGACATTGACAATCTGTTGTTACATATTAAGATCAAAATATTTTCAGAAATCAGGCAGCAAGCTTTTGGCATCCTCTTACATTGTCTTCGTTTATTGATGGTCTCTGACTTCTATAGCAGCAATATGTATGTTAAAACAATGCTGAATATATTAGAATATTTTCTTTGTGAATGATTAGCTAAAATATAAAAATAATTATTTGGTTCTTTTTCCTGTCTAGAAATGTTTTTTTGCTGAATTAGAAGTTTAATCCAGAGCACTAAAGCACATATTATACATTAAATTACTGTTCTTAAGCCACAAACTGTAGAAAATTATTCAGCTCTCTCTCTAACTGCCAGAGGTTCTTAAATAGCCTCTGAAATACCAGACAAGTTGGTTTATATTGAGGCACAATCTTTTATTGGTGCTTTTCTTGAATAATGAAATCTTCATTAAGTGGTTTTGCTGTTACATCTTTGTAGATCTACATTTTAGAAAAAGCACCTTATCTTACTACAGCAGTTGCAATAATAAGTAACAATTGTGCTAACTCTATCACTCCTTGTTTGCAAAGATAGAGCTTACCAATCTCTTTCTGTTTTATCAGAAAATCACCATCACAATCATGATATTCAAAAGAACTTGATAAAGTTAATATTTTGATTGGGAATTTTCACCTAAAATTTGTTTATTTGAGACCCATGGTTAACAGTGGTGGTTAATTATTAGAGAAGTGATTACTGATTACTGTCAGAGGCCTGTGTATTTAAACTACAAGAGTGTATACTTCAGAAAGCAGCAGGAAAAGCAGTTCTGGCATCTGCTCCTGCTGTTTGGGACTGAAACTTCAGGAAGGGAATCTCAGAAACCTGAGAAGGGGAATATTGTTTTTATGCTTTCAGTAGGAAAGAGAATCCAGCCTTAAATGTAATAGTTAGAGTCTGACTCATTAAACTCATGCACAAACACAGTGTCTGTTACAGTGTTTTTCACTTGTTCAGTTATTACTTGCTTCATTAGCATTCTTTCACATGTCTGAAGTTACTCATTCAGACTTTTGATGCACCATTTGATGCTTACTAAGCCTTTTCTTCTGTAACATCCCACATGTTATTTCCTGCCTTTTCTCTTCCCCAAAGCATGATCTGTGCATTTTCCCAGGCACCATGGATGCTATGAATGTGATTCAGTCACCCAGTTCTTCTGTCCAGCTCCTATAAGAAATCATCTCCTGCTTTCTAACTTAGTCACTACCTGCTTCTCATCCTTTCCACAACTTCCCCCTACCCTCAGTTAAACTGTCTGTGCCTCTCCACGAGCAGTGTCCCATTCTCTTCTCTACAGCAGCATTTCACTGTGCTTCTCATTACTTCCCTTGCTGAGTGCATTTACCAGGCACACAACTAAAGGAGGAGAGATTTCTGTTCACAGTGATTCCCTGCAGCCCTTAGATTTTGGGAACCACAAAGTACTGAGAGACAGGCATCTTGTACTTTCTGATGGCTGATGCAGTACAGAATGCAGCCCTTCAAAACTATAAACCCAAGCCAGTGTGGTCAAACACAACACAGTAGCGTGTCAAAGTACACTAGAATTTCCAAAATATTATTTCATCTTTGTCACAATGGGCAAAGAATATGACCTTACATTTGTTTGGGTTTTAGCTTAATTGTAGTTGCCTCCTAAGGATTCTGCTGTCAACTTGTCAAGCATCACTTAGCTAGCACAAAAGAGTACCTCTTCCTTAAGCTGAATTAGTGTTCACATGAATTAAATGTTACTCCAAAGTGTTACATGTAATTATGTTTCTCCAGATTTACAATTTAGAAGTTATTCCTGTAGTCTTCCAGTTCACTGGCTATCTGCATTTATTAAACTTGAATAGGAAGTGTTCCTTTGTTTCTACAGCTGTTTTGTGTCTCTCAATGCTGTGGTAACAAAGACGTGAATAAAATCCCAGTGTTGCAGATTTACAGGGTGCTCCTGTGCAGGACTGTGAAAATGAAAGCTTTCAATTGATAATGTGCAAGGTTTGTTATAATATATTTAAAATCATTTAGGAGCCAAGAATTACCATGACTGACCAATCATTTGGTATTCCTGTAGCTGGTCTCAGTGCTTCATACAGTTCTGTACTTTCTTTGCTCTGGAAAAGAGTTGAAAACATCCTTAAGTCTCTCTGTATTCCACAAAGTCTTAAATCCAAAATAATATTGTACTTACAATGACAGTAAATGCGTTGCTAGAATAAGGAGGATTTTCTGAAACAAAATGAAACGGTTTTAGTTTTTAAAAGTTCATCAATTTACTTCTATTTCTGAAATAAATGGCATTGATTCAGCATGTGTTAACACCACACCATTTATTTTGTTCCTTTTAATGAGGTCTTAGGCATGACACCATGGTCTGACAGCCTAGTCCAGAAGAGGTATCTGCCAAACAGCTGGAATCACAAACTGTCCACAGGGTGGAGCTTTCATCTGAGAAACTGAGTGCCACCATGAATATTTTGTTAAATTTAGAAATAGATATTCTAAAGATGGAGCATCACTAAATCCAAAGCAGGATGCAGAGTTAGTGGTGGTGCTGGCAGTGTTACTTAGCTGGCAGGTTTGAAGTGTTGCTGCTGCAGACTAGCAGAACCAAACCAGGCCCTGTTGAACTCTGGCTTCAAAGAATAGAAGCAATTCAACATGTGCTAAATTTTTCATTTTTTTTCTCATGTGTTTAGTATAGCTAGTACATATGCAGCCAATGAATTTTGGCAACCTATTTTTTTTAGGAAAACCACCAGAATAAGTGGCTAGGTTACAGTCCAACCCAAAGACTAGTTATAGATTGCAAATCCAGCAAATATACCAGAGTTTGGGTTTCCACTGCTTGTTGGGTACTCCAGGAAATGCAGACAGATTGGTGGTTTTTCCTAAAATGGGATGATAGTTTTGGCATTGAAAGAATTTGTTTTCTCTTGAGCATGGATGAACCTTTTTTAAGGTTTTAAGGCATATAATTTGATTTTATTTATTGCATGGGTAATTAATCCCCGCATCTTAATCAGATAATTAGTTACCTTTGATATAGTCAGATTCTTGTTAGTATTGGCACATCTTACTATTTCTCAAAAAAATAAATAATTTCCTGATTTTCTTAAGTGTTTCAAGCACAATTTGTTGTACAGGCATAAATGGATCCAAAAGATTCATTAGGGCAAAGCAATACTTGTTCCCCATTACAGCAACTTCCCTCTAACTCCAAAGCCCTTATGAACCTCTCAGTCTTGTAAAAGCTACAGAAAAATAGATGAGATTTTTTTATTTGCCCTATAGGCCTCTGTAGTGATGCATTTAAGCAGTCATTTAGTCGTGTAGCAGAAAGTTGGCTGCTCCTGTGTGTTGATCACATCCTACCTTAGCCATGCCTGGGAGTTCAGCTACCAAACTTCATGAGATTTTCAAAAGCTGAAAATCTGAGCCTCTTTGTCCCTGTTGCTTCAAAGGCAGGTCCATCTTCGAACCCTCATTCACTTCAGCCTTTAAATTTTTTTTTTTAAATAATTTCAGGAAGATTTTTTTGGTGTGAGAATTACTATTTCTGTGTGGTCTAGTTTTTGTTCCCCTGCACACAGAAATAATGAAAATACTTTCAGACACAAACAAGACTTCATTTTCAGATTCTACTCCAAAAAATTCCATCACAATTGCTGGTTTTAAGGTATCAGCCATGGATAACTGGGAACTGGAACAGAAACACACATGGCATGTCACACACTGCTTCTGCTAGCATCCTTACTACATATTCAAATTTTATATCTCCTTTTCATTATATATGCAATTATACTATATGAAAAACTTTTTGCTGCTTTTTCTAAGAATGATGTTGCAGAATAGATATGTGTCGTCCAGTAGTAATCAGAATATTTCAGGTAAAGTAGCCTTATTTAAGTTCTTGCTATTTCATTTTGTGTATTTAGACTTTTTTTTTATTTTTTCCATTGGGCTTTTACGAGTAATTGGATTATGAATTTCAATCCTGTGCAAACACATTTAATTTCCTCTGTTTGGATTTTCTGGAGTTTTTTTCATTTCTGTCTCCTTTGTGAAAACTGGCTGATCCTCTATTTTGATCTCCATTTTCAACCTCCCAGGAGAATGGAGTAAAATCATTTGGTAATAATGTTGAAGTATACATCACTAACAAAACGTTGTTAATGCAGTTCATGCTTCACAATGTGAAAAGCTTGGCCCTAAGGCACAGGGATCTAGTTTTGTTTTGGTGTGGTTAATTATAAAATTTGTCAGCTGTAGGAGCACTGTGATGTCTGACAGTGAAATGAGCCACCATTGCTGTTACATTTTTAAAAATGTGTTTTGGTTCCATAAAGAGGGATAAATTATAAGCTGAATAACTTGTGTGAAAAAAATGCTTTGCATCTTTGTCTGGACAGACTTGAGTAGATCATATCTATCTGGTCAAGCAATGTATTATTGCATTTTAACATGTGCACCTTGGCTCAGTGTTGCAAAGATAACACAAAGCCATTTTTACATTGCAGCCAATGACAATACATGTGTTTTAATTCACATTACTGAAATTATGGAATAACAAAACTTGGACTTATGTGGTAATTCAGTTAAACTGTGGTTCAGAAAAAAATCTGTCATTTCCAATGAAAGACTCTTCAAGAAAAAGTGATGTTTTCTTGTACCACACCTAGAAAAAGCTTTGAAAAGCAGCTGTGCCTTGCAGCTTTCTAGGATGGTGATCCAGGCTGGGCTCTAACACAGAAATTGAGGAGTTTGAGAGGCACAGTGAAGACACATTGCTAGTAGCTGCCTCACTGACATTTCAAAACCAAGAGGCCACATTTCAGCTCAAGCCTCTCAGATAGACTCAGATGCCACAGTGAAGTAGGGGAGAATCTAATGATCAAACTTTAAGGCTTTATACAAAAGGTCAAAAAGACCTTCTAAATCAGAAGTCAGTTTTCAACATTGTATTTCACTGTTCAGGCTGGCAGTATCGTCACTGTTTCTCCCTGGTGTACCATTTCTAAATAACATTTCTCCAAAAAGTCAATGAAGAAAGCAGATTTCCACATGAATCTTATCCTGTTAGTCCTCTCTTTTCACAGTAATTCAGACCTTAGATACACTCTGAACAGTAATGTTGTGTGCAAGAGCAGCAGAAGTTACTTGGGGCTTTTGTCAGCAAGATCTGAAGAGAAAGACTGGGGCAGTAAATTCATGGTATCCATGAATTTAAATGTGAATAGCAGGAATGATCTCGTGCCTGATAATAGCCAAAAACCCGTGCAATAGTAAGCTCATGCTTATTCTTTGTGATCTTTTAGTTCAGTTGGCTTGGGGTTTTAACTGCTCTCATTTTCCTGAAGACCCACTTGTTCTACTTTCTTATGTCTTTAGAGACAAAGCTACTGCTTTTTTTTTTTTTCTTTTTCTTATTACTTTTGTCACCTTTAATTTTCTGGGTATCCCTGGTTCTGTATCCTTGAATCATCATGGATTCCCCCAGCTCCAGTCATCCTGTTTGTATTCTTTGTTTTTCTCTTCAAGCTTATATTTAACATTATCAGATCCTCCCACTCATCTGCTTACACACAGACATGCAGTTATACCAGGACCTGGCTCTTCAGTGTAGAATGATTAAATCTCCATATTTCATGGCAGAGATTGGAAGTCATTCACAAGAAATGTCTAATGGAGTTAGGTGGCTGCAAGTTCAAGCAGGGTCATTTTCATGTCTCCTAAGCAATGACAGATGGATACAAGGTGCTTCAATGAGCTGGGCTTAGCAGGTTGCTGTGGCTTGAATAGTTGTTGACAGAAGATTTCAGTTAGCAAATAACACTGTTTTCAGGGTACTGATTTAATTGAAAGTTCAGGTAAATGGAGTGTGCTGTCCAGGTTTTAATATATATTTCCTGGGAAATTTCAATAGACTTATTTATGGTGCATAATAAAGATTCTTCATGGAAAAAAAACTGTGTAGAGGAAGTAGTAAATCAGCTGCATTGTCAAGAACAATAGGTATGAATGTATAAGTCAAATTTTTTTAAGAACATTTCCATTTCAAGGGCTTTTTTTCAATAGCTTGAGAACAAGGAAATTACTGCAGCAATTTGCCTGTCCTGTTCTACTGACAGACTTGAAATAGTAGAAACCTGGTGCTTTGGGTAACAAGCATCAACTCACTGCAGGTTACCTTGTGACAGCCTTGCCATGGCTCTCAACAGTAATTTCTGATTTAGAATGGCTTGCCAAGCTGCCAACACTCATTTAAGCTAAATTGAACCAAAGTAATTGGGGGGTTTTGTTGGTTTTCTGTTTTTTTCATTTTACTGCCTGCAGGACGCTTCAGATTAAAAAAATAGTTTTTACAATTGTAAATACATTTTTCCATAAGCCGAGAAATACCACTTAAGGATAACAATTTCCCTACTCCCAGCCTCTGTCTTTCTGGTTCTATTTCTTTCCCATTACTCTGGGGGAAAGTGAATTCTCTCCTTATTTAGAAAAAAAAAATGGTTTAATTTAACTTGGAAGGAAAATTGGGTATACATTAGGAATCCACAGAGATTACAAGAGAACAGTGCCTGACAATGTGCTTTCTATTTGGAAGAGATCTTTGCCTGTAACTAAAGGAAGAGATTAAAGAAGAGCATAATTAATGATAGCATCTTCCATGCTACAACATACAATTACAGTGCTCACAGTGTGTGCCTGTCATTATGTAAAATTGACCTTTACAGCTCACTCAGCATGTTAGCTAACATTTTGCATTTTGAGCTGCCTAGGAAACCGTATTTTGCTCTTACCATGATCCTACAAAAGCAGCTTGTGACAATGTGTTTTATTCTGCTATTTTTTTCATTCTCTTTCTCCTTGGCTAACAGTTCACAGAAATCTCTCTGCTGCACTCACATAAATGTCTTTGGTTTTTTCAGTGCCTTGCTACATGGGAGTCCTTCCTAGCATCTCAAACAGTGGATCTTCATGTGGATGAAGATTCTGAAGACAGGCCTTGAGAAATATTTCTGCTTGATCTCTGCCTTTTCCATGCAGTTTCTCCCAACCAAAGTGCTTTATATGAGATCAGATATATTATTAAATTTAACTGTTAAAATCAGTGAAATGCAAGAAACCAGCTTATTGTACACTCAGGTATTCTAGTCCTGAAATACATTTTGAAACATGCTATATATTGCTTTATATTGCTTAGCTGTGATTTTACATATTTTTATGCATTTGCATACAATTTTTTCATAAATATTGAGTAATTTTGATATAAAGTGTTTTAAATATGTAAAAATAGCTCCATTTTAATAAAAAGTTGACTAAGGAAAGTTTGTCATCAGTCTGTATCCTTGTCTTTTTAGAAGTATTTTGGTATTTTAGCCTGCTTCTTTAGATTCTCTTTCTTGAGTAATTTCTTGTACTTACAGAATTATGCTATGTAGTCCTCAAGGACTAGTACTTTAGTATTATTTTAATAGATCTTTCTAGTTGCCCAATGGCAACATAGGACATAAAGATGCCCAACATGTTCTGTGAGATTAATGCTGCTTTAAAGTGTTGATAATTTAGTTTTCAGTTTGCATTATTTACATGTTTGTTAGACATCTTCAGTTTGACATTTTTAAAGGATAAAGAAAAAAGTGACAGTTCATGAAACACTGTATGTACAGTGATACCATTAGTCATAGCACTGATCCTGCCAACACAAGAACTTCCATTTGGAGTTTGCAGGGTGAAACTCTTTAGATAGTCAGTGTGGAAGAGGAGGAGTTAAGAAAATAAGAGGTTTGGATTAAAATGATCAGCTGATCCACTCATGCAATATGCATTAAAGTCTTCCAGTCACTGAATTATTCCACCCAGAAGGTCGTCCAGTCTGCAGCTGTAGTTTCTGCAGTTCTCCCTGGTGGTTAAGGTCTGAGCAAGACACAGGCTTTATATGGAAAGAACGAGGTCCAGGGATCAGAGACAGCCTAACCAGGGCTCTGGCCTTGCAGAAGAGCAGGGCTTCAGCCATCACCTGCACCTTTTGTGTTGGCATTTTGTGAGCTTGCTCTGGTCAGTCTCCTAATGGCTGCAGGGGACAATTCCAGAGCACATGGCTGCTGCTCCTGGGTGGCTGTGGAGCTGTCTAAGCTGAGCAAGGGTTTTGTGGCTTTCATCTTAAAAAATGCATATTGCAAGTAAGACCTTGACTACCAGCATGACCTTTTCAGCAATGCTAGGAAAAGTGCTCTCATGCTGCCGCCCCATGAAGTGGTAGTGAAAGCTCAGCTCTTTTTTTTCATCTATGAAGTGTCAGTTAAGGTGCTCCTGAAATCCTGCAGGGAGCATCAATCTCTCCCAAAGTGGACAACTCGCTGTGCAGAGGTGAGTCTGTGCTCAGGGCAGTGCAGTGCTGGAGGGCTGTGCCTCACAGGCTCTTCTCCAGCCATGTGCTCTTTTCCCACTGTACCTTCCTGAGGATTTTTTTAACACCAGAGCTTCTTTCAATATGCTTAATGGCTTTCCCTTTCTTTTTTTTTTTTTTTTTCTAAATTCATAGGATTTACCATGATGAATATCAATGAATTCCACAACTTAATATGTAGGAAAAATCAATTAATTTTGTGATCTAAACCAGTTGCCCAACAACTTTAGGTAACACTTCCTGCCTGTTTAATTGTGAGAAGAGATGAACAACTCTTTCCTATTTGTTTTCCCTGTGCCACTCAAGAATTTACAGAGCTCTAGCATGTTTTCCAAGTGCTGCCTCTATTCCCAGAGGAAAAGCCATAGCTCAATACCATATAGTACAAAAGGCACTTCACATCAGTGCTCATTGTTACTGCTTTTCTCTGTATTTTCTAGTTCCGCTGCAACCAGTGATCAAAATGCAGACACACCAGAAATGGACATGTTGTCATAATTATGCTTTGATTTTTGTCATCATATTCCTAATTTATTTTTTGAAGTACCACTGAATGCTGAGCTGCCATTCCACAGAACTGTCCACAGAGCTATTCTGAAGGTTACTGAATAATTTAATATCCATCAGTGTGTATATATAGGAGAATTGGCTTTTCCCCAGTGAGCATTTATTTGCATTTATTAATACTCAATTTAGCCTGCTGTTTTTAGCTCCTAATTTCTCTGTAATGTACAGTTCTATAAACAGGATTGCAACAAGACAGACAGCAGTAACACTTTGAATACCAGATAAGTGGAGGTTCAAGGAATTGAGCTTGAAGAGGCTTAGTGGAAGGCTAGAAATTATTGAGTGTAACCAAAAATTACGACCATGCTGCTAATTTAGGCACCTCTAAGGACATACAATGTCTGGTTAGCTGAGCTGGGGAGTGCCAATGTGTGTTACATTGATTTTACCTGTATATATATGACTAGAACATTATTACCTGAGACATTTGGAAATGAGAAGCACCAATGGACATTTTGCATTCTAGGTAAAAATGTTCATTATGTTCATGATGTATTTTTCATTTCTTTTTCTCTTAGCTAGGCCGTAACTTATGTGGGAAAGACTTTAGCAGTCAGTTTTATAGAGGCCTTCTTGTGACCATAAATTCCTGATTTTTTAGTAGCTCTATCATCATGTAATAATAAGGTCTATTGTTGAGATCAAACATTGTCTTTTTGTCATGGAAATACTTCTGAAACTTAGAATTTTAGAAAATCTATTGCCTATTTAGACTTATTTCCAAAGATTCTTCTTTTGTGGAGCCTTCCTTAGGTTTATGATTGGAAAGTGCTTAAGCTATTTGATTACTGAAAATCAGTCTGCCCCTTACTGGATTTTCATGCTCTGTGTATTTCAGTGGTTCATATCTAGGGCCTGTAAACAATGCACCTCCCTCTCATTAGACTGAAAACACATACAAAGAAAAGAACAAAAGCCTTCTGTGGTACCTAACAGGGGAGCTGTCACCAGAGCAAATTGCTGGCAGTAAAGGTAAAACAAGGATGTGTGTAAAAAATCAGTGGCCCTAAGCTGAATGATTTTAAAGTGTTGCCTGATACCAACTCTTCACAACTGATCTATGGCAACATGCATGTCTGGAGAAAGAGGAAATAAATACAGGTTCTTCTGGCCCCTGCTGCTGTCAGCCTATGCCTAAAATAATGATCATTCAAAAAGGTTTGTGCACTATGTATTGAATTCTATTCATTTTCCTGATAGCTGTGGACAGGATTTCACTTCTAGTATCACTAAAATTAGGATAATGCTGGCATAAATTAATCATGAAATCAACCTTTGAGCAGGAGCTTTGAAGGCCATGAGGAGTATCAAGTGGTTTTGTTTCATATATCTAAATAATATTTTAATATCACACATCAGCACTGCCCACTATTTTAGACAAACAGTCCCTTACAACTTCATGAAGAACAGATGAAAGTAGAGGTGTGTAAAATTAGCTACTCTGATATGTTTTAAATTTACTCAAAGAAAATTGCTAAATAACCCTGTTTCTAACAAATGGAGGAGCTCCTACCTGCCAGCTGTGCAACTGACTTGAGTGAGAAGAGGATGAGATTGTAAAACCTTTGCAGAAAGCACCTGGACAGCAAAGTATTCATAAAGCACTTGCCAGCTCTGCAGCTCTTGCTGTGTGGACCTGCTGTTAACTGCTGTGTGTCACACAGGCAGCATCTTTACTGTACTCCTGCAATCACCATGAAGACAGAGAAGCCTTATCTATGCAATCCCCAGAGGCTCCTTATTGAATACAGAGTGATTGAAAGTGCTGGCCAACAGCATGAACCATGAACTCCTTCAGAAAACCCCCTGTGCTACAATTTTCAAGCTGCACCAGTGTTTGGATGCAGCCCCCAGTGTTGGTGCCACTGCCTCACTGGGAGGAAGAGGCAACAACTCATCTGAACCTGAAAGGGATGGACACAAACTTTCAGCAGATTTGGGAGGTTCTGGAGACCTGGAAAATGAGGGTATATCCTGGTTTAGGTGAGGTACACACACATCTGAAGAAATGAACAGTAAGAGGATGTCCTTGTCCAAAACCTAGTTGGAAAAACTATAGCAAAAAACATTGTATTCATTTTCCTACAGGCAGAAAGTCATATGTGAGGTTTAAAATTTTTTACCTAGATTGGGACATGACAGTAAGTGTTCAGCAGGAATAATTAATTTGAAAGTTGTATTGCTTAAAAGTTTACTTAAGGAATAAGCATTATTATGTCTGCATTAATATTTAACCAAGAGTTACCAGAAAGCCATTAACTTTTAAAACCAAACTAAAAAGTTTCTTTGGAATCAAAGTAACGGTAAATATGTGATGTGGGGAAGATTGACTGTTCTTTAAATAATGTTTTTAACACCATGGCAGCTTAAAGAGCAACTGAACGGCTTTTTTGAATTAACTTCCTTAATTAAAAAAAAAAAAAAGAAAGTAGTTGCAATGTTACAATATGATTTTTTCTTTTTTCTTTTTTTTTTTTTTTTTTTAAGTGAAGCATCTCACCAGGCTCTTTTTCCAAATGAAAACAAATAAGATATTTATTTTTTTTTAATTTGTACTCTGGAGTTTGTTAATTTAAATAATAAATAAAGCTTTCACCAGGAAGTAAAGAAATAATACGTAAAATAAGAGCTGAGCAAGCTGCTCTGTACATGTACAACTGTCACAAAGCTCCTCACTTCTAAGTGGAGAAATGTTTTTTCACTCAGGCACTGCATTATTTGTCAGGTTAGAAGACAAACCAGAGCTGCTGTGAACATCAGGACCTCCTGCCCATGAGCCTATAAAAATTGTTTGGGCCCCACAAAGCTGGCCCTGAGCCCTTAAGGCTGGCAGGGTCTGTAAAGGAGCAGCAGCTCACTGAAGTTTCAGAATCACTCATTTTTCATCTCCTTTCACTGCTTGATTCCTCAATAACACAAGAGTCCAAAATTTGTATCTAATAAAAGGTTAAAGAGGGAAATGTGTGAGGGTCCTTTTGAACCTAGAAAATATTATGAGAGTCTATGAAATAGAGTGGAAATTGACAGTAATTATATTATTAAGAGAAAAATTATTACAAGAATTCAGTACATCCTCTCCTGCTTTTGTCCACCAGCAATACCTTTTGCAATAAACAAAACAACCTGGCAGATACTCAGCTGAGGTAAAAGTAAATCTAAAGCAAGGTCAAAAGAAGATTTGTAATTTGGTTTGAGAGAAAATACCTAAATGACAATAGCTCATCAGAGAGTTCATTCACTGACAGGACAAATTTTATAAATGAATTCATTGTGACAGCTTAACACTGTAGAGTAAGTTGTTCAATATTTATTGGTGCATTGCAGATGTTCCTTTATTCCTATGATTGCACCTGTTTTGTTACAGGTTGTATCTCATTTTGTTGCATCTTGTTGTAGGAAAGAAAATAAATGGAGAAGTATAAAAGGGGAGGCACTAAAGCAGAAAAATCAACTCATTTTTAATCTGTGATGATGACTGTACACTGTGACACATAAATGCTAGAAGAATTTTAAAATATTATACAAATACAGTTGTGCCTCATTTTGTCACATAGTGTTACAGCAAATGAAAAATACCCTCCTGCTACAAGCTGCACCTAGAACCTTTTATTTCTATTAGCCTTTTCTTCATGTGGGACTTCCTGCTGAAGCAGAGAGACTCTCAGTACAGATGATCATCATCCCTATCCAGAATATCTAATACAGAATGGCAGTACTGGGTCAACCTGGCCAGTCTCAGCCAGGTTCTTATAACCAAACTGAAAAGACCTATCTGGTTAAAATGCCGAGATGCCAATAGAAGACATCCCCTTTTCCCCTTGTTCCATAAAGCCCCTTCTGGCCCCAGTTTAATAAGGACTTTTACAGCCATGCTAGGACAGAGAGCACAGGACCCAGACTGAGGAGGTGGCACAGAGAGGGGTGTGCAGGGCTGGGAGCCAGGCACACACTGGGCAGGACAATCCCTTTCTCCTGGCCACCCCACTGCCAGGAGATGCTGAGGAGCAAAAGGAGGAACTGCACTTTGTCTCTTACTCACATTCTGGGAGTGGTACAAAGATAACTGGCAGCAGTCACTTGGATTGCAATCTAGACATAGATTTCAGAATACAGAAAATCAGAAAATAGGACAGAAGGAAAAGAATAACTTGGGTACAATTAGAAGGATATTTGCTTTCATGGTTTAAATTATATTTAGCTTAGTTTTTAACACTTAACTTGAAATGTTCCTATATTATATGGGTTGCTACCTACACTGAATGTGTATATGAAGTTTGTGAGGGTTGCCATGGGAATTCTGGCTTCCATGCCTGGAAAATCATCTGCAATTTGACAAAGCTCATCAATGCTATTGTTATATGTGTTCGTTTGCCCTCAGAAACATTTGTCTTCTGAAAGACCTTTATGGACAAAAGTACTTTTTCTTCTTTGCTTCGTAATATGTCATCTCATTTATCAAAAGTATTTATTCAGAACAAACACACAGCAGGGTTTTGAAGATTATTCTTTGGAGCCCCTGTCCAATAACACGGATCCAGATGTTAGATTGTTCTAATTCATTATTTGCAGTACAGCTATTTTACAAATTTATTGGTATTAATTTTAGTTTAAAAATGTAAGATCAGAGCAGAAATGAATCTTTGAGTAATTCTAAGCATTCAAATGTATTTATATGGTGCTCCTTGGAGTTTTGGGTTTGTTCATTTGTTCTGAGATACCTGAACATTCCCAATATGATTGCTGACCACACCATCACCATGCTGTGATCCAGGATACATGGAAATTAATGAAGAGACCAAAGACTGTCTCCCAACTGATCGACATTCAAATTATTAATAGTATTTGGGGAGAATTTGCTCATTGAAAAGAAGCAGGAGCAGAAAACTAGAATCACTATCTTGACTTACTGCTATATTTGGCAATGATCACAGTCTTTCTGCCACCTTTTTTTAAAAGGTTGGAAGGTGATTTTTTTGGGGGAGGGGGCAGCATTTTCCATTGTTTCATTTAAATTATCTCAGCTGTTCTCCAGCAGTGGCAACATGTTTAAAAAGGAAGCAATAAAATCTTAATTATAGGGCTGTACAAAACAGCTACAAATGCATATTCTACTGCTACATGTTCTTCAGAAGAATGTAATCAATTCACACTGTTTTTGAATGATGTTTCATATTGTCATCTTGTAAACAGATCTTAAAATAGCAAGTTTATAAAGAAAGCTAAATCTCTGTAATTATGAAAGCTTTTCTTTTTTCACAGTTAATCCTAAAAGAAAAGGTGGAGGCTGGAGGTGCAACAGCTTTGGTTTTGAACCCCCTACTGAAGTAAAAGACTGCTAATAATTTGAAAGTGGTTGTTTTTTTTTAAGAAAAATGTAGAGCCATGAAACAATACACACAGCTAAATATAGTATATCAGAGATGAACTTAAAATGTTGTTTCTGTAATGCCACATCACCATGACTTTGTTAATGTAGTGAACAGTGACATTGTTTTGGATTTCAGTAAGAAACATGACAACAGAGTTTACAGAATTCAACCTTTACAAAATTTGGTTTTTTCTGTATTATTTAACTAGTGGACAGTGGCTTCTGATCCACACTGTGAGGTCTTGTTGAAAGCTCAGATCTCTTGAGAATTGAAGTGTAATCTTGGGTTTTAAACATGACACCAACTAAGGCTGATAATGCACCATCAGTGAAAAACTTAACTAATGTTTCATTACAAGAGATTTTGAGAAAAGCTGCAAATCACATGTCATGGAGATGGAACTATCCAAAGTATATTTCATTTTTTGGGGTGAACTTCAAAGAAGCTGGGATCAATGGATAAATGGATAATCACAGTTGTAACAGCTCTGTTCAGTATCTGTAGCAAGATAATTGCTATTGACTAGTGAAAAAAAGGAACCTGAATGAGACCAAGGGAGTTACACCAGCCCTCTGCTCGTCCCCTTTGCAGGGACATGTCCAGTGTATGCAGGGGCTGAGCACTGGTGAACATGGAATAGTTCTACCCACAAGCCAGTAGCACAAAGTTGCCATTGAATCAATTTTTGGTTGCTGAGGCAGAGCTCCATTTTTGATTTTAAGTCCCTCTCTCCTTTGGCACTTGCCAGCAAGCTTGAGCAGAGCTGACAAAAAGCTGATCAGCAAGCTGAGAGTTCCCATACTCGCTACATAAGAGTGTCATTTGCTGTAGCAAAAGCCTCTCATCTTGGACTCCCATGTCAGAACTTCCGATGAAGCTCCCTGTCCATCTTATCTAACATTTCCTTGCAAGTATATGTTCATAATATTTTAATGACCAGGGAAAGGTGTGCCTGTTTGGGGAATACTATGTATTTTTAAACCATAAATTATTGTTTCAAAGTGATCAGTACTAGAAAAAAAGCCAAAAACATCGCTTTGCCTTGACTCTGGAAGTTGCTTCCAGAGTGATATCCCCACCCTGTGGCAGAGGGCAAGAAAAGCTCCTCAGTTTCCTAAGTCTTCAACAAAATACACATAGTAGGAAGGAGAAAGGCTGTCAAGTCTCTCGGCCTTTTCTGTTTCCTAAGTTTGATCATGTACTTCTGCAGCATATGGGTATAACTAATTACATTTTCTGAGCAGATGTGCAAGAGATGGATTGATATGCCAAGGCTGGTAAATGTCCAATGAGGAGGCGACTGGTGTGCCCATGACAGATTTTGTAAATGAGACATTTACGGAAATGGTGAACATAAAACATTTCATCTTAATATGTTACTCCAGAGGTTAAAAGAAGACCAAGTCCATTGTCAATAGGGAAAAAATGTGTAATGTGTCCCCATTTCTACTTTAGAGAGAAAGTTTGTTTCAAAATCTGTTTGGAATATGATGGGTTTTTAAAGCTTCTTTCTTCTCTCCTATGTTCGATTTACTGTTATAAAAGAGAGGTCAGTAGGAACGCATTTGGAAGAAATAGAAGGTTAAATTCCTCTCTCACATAAAAGTAGGATTTTAAAAATGAGGATTTTTTAATATTAAAATGAAGAGTCAACTGATAAGACTAATGAGAATCTGTACACACTACATCTGAGCAGAAGAGCAGACCTGGAATCAATGCTCTTGCTCCTTGACACAGTATGTCAAAGCAGATTTGAGTGACCATTCAGACGTGATCAGTGGCACAGCAGCTAAAGCTGCTGAATGTGTACCCAAAGCACAATAAAAGCCTTATGGATTCTGTCCTTAAGAAATATACAGTGCTGTTCTCCTACTTCAGTATTGAGCTGTTGAGAAGTCATTTTGCAAAATAAAAAAAGACATTGTTTGATATTAAAAATGGCATTTTTCTGCATTACAGCCCTTTTGTAAATCAGTACCTGTGATCATGTAACTCCCTTAGCCAGATCTAGATATGTTCCCACGTGGCTGACTCTAGGGGGCCTTCTTTTGTTTCCCTCATTTTGTTTTTAGACAGAGTTTAAGGAGATTTGGGAAGTTTGTATGTTCTCTGTAAAGAACTAAAGAGGAAGAGTATTTTGCCTCTTGAAGTGACTCAGAGTTGTCACCCTTTTTATTTCCCCCTCTTAAGTCTCTTCATTATTAGTCACATATTTCAAATCTTTGTATTCACCTTCTCCACACCTTCTCCAATTTTCAGGTACTTTTTCTTCATAGTGAATTTCTTTCTTCATTTCAACATCCTTCATTTCCCTCTGACACCATGTAATATTTATTACATCAGTGCTAAAGCTGCATGAATAATTCTTAAACTATTTTGCTTCTTTTCCTATTCAAGTATGGCCCATAATAATTCACTTGAAATATTCATTATTTGAAATGTGTCACTGAATAATTTTTGCAAATAATTCTTGGTTTGTGTATTGTTCAGAGGTGCAACCAAAAACCCAAGCAGCAAAACCTCAACTTTCATCCAACCACCCCCTGATGGAAGGTCTCCTTCCTATGTGGCGTTTGGTGCACTTGCTGAAAATGTCCCCACTCACAACTGGCTTCTTGAAAATGCTCCTCAACATTCACTTCACAAGTTCTGATACAGAATAAAATACCCACCAAATAAGTGAACATTTTTTAGACTGCTTGGAAAGGAAGGACATGAGAGTCAGTGGGCTGTCACGCTTCATTCACTTACTGCCTTTGCTCCTCAGCACCATCAAACAGCACAAGTTACAAGTTTCTTAAAAGTACGTACGATTTACATTCTCCTCTGTGAGGGTGGTGAGGCCCTGAACAGGCTGCCCAAAGAAGTGGATGCCCCATTCCTGGAAGTGTTCCAGGCCAGGTTGGATGTGAACCATTGTCTGGAGGAAGGTGTCCCTGTCTGTGCAGGGGAACTGGAACTAGATGATCTCTAAGGTTTCTTTCAACCCAAACCATTCTATGGCTCTATGATTCTGCATAGCCAGAGACAGCACTGATACCAAGGGCAACAACAGCGCTGGGGTTTCCCTTGCAGCACTGACCCTGGACTGAAGACATGCACACCAGAGGCTTCCTTTATATTCAGCCATGTACTTTTCAGCCACCAGTGGCAGCCTGGGTGTTCTGACCTCTCTCTGTTTACATGGATGAGGGAGTGAGGGGCTGAGCTTCCAGGAGTTTGAAACCTGGTGGGATCAGGAGGTCACATTTCTACAACTCATAAGCAGGTGACAGTATTTTCTTGGCTTCTTGATGGAAAAATTGGTGCCAGAAATAAAAAAGTGACAACAAGTTTTAGTAGTTTATGGGTGTTTCCAGGCATTTGTGTAAGCACCTATGTAAATACTGCAATCCTTAGACTGTCACCTTTCATGACCTACATATGTTTTAGTTTTGTTGAGAAAGCATGAACACAGCAGCTTCTGCCCTGAAGTTGGAACTCCTACTTGGTGCTACAGTGGAATTAATATTTACCTCTGCACAGGTATTTTTGCTATGTCCTAGGGTGCAGGCTATTTGCATTTGTAGCAGAAGCAAGTCTTTGCAAAGTCAGGGTTAGGCCCTATAAAAGTGTTACCTATAAGCTACAGTAAAGCTGTTTGCAAAATACTGTCAGATACTAAGTTAGTTCTAAATGACATTTCTCTTGCAGTGAGAAAGAAGGCTGTTTTTAATTTAATCGCAAATTAAATTTCAATCATTTGCTGCTTAATATTCCCAATGTAGCAGTAAATGAACATTAAGTGACATAATGGCAGCTGAGGTCCCTGACCAAATCATAAAAGGAGGGATGGGGGCAATCTTTCCAAGCATCAGCGCTCGGTCTATGCTCATGTCAGTTTTCCACCTCCTGCTTTCATTAGCAATGCTAAGCTGAAAGTGCTGACCCTCAGGGTTTGCTCCTCTTGAGCAACAAAATTGGAAGTGAAATGTGTGTGGCAATCTGCTGCAGTCTGAGAGCTGCCAGCTGTACCTGTGCTCTGCAGAGGCTCTGGGAGTGCATCCAGGGCAGCAGTGAGAGATGCACTGAGAGAGAGAACGTGGATCTAAGGGAGCTGTGCTTTGAAGAGGAGCAGGGGAAGGCACTGTGTTACACACCAAAGCACACAACTAACTTAGAAGACAGAGGAAAACAAATATTTTTTTTTCTTCTAAATTCCTAGTAAAACCTTGATACTTAGAAATATATATACAAGGAAGACCAAAAAGTAGACAAATGGCACTGAGAAGTATTCTGGAAATCATTCCCTAAAAAGCTGTGACTTTTTGGAATTGTGTCTTTCTTCTGTTAGGCTGAGCTGTCACACACCATAACCCAGATTCTGTGGATGAATGTGAATCCTTTAATTGATTATTACTTATTGTTTTTCTGTCTGACCCCTGGGGTTGGTTTTTGCAAACTGCAAATTGTCAGAATCTGACTCACAGTTAGTGCTGCTGGAAGTGGGAAAGATCAGAAGTATTCACTTAACAAATGTAGATGATAAAATAAAATGTCACATTTTATTACATACTTTCATTCCATCTGTCTGAGCAATTTTAAATGCCAGATTTAAAGAAGTGCCAGCAGGCCATGTCTTTCAGGGATGCTTGCACATGGCTGCACTCACTTTTAGCATTTCTCTTCTATTAAGAGGATAATTTGGTGGCATGGCAAACTCCTAGACGGGTGCAAGAACACGTGTGTTTGCATGTTCCTGCCCCTGTGCCAGCTCCTGGGGAGTGCACTGGGAATCACCACATCTTGATTTCCCTCTCGCTAGCTCACATGACTGGTTTTCATGGCACTGCCTTACCAGGGAAGCTGCACCATGGTTGCCATACAGCTTTGGAAGGTCACCATCGCTCACCTCCATGCTGCTTGCTAGTAAGAATCTACAAGAACATGTCTCTTACTGGCCTTTCCATCACTCAGATTTTTCTTGTTCACCTACCAACTATCCAGGCTTGGGAAAATTTCAGATTATGTTTTAAGTATTTCTGTTTCCATCAGTGAGGCAGAAGAATGGTGGCAGTGGTTAGTTACGAGGTTGGGGTGCCTTTTTTAGCTCCAGTGAGCAGCTCCCACCAGGCTGCTCTAACTTCATTCTAATTTTTGCTGGGGACAGCTCCTGCCCTGCTTGCCAAGGTTGTCTGGCCAGCCAGATGCTCGGGGCCCATCCCATCCTCCTCACCAAAGAAAGAAGTAAATGCACATCACCCCAGAAGTCCCTTAAAGACTGTGTTTTAAAGTTCTCTTCAAACTCAAAGCATCTCCTATGTATTTTTTGCTTCAAAAATGTGAAAAAAAATGAACAGGAAAAATAATTCCCAGAGGAAATAACATTAAGAGAAAAAAAGATTGGGAAATGGAGCACAAGGAGGCAAAATAAAAAATGTAAGAAGTCTCAAGTCACAGAGTATTGAGAAGAGGAGGAAAAAAAAAAGATAACAAATAAATAAGTAAATGGTACATACTACTTGTCCAATTCCTGCTCTCTGTGCCTGCTCAGTGGCACTCCAGCTCTAATGCACAGAACTGGCACTGCACAGGGAGAAGAGGTTTTTTCTCCTTGGTAAAATCTGACTGACTTTCAAGGGGGACAACGGTACTATACAGGAGAATCTGTTACTGCCCCAGTATTAGTGAAAATAATGTACAAACCAATGAACTGCCAGCAGTACCTCTTGTTGCCACATCCACCTCATGAAACAAAATTCGCATTCCATTCTTTACCCTTCAAGATTTTCACGGCTTAACCTCAGATGGCAACTAAGCACTTGGGCTGCTTCATGTAAGGCTTGTCCTCCTTTGCTTCAGGTGGCAGTAGTTCCATAAAATGCAATTCAACAAGTTAAAGGTATTTCCAGTACAATGTCCATTCCCAGTTCCTTTGGACTAGACCATCATGTTTAACGTTGCAATGAATTCCTCCCCTTCCCCCTGCTCTGGCCTAGACTTAGCCAGACCCTGCAGTCCCTCAGGTGCCAGCCCAGGCCATGGCCAGTGCTGGGATCAGAATGCCCCAGGGTCAGGGGATCAGCAGCACAGGCTGCAGCTGCAGCCCAAGCACAGAGCAGCCGCTGATGAGCCCTCGACTCTAATGCACAGTGAGGCCAGTGAGCCCCACGGCAAGCACAGCAGCCTGTCAATTATTGGCCAAACTGCAGTAACAGCTGTAAATTCCATCTAGCACATTCCAATCAAACCTGCCATGATTTTAAACCTTTTGAGCCCCACAATGAGCACCAAAAAGGGCTGCTGTAGTTTTACCCTAGATGATAACTAAGCACTCCACAGACGGGCACTCACTACTCCCTGGTGGATGGGGTAGAAGATCAGAAGAGTAAAAGTGAGAAAATTCATGGGTTGAGATAAAAACAGTTTTATAAATAAACTAAAAGGCACACATGCAGGCAAGCAAAGCAAAACAAGGAATTCATTCAGTACTTCCCATGGGCAGGCAGGTGTACAGTCATCTCCAGGTAAGCAGTGCTCCATCACTCACATAACGGTGAGTTGGGAAGACAAAACATCATGACCCTGAATGTCCCCTCCTTCCTTCTCTTTCCCCAAGCTTCATGTGCTGAGCATGACTCCATTTGGTCTGGGATATCCCTTGGGTCAGCTGGGGTCACCTGTCCAGGCTGTGTCCTCTCCCAACTCCTTGTGTACCCCCAGTCTCCTCACTGGTGGTGTGGGGTGAGGTGAGGAACAGAAATGGCCTTAAATGCTGAGTAAGTGCTGCTCAGCAATAGCTAAAACATCCCTGTGTTATCAACACTGTCTTCAGCACAAATCCAAAACACAGCCCCAGAGCAGTTAGTGTGAAGGACACTAACTCTACCCTGCCCAAAACCAGCACAGCTGTTCTGTATGTAATTCTTTTGAGAATTTCCCATCTTGTCAAAGCATGCAAAAAACCCAGCCATGTTTCAGACTGGAGAACAGACAGCTCCCTCTACACACACATGTGCATTTCAGATGGAAAGACCTTGAAAGGTGCAAAATTTCAGCCCACAGATCCTTACCATTGACTGAAAGAAAAGATTCTCTTCTCATATCACAAATAAACAGCTACTTGGAAATCTAGGCAATAAGTTTTCATGTGATCTTCCAGAGAAATTCAAATTGCATTTTGAAGTTAAAATTTACACTCATTTACAAGTATTCACAATAACTTGCTTTGAAAAAAAGCATTACTTCAGCTGTTTTTAGGTGCATGTATGGAGACAGGCATAATTGTGAAGACATAACCAAAGCTATTTATTCCTCTTGGGACCTAATTTTCTATATTAAATTAATTAGACTTGGACTTCCCAATTGCTAGAAGTTAAACTTTCATATTGGTGAACTGGAAAGCAAGATGGTAAATTGCACTGGCTGCCTTTGAGGAACATAATGTATTTTTCAGCCTTTCCTTTAAAAGCTGGCAGTACAATGGTAATGGTCAGAGAAGAAGATGCCAAGCATTTATCAAGTTAAGGATAATTTTAAAAAATATACCAGAAAATACATATACCGGAGCCAAATATGTCACATATTTTAGCAACCATTAAGCACAGTTTTGCTGAAAGAAAAAACTGAATTTATTAAATACTCCATCTTTCCATACTAAATCTTTGTAAAGACCTTGGTTTCTTTTTCGTGTTTAAACTTTTATCTTGATGCCTGATCCCTGCACATAATAGCAGAATAATGTAGATTATTAGAGGAGGTAACTCAAGGATTGGGATTTAAACATGAAAACTTTGCTTTCTCCAGGCTACTATTAGTTTTGCACCCCGCCAGTAAGCAAAGTATGGATTAGACTTGCAGAAATATCCCCACTGTGCTCATGCCTTCGGGAGGATTTAGATCAGACTGATTGTTCCAGTAAGTCCCCAGTCTGGTGAGAAGTCACACTAGTAATTTGCATCTTCATAAAAGAATTAGCAGAGCTGTTGCTTTGAAGTTCAATTATCCATGAGCATGTTTAAAGCAGAGTATTGGAAATTCATTGTGCTGTTTGCACAGCTGCAGAGCACTGAATACACGGGATGTTTGCAGGTTTGCTACTGAACTTTCCACACACCCAGGGAAACAGGGTACTGGGAAGTCTGCAAAAGGGCTAAACCCAGGGGCAGGCACTGAAGAGAAATGAAGCTCTAAAGAAAGTTTATAACTGCATTGTGGACACTGAGGATAAATTGAACTGATTGCTTAAGCATTACAAGGTGCCAGCTGCAGCTCTATAGTTTCAGCTGAATTAAGCTTCAAATTTAAAGCAGGGGTTCACGTTCATTATTTCTCTGGATGAGGTAGTTTCCTTCTTTACCCTGTCTCAAAATTTACAGTCCTTGCTCTTTGAGAACATGATGGAATTCCTATTAAATAGACAGTAAATCAAGCAGTTAAGGATGAAAATCAAACTGTAAAATAGGCCTCTTGTGAATTTATATTTTGTTCAGAATACTACTGATTTTTTCACATTGTTATCACTGTTAAAATTCACTGGCTGCCCACCTCTTGAAGCACCATCTAACATTAAGGATTCTGCAGCCTGTGGCATTTGTTACAGGAAGGTACTTCTTTGAAAACCTAAGAGAAACAGACTGATATGCTCACAAGAAAAAAATATTACAGTTGTCATGTTATCACAATTAAATGACTGCCTCTGAACACACTACTATTCCTATGGCAAAGAGAATTACAAAAGGAAATACAAGTGAAGAAGGTTTTTTGAAATGCAGTAAATAAGGAAGGAAATTTCATGCAAGAAAATCCAGGGTGCTCTCAAGAATTTCATGGACTGATGAATCTTTGCCAAATGGAACAGAATATCTTAAGCTTACAACTGTGTATGTGATTAACCACATCCAAATGATAACCCACAGGAATTCAATAGTCTGCCCCAAAACATCGTCTCATATTGGGGCAAACTATATGATATACAATAAGCTTAAAATCTTACAGTCAGATCTGCTCAGTTCATAGTCTGTTCAGACAGCTGTGTCTTCTCAAACAAAAAACCCCAGTGGAAGAGATAAAAATATATTTAATTTATTAAAATACTACTGATTCTCAGAGAGCTAAGTTTGGAGGTAATCAGATTTACTGCAGTTTATTACTTTTAATGTAGGAAATATTGGAAAAACATCAGCCTGGTACAGTCAAAACCCATGAGTAAACTGCTAATCAATATAAAAATCAATCCAGGCTCTTTCCACAAGTGTAAATGAAGCAAATGTAAATGTTATACAACTTAAAGTAAAACACCTCAAAACTTTAATATTATACCTTATTTCTGGCTACAGCTGAACAGCTCTAGCCCTGAAACCACACTTGCAATAAGTGCACCACAGTCTCTATATGCTGCTTTTCAGTCATTCATGTTCTCGTAATCTGCACAATGATTAATTTATCTTTATTTAGCACTGCAATAAATAATGTCTTCTCTGTATTATCATGTCTTTATTATTCCATGCTGTTCAAAGTACTCTTGGAAAAAAATGTTTCCCATAGCTTTTAATATTAGAAGGAATTCTGGCAGGTGAAGAAAACAACATGTAAGAAATTGCAGCGCATTACATTATGCCCTACCTTGACTTATGTTATTTTCCTTAGCTGTTTATGATCCACACACTATTTTCTGTCTGCACAAATCATCTTTGCCAAACTTGCAATATTATTGCCCCTACTGAAGTGACTTCACCTTGCATTTTATTACTGACAAAATCCACTTTAACAAAACAGTTTACACCACAGGTCTGCTTTAATAAAGTGTCTGTATATTTAGTCAGGCAGAAAGCAGAAACAATGCCACATTCCTGATTTTCTCACTTCCAATCAGGACAGTTTAAACTGTAAATACTGCTAAACATCAAGGTAAGTCCCTAGTGAGAAAAGCCTCAGAGCACAAAGACTTTTGTCCCAAAATGTGGACATCAGAGATTGGCAGCTACAAAGAGCCCAGTTTCAAGTCCAGAAACCTTAACTTGCAATCAGAAACTTTTCTGAACCATTCTTACCCACAACAGCAGGTGATTCCTGCAATAGAGTATTTTAGATCTTCCCAATACAACGTCTAATGAACACTGTGGGGGCCAAAGGTGCTGCTGAAACAATAGCTTCTCCTTGGGAAGTGCCAGGAGCGCGCCAAGCCGCGAGGAGCAGCGCGAGGGTGTCCCTTGAACGGCGGGCACTCCCTGCACTGCCGCGGCAGGACAAGGGGACAGCGGATGGGTGACAGCTTGAGTCGTGGCTCATGTCTGCTTCCAAACCCAGCAGGAGCAGACAGGAGGCACAGCAAATCACCAGGGTAGAAAAATTAGCTCTCAGAAGCCCACAATGACATTTGTAGAATTAAAAATAAGGCTGTGGTAACACCCACACGCACAGAAGGTGTACTGTGGACAGAATTGCAAGTGGTTATGAACAGTTCTTGCAAGTGTCAGCAATCACCATTAAAATAAATACTCACTAATATGTTGGAAATACCTGTAAGAATTGTGCAAGCTGCATGATTGAGTAAGGGCAATTTTCCTATATCACTGCTAGCATATAGAGCTATTTGTACTCCCAGTCCCCCTAAAATTTTTTTTTTTCCAATTCCTGAAGGGGAAAAGGAAGAAAAAGGAAAAAAAAAATTACTCAGTTGGCAGCAATCCAGCACCAGACAGAATTTATTGATGCTGAATCAACAAAAAACCTCTGCATGCTCTGTTTGGTTCCCCATCCACAAGAATATTTCAGGGAGGTGATGTGTGGAGGGAAATTATACAGTTTAATTGGATATTATTACCTATAAACTACCAGGTAGCTCCTGAGGTGTTTTGAAGTAACTGTAAAAGCATCTGCAGTAAAGCGCATGACGAACATAATTCTTTGCTTATTTACTACTTGGAAATATTTTAAATCTTGTTTTTATTTCCAAGTGATCTCAGCCTGCAAATGTACAATGCACCATTTTAACAGCTGCAGATGATATTAGAAATGAATTGCAAGTACACTGTGCAGCACTTCAGTGAATCATAGATGAGTCCTGGAGAACTGTTCTTCCATTAATTTAAATGTGTACACATTACCAAATGAAATGAAAATATCATGTATTATTAACATTGTATTACAACACTGTGGGGAGGTTGCATAAAATCAAGAAAATTATAACCAGAAAAACTCTATGAAGCTAAAATATTTTAATAAAGTTTATCAAGTTTAACTCATTACCTGAAAAAATTATAAAAATGAGAAATAGATACAGGATCTACCCTTAATCTCAGAACAAATTCCATTATATTAATTTCATTACAGAAGAAACTCAGCTTTTGCATGATTTGGTTTTTTTATATTTTAATCATCACAGGCTTCTCTAAATTAAATTGCATGTTCAATTGTTTGGACAAAGCAGCATAAATTATCAAAAATACATTAGAAAGTATTTTTAATAAAATCCTGCTAGGCTCTATAAATTAATGGTGGTAAGGTCTGTAAAACTTCATTTTAAAATGAACTCTTGAACATCAGAGAAACATTCTCATGCTTAAATGCAAGGACACAGATTTTTTCTCTAACATGGGAATATTATTATGCAATGAAATGCTGGAAATGCCATAATATGTCATAAACATAATTTAGTATTTTTTTTCCATTAGAGGACTGCTTGCAGGCACCAAGATAAACTTATTACAGCAGAACCATTGGTGCTTTCAAAGTTAATACTTCATTGCATTTTTATTTCAAATTCGTTTATTCTATAGTTGGTACTTTGATTAATTTGCCCTGGACCAAAACATGGTTCTCAAGAACCACTGGTATGGACCTCATTTAACAAAATACATTTAAGTATATATATTTTAAATAGTGGAAAAACATTTTCAGTGACTGGATCCTAATAGCTTGTGACAACCACTGAGGATGCAAAGGAAACTGATAGGGATGGTCAACAGCCACAGAGCAGGTTAAATACTTCCTTTTCTGCAGCTTCACAAGGGTTACCAATCTGGCCCTGAAAATCACCATGCCTGCCTGTAGGAGCCATTGCTTCGTTTGACCACCAAGAGAAACAACTGACACTGGGAAAACGTGAATGAGAAAATCCATGCTGTGACATGCAAGCAATCAAAGCAGAAAGGTTTCTCTATCCCCTGATGGGTCAGCCATCCTCCAGCAGCTCCTCTTAGATGCCTGCTCAGTAGCTGTGGAATAAGTCACAGCCTTCTGTTTTCCCAGTGACTTGCCCAGAGGTAAAAAACTCCAAACCTTCAACCTCCAGCCTACATAACAAAAAACAACTCAGCTCCCCAAACGTTTTCTTCTCCTCTTCTCCTTCCAGAAGATATTTATCTAAACTGGAAGTTTGAAGTCAACATCAGAGATATTGAAAAATTAGGCCTTGTGTTTTCTTCATTCTGGTTTATTCAAAGCCAAGCAGGGGCAGAAATACTACTAAATTGCTTGTGCTAAGTGCAGCAGAGCTAAGTTTCCCAAAAAGAACATTGCAAAGCTCTTTCCTGTAAGCATGGGAAATCTCCTAATGCACACCAGAGTCAAAACAAAGATTTCTTTCATTTAAGCAATATTCCAATATGGAATATAAGAGCTTTTAAAAATCCATGGACTATGACTTCAAGAAAGGGCTCTTCAGAACCCGTGAATCTGCCACTTCAAATTCTCAAATGAATAGCACAGACTGTGCTTTCAATAGGCACACAAAATCTTCTGAACTCCCAAAACTAAAGCATTTGACATTTGATTTCTACAGCCTCTTTAGCAAATCCCTCAGCTATGGTATATAAGCACCTGTTCCTGGCCTAAAGAAACATCCCCCTACAGAGACTATTTTATGGCTTAGCAGGAGCTGGCTGGGTAGTCTTGACACTGGCCAGGACAAACCCCTCAGATGGAGAAGCAAGGCCACTCCATGCAGGAGAGCACTTCTTGCCATGTCTGTTCTTGGAGCACATGCTAGAAAGGGGCATTCAAGGCCTGCCTTCGCCACCACCCTGCTGGAAGGAGGTATAATCTCTGCTTTTATACTTTCCATTCCTGGGAATCTTTCCAGGCTAATCTGTTCTGCATGCATTGTTTGGGTCACCTCTCCCCTCCTAGCTAAGTGATGAGGCACTCACTGCTTTCAGTTCCTGCTGGCTGTGGCCAATGAGCTCATCAAGAGCTTGAGAGAAATCCAAAACCTCAAGCTGAGCTCCTCAGCATGTCTGGAAGCCCTTCACTGTGCCTGTCCCATAGTAATGTATTTCCACAGCTTAGCATTCTATGCAATCATACTTCACTGCATAAAGCCAAAAAAAATGAAGCTTTTCAAGCTGACCTTTGTAGGATCATTCAAGCCTCACCTCATAACTGCCAGCACGTTAAGCCCAAATCCAAGTTTTTAGCCTAATATTAGACTGCTTCAACCAGACATAAGCACATTCAAGTAGATACAGGCAGTTAATACCTTCAAAAAAAAAAAAAGACTAACTTTTGAAAGTTCAAATGCGTTTGAAAACTTTGGTCCAAAGACAGAAAAAATGAAAATTGTTACCAACAGTCAGCTGTAACTCACCTAAGCTAGCTCTACTACCATCTGTTCAGGTGTAAATTCAAGCTTACAGTAATCAAAAAGAGATCTATCGGTAAAAAAATAGCTATAGAAATGAAATAAAGCACTTTTAGAAGTAACATAACTTCTTATAAGCACTTAGAGCACCTTCTGGAGTTTACAAAATAATAGAAAACAACTCCATACAAAACACCAATCAGAACGTGATTTTTCTGTGAAGGACTTTTAAAGTACATCATTCAAAGGCATCTCATTCTTATATGCACTGTTTTCCAGACTAAATGTCCTGCTTTAAACACATTTTCTGTATTTCCAACTCTGAATTCCCCATCTATCCCCTTGTTCTTTCACACTTTATAATAACATTTCATGTATTCACCTCACTGTTCTTCAGTTCATTCTATTTTCTACAGTAAGACAGATACCAAGGTGTGAGAAATCTCAGCCACGAATCTCTGCCACAGACTTCAGCCAAACCCTGAGAAGCATCACTGAATGGGCTACAGAATATGCAAACATGAAACCTAGTAGAATATTGATGCCTTTCAAAATTAGCTTTCATATTTTCCTGCCCATAGACGGAGCTTTCCTTATAATATTTCTCTTACAGTTCTTCTTCCTGCTTTATGAAACTCTTTCCAAACAAGGTAAACATGAGGCAAATTGCATGTTCAAAAACCAGTCTGGACACATTGTACGCACCTGTCATCCTTGTGAAAGCTTGCTAGGGACCTTGGCAACACTATCCCCCCTAAGCTAGTGAGGCCAGACCACGAGGCAGCACTGTGCCGCTGGGTGCTGTGGGACTGGCCAGGGGCCTGCCTTTCCAGCCACTACCATTCTCCCAGTGACCACCCAGAATTGGTGGGTTTAGTGGTGGACAACACCACCATACCAAACTGAAGTACAGGAAGCCAAAACTATCAGTCTGTTGATGGCACTGAGTAAATAAGCCAGGCAGAATATACCTGGAGCTTATCCAGAATACAAAATGTACTACAAATTTTCCCATCCAAATGAGTAAGATCTTGGATGACAAATCAGGCTCATCTCCATTCAGCAAAGGAATAAGACAGCTACGAACATATATGCAACTAAGGTGACCTTTAAAACACAATTTTTGAAAAAAAAGGGGAAGAGAGAGATGGGCTCAGACCTCTTCACTGTTGTCTGCAGCATCCTGCTTCTTTGTTACTAGCAGGAGGGACGTGGAGAGCAGGAGAAGAGAGAAACAGAAACAAGAGCAGTGCTCATTTCTAACAGCTGCTTCTTTGCTGCTGAAAAGGGCAAGTTTACAGAGTACAGTCCCCAAGGTAACAAGCAGTTTTTAATGAGAGTCAGGGGAGACCAGCCAAAGGACCAGGCCCTTTGCTATCGGAACTAATGCATAAGGATCAAACTGGCTGGTTTTGTTGAGAAACAAGTCAAACTGTAATGTGTTCTGCTTACCTGGGTCCATATCTGACCAACCAAAATCCCCTGTTCATTTTAACCATCTGTTTAAGCATCATAAGCAAGCATATATTTCAGTTTCTTTTCAATTGTTTTAGGATCGTGTTAGGTGAAAGAAATCAGAACACAGGAAAATAAAACAACTCTTAAATGGTATTTTTGTTTTGAGGAAATACAGCTTTATGTGTTCTATGTTTAGTCTTTGTCATAAGAGTATCCAGTATATCAACACAAAGGTGACATGCATTATTTTAAAATTTTCAGGAAAATTCAATGTATATCCTGTAATTTTACTGTCTGCCTCCAACTCTTAATGGTTTACTTATCTGCCAACTCAAGCCAAGATTTTCCATTGGCAGGATCTTTCATTTCCACTTCTCAGTCTTGGGTTCATTAGGCTAACTGAGGGCAGCTACTGAAAGATGTACAAGACAACTATTGCAGAGAGAAAAGAATTCCTCAATTCCTTCAAATGGAACTTTTCCTTCCCTGGAGTCTCCAAAGTGCTTCAGAAATATCTGTGGGCTGGGCAGGTGTGGCAAGAAGCAGATGACTATGCTAGGATGAAAATAAAACCATGATGTTGCTTTTACATTCCACAGCAAACAAATGCCTCAACAGATGATAAGTGTGAATCCTCCTGTGACACCTTCTCATAGCTACAGAGTCCCTTAAAGCTGAGTACCTTATCCAGTAAATGGAGCCCTATGTTACTACTCAAAATGCACTCACATGGCTGGTGAACTTTTTCCTGATGTCCCCTTATTCTCTGCCTGACAGATCTTTCTTCTAGACCTCTCCAGAAATAAATGAGCAGCAAGAAGCATCAGGACTCTGACAGCTAAAGTCAAACTGCACACAAACTGTCAGTCCGATTGTCTAGAAGCCTCCAACCACTGCTGTAACTAGAAACTCTAATGCTATTATCAACAGTCAAAATTCCTATTGGTCAGGCCATAAACTGAGTGATTTGGTTATAACTTTTTGTAGGAGCATGGGTACATGATAAGGGAATCAGGGAATGATGGATTCAGTAGTCATCACCCCCAGCTGCTAAGCTGGTTTTTATCTAGCTGGCATCAGGAGGTCCTGCCTGCAAAACCACATTCAGCAAAACTCCACTTGATTGCTCATAGTGATCGTGATGAGCTCCATTCAGGGAACAGCGGGTCAGAAAACAAACCCTTGTTACATAACTATAATCTATAAATACAGTCAATTTATACTTTTGTGTACTGATCATATACTGCAATTTCCTGCATAGGATGGCACAGCAAAAAGCTCAGTTTCACAGAAAAGGAGAAACCTATTTGCATTTTTCCAAGTTTACATTGTTTCATCAGTAAAATAGTTGGAAAACTCCCTTTTTGGCAGAGATTTTTTTGGTAATTTTTCATCTGATATGCTTATCATGGTTTAACCCAGCTATCAACTGAGTACTCTCAACCCACTCATTCACTCTGTCTTCCCCAGTGAGCTGGGGAGGGGAATCAGAAGAAGGTAAAACTGTGGGCTCAGATAAGAACTTAATAATTAAAATTGATTTTAATTAATTAAAAGGCCAAAAACATCCCCCACCCCAAAACACCCCAAATACATAATAACAACAAAAAGAAGAATGGAGATGAAAAAACAGAGGACTAAACCAAAAGAAACACAAGTGATGCACATATAACTGTTTACCACTGTGTGACATGCCCAGCCCATCCCCAGGCAGTGATCAGCAGCTCTTGGCCAACTCTCCCCAGTTTATTTACTGACCATGACACTCCATGGTGTGAATGTCCCTCTGGCCAGCTGGGGTCAGCTGTACCAGCTGTGCTTCTAACACAACTAACTAAACACCAGTGTGTCAGCAGCAGTAGTTAGTAGGCAGAAAATGAACATTCTCCCACCTGGAACCAGCAAGCAACTTTCCCCCTTCAGAATCTTAATATCTAAATATCTCTTTAAATATTTAGATAAATTTCTTGCTCCTTTTTAACTTAGTTAATTAATTTAATTTTAATGCCTTCTCCCTTCCACAGAAGTCTCAATTTCAAGCCTCCAGCAGAATAAAAGACATGCATACATCCCGGCTGCTCCTTCAAGTTCCCACACTCGCTGGAGCATCCTGTGCTACAGCCACTGTTCCAGGTTGCACATACTGTGCTCAGCAATGAGACCCAAGAGGACACTGCTGCCCAGGCCAGAAGGTCTCTCCCTGCGGCTGGGAAGTGTCACATTTGTCCTTGCCTGTACCTCTGCACTGAAACCAGCACTTTCAACCAACAACACAGCACCTGGCAGAACTTCAGTTCCACCACTGCTGCAGGGAGCCCAGGCATTGAAAAGCGCAAAACAAAGATATGTATTTGTCTCTGATATATTCTAAGAAATTATAAACTGCAAACCAACATCAAAAAATGACAAAGATGAAATGCTTAAACACTGGTGAAGTGTAAAGCTCAGCAGAGAGAAATGGCATTGAAAGGAAATGGAAATTTTTTAATGTCAGGTTATTGTATGCTGCCATCTGGAAATAACAGCAATAAAAACACAACATGGAAGAGTGAGCAAGTTCAAAAACTAATCAAGAACAAGAAACTGGCATATGAAAAACAAGATGTCATCTGTTACAGAGAATGCATAGAAATCACATCTATCTCATACTCCAGAAGTAAGGAAAACTGAAAGCCTATTCTGATAACATACTGTCCTGGAAAAGGCCTATGCCAGGACATCTGGAAGTTTCTGGGAGCCACAGCTGATAAATTCTCATTATAATTCTAGTCTCCATCTGGCAAGTGAAAGAGTCTTTCCACACTCCAGGGCTAACCCCTATGTGAGCTTGCAGCCTCTTGCAATAACCAAGCATGTAAGGAAGAGGAATACCAGTGTGACAATACAAATGCACACTCAGCAGCGGCTGACACCACGCCATGGCTTCCCACAGCACGCTGTCCTGCTGAGGCCACTTCTATCCTTTTACCCCAGGAGGAGGAAGCAGGGCTGTGTATCTCAACTCTGGATACAGATCAGCAGTGAGAGGGGAAGATGCAGCTCTCCCATGTCCTCCCGAAGGCTAATGCCAAAGCTCTGCTGATGGTCTGTAAGCACAGGCTGGAGTTGTGGCAAGAGCAGAGATGTGCAGGAGAGGTGCACAGCAGAGGAGGTACAACTGGATGTGCAGCAGGTGGCCTGCACCTGAGATCCAATTCAAACCACATCAGGGTGGGGTACGGGTTGCTTTTCAAAGCAGGACGATACAATGTGGCTGTCCAAATTGCACACAACAGAAAGATACAAAACCAGCATCCGCCCTCTCCAACTCCCACCTGGAGTTAAACAAACCAGAATCAACAAGGCCTAGACAGTGCTCTTTCTTGATCAATTTTCTTTCCTGTTATATAGCTGAAGATATGATTCACACAGTCCTGAACATCTTGGCTTTCCCATGAGTTTTTGACTAGTCACAAATTCAGGCCATATTTGTGCCTATCAACATGCCTGTCAGACCACTCCTGCTGGAATATGCAGTGTCAGGAATTAATTTAGTATGATCTATTTGCTTTAGCAGCTGTGTAGGGAATTCTTATTCAATGTCTATAAAGTCATTGCCAGTTGTATCCTTTGAAATCTCACTTGTATTCAGAGTTCTCTTCAGCTGAAATTATCTCACATTTATTATCAAATTTTCATCACCACCCTTCATTCTTCTTCTGAAACCATCTCATTTTCTGCTGTTGCTTTACTCCCATTAAAATAATTGGTACCACACCACATTTTTCTATTTTTATATTCATACCTGCATCTGAAAAAGCAATTTTATGTTGGCAAAGGCCTAAGTCCAATATGCTCGTTGGTTATTACACAATGTGACACAGGAGTATGTGACATCTACTGAGAAATAAAAATGCCAGAAGCAGACTCAGGAAGTGAACATTGGGCACAGAGCCATGTAGCAAAAGGCAGTAATGCAGGTATGTTAAAAGCTAATGAGGATGAAGAAGAAAGCCATAGTACTGTTCTCTTTTGTGTTAATGTGTATGCTTCTCAACAACCTTCCTTCCAATTGAAACCACAGCCACAGTGCAGAGAGTGGGACATCTGAAAACAAAAACACTTGTGATCAAGAGAGCCAGAAAGAGACTCCTAGGTGAGCATATGTCTGTGATCTCTTCCACCACACTGCTTAAGATCTGTAGCTCTTCCATTGAGCCCACAGAGGTGACTCTTCCTCTCAACTATAAAAAGCCTTTACTGTCATGTCTATAGCAACATACAGGTAGAAGTGAGTTTACAATGCCAAATTTCAAAAGAAATTGCATCCATGAGAGAGATTTTCTTAAGATCTATATACAGGTAACCAGATTCCTGAAGAAAAATTCCGTTTTATTCATTTTATTAAAATGCAGTATACAGCTTTTTACCCTCAATATGGAGGGAAGCCAGGTCACCAGGCAGAAAATAAAAGGCAGCAGCATAATGTCCAATGCCACGGGAATATCAACTTCTCTTAATCTGACAAAAAACTAAGGTTCAAACATCTCACAATTATCTGTTCCTGTAAGCAAAATGTTAACTGAATGAAACATATGCACTATAAGCAGGCAGCGTTCCCACAGGAGACCCAGGATGACAGAATTCTGTCACATAATCAGCTGATAGCAAGTCTCCCGACTCATTTGGTTTCTTTCCTGAAAAGACACAGCGTGGGAAATCTCTCACCCTCTAACTGACAAGAAGTAGTTTGTTTAGTCTTTCTATTCCTCCTCTACTGGGCTGGTGTTCACTGGCTTTGAGACAGACTCCACAAAATACACATAAAACAAAATCAAAGGCATTCTACATTTTGCTTTGTAAGATTATATGATTCAAGGCAACATCCTAAAAATGTTTTCTCTAAATTCTCAGAGGACAAAAAAAAAGTATTAATCAAAGAAGTCAAAGAAGATCTATCTACTTGTCTTGGTAACACTGTAAACTGTTGCCAAAAGACAAGGGTCTATCTTCTTCCCTGTGTTGTCTACTAAGATTAGCTAAAGAAGAAATGGGCATTTTATTTTGTTTTGCTAAATAAGCACTTTATTCTCATCACATCATACTTATTTTTAGAATATTTGACTAGAATATCTTTGTCAGTTGCTACTTTATAAATAGAGGTTGCTAAGGAAGGAACAGTAGCTGCATTTCCTTAAGCAACAGTAGCAAAAGAACATGAACAGCAGATGATTTCTTAGCCGAAAGAGCAGACAAAAAGTAGCATTTTTCTTCTACTGTGAAGAAAACATATTTCAAAAACATAGAAATATGATCCCCTCCAGTTTTTCTTTTACAGTTGTAGACATGTTCACTCCCTTTTTTTAGGATTATTTGCCTATTTCAGAGCAATCCTAGGAATTCACAGCTTAAGGTTAGTCACAGCTTGGTAGCATTAAAGATTACCACCAAGACTACAAGTTCCCTGTACTTGCAGAACATATGTATTTAGGTTTAATTTTGGTATGTAGGAAGAAGTTTGTCAGAAAAAGGATTTGGTTTCTTATTTTTGTTTATTTATTTTGCTGTGGACATTGTCAGATGAGATCACTGATGCCAAGAATTTGGTTTTGGGGACCCAAGCTCTTACTGGGGCTTCTACATCTCCATTTTAGAGGATGGATTCAGTAATTCTTTAGGAAGCTGACTGCTGCACACTGTTCTGGCTGTACTCACTAGGGGAAGATTCTAAAACAGCAGACCTACTCTGGGGAAAAAAAGAGAAAGCTTGGGACTTGGCCACACAAGAGACAATTCAGGACAGTTTATCTGAATTAGCTAGAGATTTGCTGTGGATTAGTTAGAATCAAATAAAACCTCTGGGTGCAAACTTTTGTTCAGAATTAAACTCTCGTACTTAAACTAGAGTAACCTTCCAAATGTTTAACACAGCCAGTGACAACAGACCAGAGTAGAAGGCCTGAAAGAGTATCTAAAACCTTTTCCTGATGAACACAGCTGTGCTCCCCTTCTGCCTCATAAATACCACATCTCACAATAGGACGTCATAGCAAGAGCTGACAACTGGAACAGAAGAAACTGAGTTCAAGGACACAACAGGCAGAGAACTGGCCGTCAGTTCTCAGAAAACATGCAGCTGGAGCCCAGGCACAGGCCAGTTACAGTGCTGGCAGCTCCAGCAATCACCAACCGCCTGCAGCACGGGATGGTTACGTGTCCCAGCACACACCAGAGCCTATGTCACAGTTCAGACAGCCAAAACACAGAGTAACATCAAACAAGTTCAGAAAGCTTCACCTCATTACAGAGTAACACCCTTACCTCATCAGAAGGCTTCAGGCATTTGCCCATACAGAGCAACATCAGATCACTTCAGGAGGCTGCAAACTCTGCCTTTCTTGCTCTTTGTCCCAGCCTTTTATCCTCTCCTGTTGATGCCCTTCACCTGTGTGCCTTCTGTTCCCTTTGGTGGTTGGTCAGTGCCCCTGGGCACTCCCTGGCTCGTTGCTGTCAGTGCTGCTCACCTGCTGCTCACAGCTGTGCCCACTGGGGATGAGGCTCAGCCACAGCCCCACTCACTCCCAATTACCACAAACCATGCACCTACAGTTACAGCCAAGTGGAAGCTAAGCCCTTGCAAGGCTTAATGATACCCCACTTACCTCCAGCTTGACTAGGAGAGCATCAGCAGACACAGGGGACAAGTTTCATGCAGGATATGCTGTATTTCCTAGGACTCTCTACAGAGAAAGAACAAGCTCCAGATCTGACCATGGAACCAAGTACCTAATCCTGTTTTGGAAGGGAACTGAGACTTCACGATAAGGCAAACACAGGCAGCTTACTATGAGCAACAAACCTGTTAGTCATACCTTGGTGTGGCAACTTGGCAAGTGCTCAGCAAAAACCAGGCTTATCACAGTCACACCAGGGCTTCAATTCCCACCCTGGCAGGGTCTTTCTAGGTTGTTCACAGTGTCTTCTTCTCCAAACATCAGGTCAAACCTAGAAACTCTAAGAAGCTTTATCAGCCATTTTCACACAGGAGAGGATGACAAAAAGGCAACACTTACACCGGAAAGTCCCTAGTGGTCAACAGCACTACTGGTGTAAGGTGTAAAGCTTTCACAACCCTAGGCATGCAGCAGAAGTTCAAGTGGCACACTGTAAATACTTGCTTTGCTCGAAAACCAAAAGCCCTAGAGAAAGTGGAGGAGAAGGGCAAAAGCTGAAGCCATACTAGGTTCTCCTTTAGCTTTCCACTTGTCCAAGTGAGAACCAGGCAGCTGCTGGCTCCAGCTGCAGTCATGCTTGTAGTGCACTTCATGATCTGTCCAGTCTCTCAGAGGTGCTTGAGGGGAGAAAAAAACTGTTCATGCTGGTGTACAGCAGGGAAATCCAGTATGCTGGGGTTGAGGCAGCTGTCAGAGGCAGAGCTGGGTAAAAATGCTCCTGATGTGCCTGGAGGGAGGTGCTGCAGGGCTCAGAGGTCTGGAGGTGTGCTCGCCCTTCCGCCTGCAAATGTTCCTGAGTGTCCCCAAGGCAGGGCTATGCAGATGGACAGGGATGTGTTTGATCAAAACAAAATCACTTTATCTGCTCCTAAAATGTAATGCACTCTCCTTTCTGATGGCAAGCCTCAGAAATACCAAAATTAGACTTCAGAAAAACATAAAAAGCTCCCTGCTAACATAATGTGCAAAATGGACTGTTGCACTTACTGTGATCTTGGGCAGCAACAAAATCAGAAGGCCACAGCAAACATCAAAGAAAATTGCAGCTAAAAAATACCAACATTATCCTTTTTTAATACATATTCTTAAAATGAAAGTTTTTTAAAGCTGAAGAAATGTGAGCCTGGGTGCCATCACCGTATGTCTTACGCAGTTCCTGATTATACCAACAGCAGAATCCATATAAGAGAATCTAAAATGGTATGGATAGGAGCCCAGCTGGTGTCCCTATATGCCTTAGAAATTCCATTTTTAGGAACACAGCAGCACATAACATTAGGGATGCTTCTCAAACATCTCATTTATAAATGGAGCAGAGCTGTTTCACTGAAGTACACACAGAAAAGGTCCACAAGAATAATAAAATCAGTTGCATTCAAAACCACTGAAATGGTTCAACCACACAGTTTCCAGTAGGAACCACTCTGTACCAGAATATTCCCTGAATGAGGAATGATGCTTGCTCATCACTGGGATTTTTTTAAAAGCAATCACCAAAAAGCCATTTTAGTACAAAAGTGCCAACTTACTTTTGTTTTGGCAAACTCTTCCTACTCAAAGCTTTTTTGAGTTCAGAATGGAAGAGCTAACGCCCAAACTTCAGGGCAGTGGAGAGCTACAGATGTGGGAGGGCTACTTCTGAAAATCAGTCAAAGCAGTGTCTGGAGCTTGGCTGATCCACATTCTGGGGAAAGTCCTTTCCCAACAGGCTGCAGACTGCAACACAGCTCTTCCTCTCATGATTTTCAAGTTCACCAGAACTACTTCTAAGGGTAAACCCTTAACTGTGGGGATTCTTGGTTAATTGTGAGAATATGTCACCAAATGCAATTCACATAAAATCACAATTTCATTACATGCACATCATCAACCAAAACATATATAAAGCAGACACCTAAAAAATACACTACATATGAATGAAAAATTATTTTATTTAAAAATACATTATACAGCAGAGTGTCTCTCTTTTTGTTTTCTCACTGCTGGTTCACAGAGATAGTATGATAATTTTAACCCAAATATTTGACTGGGAAAGATCCTGAGAAAGACCAGTTACAAGCTGATGATATACAGTACACTGAAAAAGAGTCATCTCTTTTAACATAAAAGAATCTCTTGGTAATCTTATAAATCAGATATAAAAAAATGCAGATTTGCTACCATGCAAAAATGAGTGAACATTTCATTTAAATCTGCACACAGAGAAATCATTAGTACCTTGGAACCTAACTAGCTAGACTAAGAGCAGGGTGAGTTTAACACGGTGATACAAACTTTGGATCTACTACAATTTTGTAAACACAGTTGATAGTCTAATAAAGGTGGATTTGCAATCACCTAAATAACCTAGCTGTAGCTAAGGACTCTATTCTAGGTCTTTTCTCCCCACATATATATTTCTTCAATCTCTTAATTCTCAGCTTAGCACAATGACTTCGTGGCATATGCTCTATTGCACTCAGAGACAACTTGGCCTTGCCCTGTTTGCCAAGCACTCTTTAGGTAGTTATATTTTAGTGAAAGGAGAGGTAAAACATAAAGTAAAAGCAGGCAGTACCTGATGACTATGTGAGAATGCATTAAAATTCATCATAGAAAAAACAGACCTGATTCTACATCCTTGTGTTTCAAACATACTCTAACAATGATTAATGTACAGGAAATACACTGAACTCTGGAAAATTTAAGGCCTAAAATGCTCAACAGCCTGCAATGACCAATTGTATTCTCAGTATTTCCATAGTGATAGCATTTTATCAGCTCTTGCCACAGGGACACTGTCTGGCACATGTTAAGAATGTCTTCAGTATTCACAATATTCAGATCCATTTGGTGCTCAATTTTTATAGGACAACTTCACTATGAATAGTCAGCAAGACTCTTCCAAAGGGGGGGGGGGGGGGGGCTTAATCTGAATATTCACAGCAATAACAGAGATATGGTAACATTGTCTGATGTTGAAGAAAAATCAATTTGTCAACACCATGCTGGCTGGCAGAGGATTTTTTTTTTCCTTTTTTTTAAAGAATATGAGCCTCAAACACAAAGATAAAAAGCTTTGTAGAAAGAAAGTCTGCCTGTCCTGGTCACTTAGGCTGAAAAAAATTTAGTGAGCCATTTTGGTTTTTCCATGAGTCTTCCATGAAAATGGAGAGTAGAAACTCAATTGAACTTTCCTCACTAAGCTGGTGACCGTCTTCTTATCTTAGCACTCATTCTCCCAGCATAGTATCACGGAGTACAACAATCACGAGAAGATGCAGGCTGCCTTGAGTAATTTGTTTAAATGATTTATGAATAGCACGGCTTCCCATCAGATATGCTAAGCTAAGAACAGAGCCCTTAACCTCTCATGGGATATCATTAGTAGTAAAGAATATATCAAAGATCAAACTCTCTAAATTATTCTCACTTCTTTTAACCTAGATACATATATGTCATCCAAGACATTCAAGAACTACAAAACAACAATTCAACTACAATTATGTCAGGAAAATATCCAAATAAATAAACTTTTAATTATGATACAATACTTATTACAGTAAAAATTGGCATTTTTTTCTCTTCAAAAGCAGAAGCACCAGTCTTACATATAACATACTGTTTTGAATGATATCTTACATGGAATACAGCGTAATACAATGTGCAAACAGCATTTTCATACAGAACATAATATTTGTCTAGTTTTTATACACTGAAATTGCCTCAAATGGAAACAAGTTCATGCTGAATTAAAAATGTAGATTATAAAAATCAAAGTTAAATCAAAATACAAAGTACTGTTGGAATAGGTACATAAACCATTGAAAACAATGAGAAGCCAAAATAGAGGGTAATGTCAGATAATTAGTGCTCAGTTTGTCCCATTCCGTCATAAAAGTAAACAGTTAATATTTTCGCTAGAAAGTAAAGTGACGTTCTAATATTTAAGAATTCTTCAAAATGTTTATCATTTTAGTGATGTAAAAATCAAGTCAGAAATAGGACTTCTAAAAATTTCTTATTTTTTGATACACTGCAAATATCATGTGTGGGTTGTGAAAAGAGATGAAGTCCAGTGGAGTGAATATACATCAGCGTCAACATCATGTGACTTCTGCAAAGGCCGTGATGTGGTTCTACAAGTTAAAGGAAAAACAAACAGATAAAAACCACAAAATCACACAGACAGACAGCAGTCACCATTGTGAAAACTTTTGCCTCCTGTGTTTGAAGGGCAGCCTTGTACTTGGAGACTATTGCAGGATGATGTAAATAAAACTGACTTTCACTGCAGTGCTCTCACTCACTCCCATAGCAATTCTTAACTGCTGAAAGACTGGATAGGGAAGTATGCTGAACAAAGTAATTAATTATATGTGATGATTCCATTATATTTTAATTTCAGATGGCTTTTGTTTGTTTTAACTAAGTTTAATTTTAAATTACACGTGAATAATTGAATTAGCTGTACTTCTATTGCTATGTTATTCATAATTGAAAACAAAATTCCTAGAAATGAAAATGACAGTTTCTGACAGATTATAATACTCTATTTCAGTGTAAATAAAAAATTAACATTAAAATTGTAAAGATTATATTCTCCTCATGAGCTCAATGGCACTGAATCAAGTCACAGAATGCTTGAAATCAAGTGGCATTTGGCAGTTAAGAACTCATATTCAATTTTTTTTTTCAGAATCACCAGCGTCCAGTTGCAACCTAAGAACATTCTCCTCTTTCCTTCAGTGGGACAATTCTTAGAAGCACTGAGACGTGTATTAGAACACAAACATTCTATGTGCAGCTCTAGAACCCTGCAGCATCCCAAAGAGCTTGGCTACTTTTTCATACTCAAACCTAAGCAAGTGACTCTGCAAACACCTGAAGGGGAAAGCAACCCCGGAGTGAAGTGCAGGATCCAGAGGAAGTGTGTTTCCCTTTGGGCACACTGCACCCTTGACTGCCACCATTTTTCACAAAACATCAAATGGTGAAATTAGTAAAGGGAACCTTGATGTTAAGCCATGTGTTTGTTCCCAAGCACAAAAGTGCACAGAGGGTAAAACACCAAGCAAAGCACTGCAAATTTTTTTTCATCACTTTGCCTCCTGGGGCAGATTAAACTCTGAAGAGAGGAGATGTGAGCTGAAGAAGAGGGGAATGTGGATAACCTGGGGAGAGTGGGACCTCCCATTTTTTGCTTAAGGGAAGTCTTTCAGAAAATCTCTTATCACACAGCATAAAAAATGCTGGAGAGAAACAAAGTCCACCATGCAAGTTTCTAAGTTCTTCTTTAAACTGCCTGAATATTTGTCTATCAGTCTGAGCAGGGGGAGATAGGCAGGTATCTTTGCTTTTTCATATTAAAGAGAGGAAATTAGAAATGCTTTAACTGGAGAGCTGCCCCTTATACCCCCATTTCCCAGCCAGGCTGGCAGCTTTGCTCCCTCTCTCACTGTGCCATAACTGTACTGAGTCCAGGGGGAGAAGCTCTCTTCCACCTCCCCTACAAAATGTATTTTAGCTCTAGCAATGCTCTTGCTGTATTTCATGACAGCTTTCACAAAAGAATACTACTTAACATTTAACAGCAAGCATCTTATGTATATTCTTCCCAAAACCAGAATTCATGTATTTTAAATAAACAACAATTATTAAAGCATGGCCAGATTTTTTTAAAAAGCATTAGAAAAAAAAAGTACAACTTCCTATGAAAACATTTTCAGTAAAAAATAGTAATAAATGTTATTGGTTGCAGATTTTTATTCTGCAGAAAAATTGCAAAATTAGACTTCCTAAATTAGAAAAAAAAATCAACTCAATTTTATTTGGCTGGCCAAATTCTGTTTTAAGTATGCAATACAGTGGTCAAACTCAATGACTCTGAAGTTGCTGTGAGGCTACGATGACATTTTCTTCACAGTATTTATTTCCTTTATTTAGACCTCAGAAGTCATCCTCTCAACTTAAACTATTCTCAGTCTAAAATTATTCCCTTTTTTCGTAAGATGGTTTAAAAATGAAGAATTTGAGGGAAAAAAAATAATTTCTCTTTATTTCAATCAATTCTTTCAAGTCCTGCTATGTGCCATCCCTGTCTCTAAGTGACACACATTTGTCTGTGATGCAGAGAACCAAATGCTCTTTCATGTGGCATTAATTCAAGAGTGGATAATGATTATTTAGAGAAAGGAAAATGTGGTTCACACTCCTGCCAGCTATACTTCCAAAATGAGCAGGTCACCATCCTGGGAAGACACGCAGAGCATGGGATATAATAACACAGAAGAAAATCTTCCTTCCTCAATAAGCCCTCAAAGAGAACTGCTAAGCTGCTGATCAAGGACCTATTGATTTGGACCCTACTGAAGGCCTGTCAATTCATTTCCAATGGACTCAGCAGGGTGATGCATAACTAGGTCAAAACAAATCACTTGCTGATGGCAAGAATCACTGATACAGATTCATGCAGCTGTCTGGTTACTCGTGCTTTTTCATGCTACCCTCTCAGGCAAAACTACAAATAAGCCTTGCTGACACTCTGCAGAAAAAAAACAAACAGCATTCCTCTGAAATAACTACATTTCAACTCTTAATTCTGCTTAGATTTGCTGCGACAAGGGTCAGAGTGAGATACTAAGTACTGTCAGCAAACAGATTCACACAGATGCAAGAAGACAAGCAAAAAACCATGCATAAGACCTCAGCTTCTCCAATTCCATGGGAATTTTTTCCCTCAAGTTCCCAAAAGAATCAGAAATGCTGAGGGTCTGCTCAATGGCAGCAGTATCACAGGCAGGCAGACCAGCATTTGTACCATCCATTCTAAGAGGACAGTACCAGGCTGATGAGCAAAGCATGCATCATAACTGCACTCTCACAACACTAACAAAAAAGGTAAATCCAAGGGCTAAGCCTTGAGTGCAGGTTTCTGGGGAAAACGATCCACTGCATAGCTTCTGTTAAGTTTTAATTAATTTCTGTTGATAAGCAATGCTATAATGTCAAAGCGTTGAAAAAATACATTAAACTTTTTGTGATTTGCAGTTTTCATTATATATATTAAATATTTTTAGTTCTTTTTTTTTTTTTACTTTGTTCTTATCAATACAGTTAGAAACATTCAAAAATAGTCATCATCCTAAAAAGAAGAGTCTTCTCTTTGTAAAATTGTTTGTAATTTTTCCCACGGTAGAGTTTGTTAAAATAGAAAATACTACTGTAGTACCTTAGGCAAATGATAATTGATCAAGCAATAATAGTAATAACGTTCTCATGCAGCTCTCTGAGTCAGCAGAGTGTATTATCTGCTTTTACTGGAGCAGTGAGTTTTGGAGCAGGAGTTAGTGTCCCGCACCCTGCACAGAAGGCGGGCAGGCAGGGCAGGGCAGTGCCGTGCCCTGTGGCGCTGCGCTGCCGTGCACATACGTTATTATTGCTTTATTGCCTTAGAGCAAGGGGTGTTATTGCCTTATTGCCTTAGAGCAAGGGGTGTTATTGCCTTAGAGCAAGGGGTGTTATTGCCTTATTGCCTTAGAGCAAGGGGCTCGCCGCGCTCCGGCCCCCACAGCCACGAGAACAGCCTAAGGATGCGCACTTTGAGGGAGGCTCCTCGCAAAGCATCTTCTTGGCTGCGACTAACGCCTCGATCCTGTAACACCTACAACATGCACGTTGGAGGAGGTCACACTGAAGATATTGTTCCACTTCCCATGTTTAAGTATTAGTTTATCTGAGCATTAGATGTAGTGACCACCGTTTGCATTTAATCAGAAACAATTTTTGTATAATCCCCCAGAAGCAGATTTCAGCAGAAGAGTAGGACATGAATACAAATTCAAATCTTTTGACATTGAAACAAAACTGCTTATGATTTTTTATGAGCTGACTGTCCTGGGTATGTGTCTGTGATATGTGTGTGAAGCAATGTTGCATTGTATCTCCTTTAATAGACTGTATTATCAAGAGAGAACAATTATGCCAACAACTGCCTATAAGCTGATGTAAACACATGGGCTCTCATCAAACCATCCTGGAGAAAAAAGTATGGACACCTATGAATGTTTTTGGACATCAAGTACAACAGTATTTGGAGACCTCTCAATTAAAATATTTTGAAGCAGCAGAAATGGACACAACCCTCTCCCACATCTGCCCACAGTATGGTGAGCGAAAGCATCTTTGTATTTTGCTTTTAGCTGTGAACTCAGTGAGAGGTGATCTCCCTGGAGAGCTGTAGGGAGCAGGCCGGGCTCCCTAAGCCATGGTGCTGTGTGCACACCAGGGCACATAACATTTGAAGACTTGGTACCAACATGCTTAAGACCAAGAAAAAAGCAGTAACATTGAGAACTAAAATTTTCTGACGTTGGGAAGAAGCTGTTTTGTGTCTCATGAGTAATCAAGAGTAATCAAAAAAAATACTCCTTAAATTCTGAAGAGGAAATCTTTCCCAGTCTTAAAAATACTAGCAGAATTCATTGCAACATCTACACTAACTATTGCTAGAATGCTTTATCACCATCATTATCTTCGGCACATACACGACAGAACAATAATTACTGTGTCAAACTCAAGAAGATTTCTCAGACAGTTAACCCTGACAGTCACTAAAAACTGATGGGCAACAAGAATGTCACATATTGCAAGAGGAACTCCAAATCCTTATGACCACTAAAAGCTGGAAATGGCAGAAGGAGAGAGCATGTAATCTCTCTCTTTTGAGTTCAGTCATGCTGGATAGTCAGTCCTACAGGGCAGTATAAGAAACTTCATTGAACAAAGAACAATGTTCAATGTGTTGGGAAGGTTTGGGCACTGCTGACAGAAGTAGCAGTATGAAGGAATGCCAAGCAGAACCTTGGGGAATAAATGCAGTTTAGCTGTCAAACACAGCATTGCCAAGAACCGACTGTGCAAATAAGTAGTACTGAATAGCTACAGAAAGCACTGATAATCACACACAGTAATTATCTCATCTCACAAGAGATGAACCATGGTGCATCTCCTAACCCAACACTTCCATCTGAAACCTTCTATCTCAGTATCATATCTACCGCCTCCATTAGTCCTGAAATGCTCCATGCTGTATTTGTATTTGATTTTTTCAAAGCTAGAATACTTATAAAAAATAAATAAGACTAGCAGAGTCATAAGCTACTACATGGGTAGGAGATCTCTGTAAGCCCTGGCCAATTTCAGGCGACTTTTGCATGAAAAAAACGTCAGTCTCTCCTGAAACGGGAAACATAATTTGTGACTGCACTTGGATAAAGATGAAACTCCAAACTCTTCCAGGTACTACCCAGAATATCCCCATTTCTCAGTAATTCCTGAAAAAGAACAGAACTCTCCAGTCTTGACTGTGGTAGGATGAGAGCTTCCTCTCTGCAGGAGACTGCCAGCTAACTGAAACCCAACTGTCTTGTAAGAGAGAAGAAGCTCAGAGACAGAAGAGAAAATGAAGCAGATGGGTGAGTGGTGAGGTTTCTTGGCTTTCATTCTTTTCATTAATTCTGAGGATGATTATAGTTAAGGTAAAAGCCCTGTCTGCACTGCTGAGCAGGCTCTGGCAAGGATCACTCAAGGAGACACTGTAACTACAGCTTATTTGACTGCATGGGCACCTGTGCAGAACAGCTAAATCATCTGCATGCACCACAATGCAACAGAAGTGCCATGCAAACAGTGATCTAACCTTGTCACCAAGCAGCAGCAGCTCAATTCAGAGTATCACAAGAACTTATGCCTATTTAAGTGCACTTCAAATGCAGCTAGACCTCCAACAGAACTCAGACAGTAGCAGCACGGTGAGCATGCCAGGAGCATTTGCTCTCCAAGGAGAAAGCACTGGAATAGCAAGTAGCAGACCTGGAAACAGCAAAGTAATGTGCTTCCAGGGCTGTATGATGCATCATGTGCTTACTCACAGGTGAATTTATTACAAAATAGCAATGAGTGGGGTCCTGTCTGGCAGGCATTTCTAATGAAGTCACTCTTCAAGGCAGGAGTTTTTACTTGCTTGATCCCAGATACCTATATAGTTACTGATTTTTAGTACCAGTCACATAGCTGCATTGCTTCCAGCTTGCACTGCCTTAGCCTTTGATAACTTCAGACAGTTGGGATTTTTGCTACTCCCTGCAGTTAATTTCTGACAGTATCCTGTCTTTAATATTGGTACAGAAACTGGTAGAACTGAAAATAAGGAAAAAAAGTTTTAAAATAAGAAAAATGCAAGTCGATGAGCATTCAGAATATTGAACTGGAATAGTGCTCACTGAAATGTAGTGAAAAGTAACACATGTGTCTAAAGGAGGAAGAGGCAACTAGCACACAAATTATTTAGCATCACTTTCTCTCCTGAGGAGAACAAATGACGTAAAATAAGAAGGGAGCTAAAAAGCAAAGACTAATTCAAGAATTCTTGTAGCAATGGTAGTAAATTGAGAATACCTAACTTTATTTAGACCTTAGTTCCCTGAACTACTGTTCTTAATTCCTTTTATTTAACAGGGTCTGTCTTCTATCTAAAACTCTAGAATAAACAAAACAAAACTACATTTAAAAAAAGGTAAAAATATCCATAGAAACTCAAAATCTAAAGCACTCGTATGTAAGTAACTTCTTCATCAATTATTTGCTAATTCAATTTTAAACTTTCTGGAAGCGGAAACTGAAGAAAGCATTTCCAAGCAATTAGCAAAGTCTTCACCTTATTGTCCTTGCATCCCATCCTTTCTGTCTGAAAAGGAGTAAGGCTTTGCAACACAGACAAAGATGGGACCTCAGCAAGTGGTATCACTTTGTGGTCAGTCCCCAGTTTAATTAAAATTTATCTCTAGAGAGAAGCTGCATGACAGCAAACAGCTACTGCCATAAGAATATGGGTTCAGAAGGAAAGAAGCTCATTCATGTAACAGAGTCCTAGGCAGCTCACAAATGGCAGTGGTTATCCTCTAGCACAGCAAACACTACTATTGCCACCATCCTCCCACACTCTCCCATTGCTTTCCCCACAGCATCTCAAACTAGGCCAAGTCTCAGGAAAAGAACATTGTTGATCATGAGTGAGAGGTTCTCAAACCAGGTAGAAACATGAAATTAACATGAAGTCTTTGTCCCCAGGAAAAAAAATTAAAATGTCAATATCCAGAGAATGTGTATGTATTACCTATGATGGCTTTTGAGTCACAGAAATGACTTTTATTGCATGAGAGCCCAGCATGTAAATAAAACATGTCCTTATTAATGTGGTGTGTTCCAGACCAGCTGACAGCTTGTTTTGTTTTGACATTTTACAGAAAGTTTACTGAATGGATTATTTTGAAGATACACATTCATCATCTAAATGCTTGTTCAAGCAAATGAGACCCTGACCTCCATATGACAAGACATCAGCAGAAGTAGCTTAGACATATTTGGTTCAAAAAAGGCATGTTAGACCATTCTGAAAAGAAATCTTCTTTCCCTTCAAGGAAAGGAAAAAAAAACCCAGGACTAGTAGAAATTCTTACTAAAGAACAACTTCCACCACATTCAAGTGAGTAAGACAGATTGGGAAACCTTTCTTATATTGAACATGAAAAAAAATTATCATAATTAATCTGGAATTAAAATAATACCACAGAAAAATACTTTTGGTGCCCTACCCAGTGTAAAATTGTTTTCTATTTTCAAATATGGGCATAACCCAATAGATTTTAATTAATTATGACGGATACAGTCATTAGAAAAAGTAAACCTTTCTTTAAACTTTGCATTACTAGTTCAAAGTTTTCCCTTGGTAAAAATGTCTAAAATATTTTGTGTATTTTATTATGCTATCTATTTCAGTAGCTTTTTGTTCATAAAATTAGTCAGACAATCTTACCTAGCATATAGTTCAACATCATCTTCAAAAAATATAAATGGTTATCCCAGTAAACCAAAATAAATTTTATCGTGATACTCAAGCAAAAAGTCTTGGCATACCCAGGAGACTCTCACTAGCATGTTTTAGTCTAAAATCCCATGTGCTCTGACAAGAGATCATGGGGTTGTGTAGTTATTGTATGGCCCACCGCTCCTTTCACTGCCAAGAGGGTGCCCTGTCCTGGGGCTAGCACATGTCTGATGACAGAAGCCCCACAGGTGACCCAGAAGGGACTGCATCCCATGCTCCACACCAGGCTCAGGACATGCCACACACAAATAGGATAAATGCCACTTGTACCTGAATTGCAAAGCCCCTTGGGCCAGGGGTTAATCGTTCTTTCTAAGCATTCTAAGAACTTTCTATGTTCTGTGGAATATCAAGCAGAGTATTAATCACATTCACTTGAGGAACACAAGGGGAGAGGGTCTCAGATCTACTCAGCCTGACTCCATGGGCTTAGCAGCAGCTATGGCCCTGAAATGACAACATGAAGAGTCTCCCAAGGGGTGTCACTGAATTTAAGTCTTTCCTTCTTTCTCTTTCACTGTTAAGAAACACTGACATCATTTTAAATCTGATTACCTTGGCACTCTTGTCAGGATAATTTATGATCATCCTTTCAGGAAAGCTATGTTTTATTTAATTGATTTTTAAAAAGTCAGACATTACCTTTTCTAAAGGGCTTTCTACTCTGGGTATGCTGATCATGGGCATCTGGGTCAGATTATCCAGATGAGAATGTTCATGGTCTGGCTGACGTCCTCTGAAGTTATTTACCACACAAACAACCTAGAAGGGATTTGAAGATAAACAGAATACCTAAGGAACAACTCATATTTTCAAGCTTTGATCCTGACAATTATCATTAGGCAGAAATGACACCAGCTTTAGTCACAACGTTACAGTAGAAACACTGAAATGTGAAGTTCATGTTTTACAGAAAATCCTTAATTAATATTTCAAGACAAACGACTTTCAAGTGATTTATTGGTACATGCATCATTTGAGAACCAAAGAAACCTCCTATCTAAAAGAAAATCCATTACTGAAGCTGCACAATAGAGCCCCAAGTATTATCAACTTCATGAAGAGATGTCTTGCAGCATCACGTGGCATTAACCTTTAACTCCTGGGAAGGCCAGTGCCATTTCAGTTTTGATCAGCAAAGACTTTCTCCAATGAAGAGTAAGAAAGGGAATAAGAAGGCAAGGACCATGCCCAATCTGAATGTAACTTCACAGGGACTTTGTAATGTGATGGGTAACGGTTTGTGCTTCTAATAATTACAACACTCAGCTGAGCAGTAATGTTTGCCAACTGCATTATCTTCAAAACACAACTAAATTTGATTTCATGCTACTGGACACCTTGTGTGGAAGGGAACATTTGGAAATGCAAGCAGATATATTTTAAAGGAGACCTGCAGCTACCCTTGCATGTCTAGAGGAGTGAAAACACCCACCCCTGCCATCCCTGGGAGGGTCCTCAGCCAAGCCATGCTTTCAGATCCAAGACCTTGAGACCAAGACCCTGTGATCCAAGGGTCAAGCTCAAAAGAGTTTTCATGGGGAAAAACATCAAAGGTGTACTTAGTACTATTACAAGCTGCCAGGCAGACAAACCTACAGGCATTTAACAGCAGTGACTGTTCTATTCTATAGTCTTGCACTGCAGATATGAGTGAAGGTGATTAATAGATTAGAAATAGTTTTCTGACACAGACAGTAGTCATTGGCAACTGCAATTAAAACTATCTGGTTTTGGAACACAGCTCCAGAAAAGGAAAAGGCTGAACAAAGATTTTCTGATACAGAATAAAATGAAATTTCAACATAAACCTGAATCTATGAAACACTAACACTATGAAATAAATTCATTAGAGTTATTGTAAAGCCAGAAAAACAAATGCTACCTATTGTCTGATCAGTGTCGGTACCACTATATTGAATTTAATACTTTATCCATGAAATCATAACTATGTGTTATTCTGAGGAATATATGCTTCCTGCATGTGGGCCTTGCTGCATAAATTACTGTTTGAAATACTACAATCTGGTTTATATGGAAGTCAAAACAGATAACTGAATCAATCCTTTTTTGACTTCACATTTCTGAGTGTATGTAAATACTACTAAGGAAACTGACAACTAATTAAAAAACTGAGGAACATGTCTTTTGTTATTTAGTTATCTGAAGGCTTTTTTAGAGATACAAACTTATACATTGATTTTTTTTCAAACAGAAGTGACATAGACACACACTTACCAAAAATACTGCTATAGATATTCCAATTACAAATCCTGCTATTACATCTGACCAGTGATTTCGATACTCTGCTACTCTGTTGATTCCAGTAAGGAAGGCCAAGCACATTAAACCCAAACACAAAACAGGTTTTGCAAGCCTTGTTCCTCTGGCTTTCACTGTGTTGGTGATATACATCTGAAAATTAGAAAGGAAGAAAGTGTAAGACTGATGGATGTCTCCCACTAATTGGTGAATAAAAGCTTTATATTATATTATGTGTATTTGGTACTTTTTTTTTTGAAGTGGGGGAGGGTGTAAAGAAACTAGGAGGTAGAGTAGTAGATAAAGTCATCACAACCCTTTCCTAGGGATATAGAAAAAGAATCAGACCATACAGCAAAACTGCATTTTATATGAACCTGAAATGCCTACAGAAAGTCAGACAAATTGGACAATCCTATCCGATTACTCTCAGTCTATGTATTTATTTATTAATGCATAGAAGTAAATAGACTGATTTTTCACTGAGCAGTGTTGACAGTAACAGAAAAAATATTTACCCTGAAGTACTACTAGTATTATTACAAGCTGCCAGGCAGAGTAAGAAAGGGAATACATACAGACCTTATTTTTGTTAGCAGAAGCCTTTCTTCCTTATATACCACTTCTTTACATGACTAATTAATGATTTGTCAAAAAGCAGTGAAAAGATAAAAAAGTGTTAAAGAGCAGTGAAAATTGAACTAAATGCCAGCATCTACTTTCATAAATATAGTTTCAACCAGTGACTATAATAATAGTTTCAACCAGTGCTGAACTAATACAACCCCGTGCTTCACATAAACCAATCTAAATGCTGCGGGTTTTACGCATCAGACTGAGAAATCCATTTGTCCTGCTGCAGTCTAATTCTCCCTGTGTAATACTACTGAATTAAAAGCAGTGTCTGATAACAGAGCAGCTCTTCTGCCCTAAGAGTGCATTACTGACTATCAGGTTTAACCCACCCAGCACTTCCCAAGCTCTGATGAACCAATAAAAGAAATCAATACCAATATTTGACTTTCCATTCTCTTATCTCAGCATTGAGACCACTTGCAACACCCCTCCTCCCCATCCTCAAAAAAAAAAATATATACTTCAGCTAATAGGATTTTTGACCAAAAAATTTCTACTCTGCTGAAAATGTTTCTGTAATCAAACCACTGAAACCCTAAATCTTCAAATTTTAAACAGGATTTAAGTTTTTGAACAGAAGAATGCCAATATTTCCTATGGGGTTTCACTGGAAATTCCAAATTTGTAATGCCATCACTTTGGACTGCAAAGGAAAACACATGAGTCTGCACTGAAGAACCAATACCACTTCTCTGGCCATCAAATGGGCAGTCCTTTGGGTTTGTTTGGAGATTTTTTGTACTGTCTGAAACTTTGGTGGAATTTACCAGGGAATCAGTTTACAAAGTGCTGCAATAATCCAACCAAGAAGCAGTTTAGAAAGTGGGGTTATACTCACAATAAATTAAGTGAAGAGGTAGTGGTCACTGCTTGTCTAAAACAAGTAACATCTAACAGTAACTTTGTTCAAAACACTAGAAAAAGATCCATGGCTTAGAGGATGAAACAAAGCTTGATCTTAAAATAACATCAGAGAAGTGCAACACACAAACCTTCAGTGTACTTTATATGATCAACAGGAAACTAGTAGAAAGATTTCCACTAATTCAGACAAAGCAAAGGTTTGGAAAAAAGAGTTTTGGAGTTTATCTTCAAGCCATATTCTCCTCCCTTTTTCCTAGACCATTTCAGAAACAGTTGATATTTTTATTTGCTGATTCTTCTTTTATCTTAGCTCCTTGTACTTTTGCAGGCTGTCTTCAGTGAGCTACTCTTACCACGCAGGAAGGTGATAATAGAGCTGCAACTTTAATATTCAGCTTTTTAGCCTCAGTGATTTTCTCCAAGCTATAGACAGAGTACTGCACACTGAACTAATTCAGCAACCATCTATTTTAGTGAGTCTCACTGTTCTACTGGATACTGCCACCATTATCCATATTCACACTACATGTCAGGACAGCTGGTGCTAGGAAAAACACTGGATTATTTTTAATACACAATAAGAAAATCAAGTTTTAAATACAGCTTGGGTGAAGTTTACACAGGGGAGTTAGCAGGAAGCTCACCTGCATTTAATTCTGTATTGTGTTATATAAATTGAAATGACTACTGAGAAGGAACAACTTGCTTAAGGTAGGTCACGGTGACATATTTCAGTTATCTATAACAACTGGTCATTGCCCAAGAAGATTAAGATTATCTCTATTTTTAATAAGACAAAACATTGATTGATTCTGCATTACTTCAATCAAATTTCAACATTTTAATACAAAGCCGAAACCAAAAAATGTTCTGCATAAAATTCTCTGAATGTTCTCACAACCAAGCATGTCCCTCAAATCCCTACTCAAAGCACTGAGGAAAAACAACCACAGATTCATGCTGTGCCTCACATAAACAGAGACCTCCATTCGCCAAGCCCCCTCCTCCTATGAGCAGTCATGCTTCCCATGCCCAGCTCATTATTCAAAATAACCTGAGGGTTCTGCCAGCATAGGTATCAAATCTATGTTTTCTTTAAAGAACAGGTACTAATGTAAGGAACAGCATTATATTACAATACAAGAGAATCAATAAAAGCAGGCCAAACTTTCCTGAAAGAATGAGACAAAAAGTCTGTATTTGCAAAACTCTATATAGCAAATACAGCCTCCTCAAGGCAGGATTCATAGATACCCATTTTTAGACTTAGCCCCTTGCAGCTCTAGTGTAAAATATTAACAGTCAACTACCTGATTTACACTAAGAATAAAGTACAATTAAGCAGCTGTTTTCTTCTTGATTCTGGTGGAAAAACTATAAACTAGCACACTCAGCAATTGACAAAGAATAAACAACCTGAAAAGATGACAGGATGTTTCACTCACTTTTAATAAATATTAAATGCAGAATCAACAAAGGAAAATATCGCAGTGATTTAAAACATTAGTAGGAAGGAATGACAGTATAACTTTTTACAGGGATAAAAATGTTTACTGAACAACTTCATCTCCATTCCTTTTAAGAACAAAAATTGGGGGAGGAACTTTCTAATGAAAGAAAACTTTGACATTAGTCAACAGCAAGACCAGCAGCAGAGATTTTGTATGTAAGGTCAAGGACTGATCAGAAGTTAGAATTAATAAAGCGGGCTGCACATTCTCCTGCAACATCAGAACTGTAGTGAATCTTCTCTCAAAGAACTTGTGTTGCTGCTGTTCCTTTTTCCTGAAATAAGATTTTAGTATTAAAAGATACAGAGCTGTCACCGCTAAGCAGACACAGGCAGAGAGTCATGTAAGGTGGATTGTTACCTGATAGCACAATATAACAATATTTACCATATTTTAAGAGAAACACAAACATTTGACCTTCAGTCTTCAAGATATTGGAAGTGAAGCTGTAAGAGAACCTCATGAATTGAAATAAAACCTTTAAATGAAGCAGGTGTGAAAATATGAATTTGAAAGAAATTATCACCATCACCACCAAAGACAAAGCAAGCTACCTGAGAAGTTTTGATGTGACTGGCTCAGGCCACAGTGTAAGGAACAATCAGTCTTGGCATTTAGCTTGTACTGGGAAAGTACTTCAAAAATGACACGCTGCAAGTCTCATGTGAAGTTCATCCTAAATCTAGCATGAATAAAATAATTCCAAAACATGTTAAGAAAAGAACAGGAGCTGTATGTAAAGTGCAGGACAAAGTGGATTCCTGGGCTATGCTGCAAGCTCTTTCTAGGCATCTTTCAGCTATCTTTAGGCCCACCCACACCAACACCTATGCACACAAACACAGGTGCAACAGGTCTCACAATCTCATTTTAGTTACATTGGAGCTACACATCGGCTGTAGCTAGGGAGGGAAGATAATTTTCCTCGCTGATCTCATCAGCCTGGGGCCAGGGAAGGCAGGGAAGAAGATCCCTTCTGTGTCTGCTATTTGTTTTTCCCTGATTTAGATGGCCTGGGAGACTGACAAAGACCAGTCCATCAGTGGGCAGTGAATAATGACTAAAGGCAGTGAGAAGAATGAGGAAGAAACTATTGCACAGGCATCCATCCCAGGCAGCACTTCAAACATAAATTATCTCATGTTTTTGTTTGCTTTTACAATGGGCTAGAATTAAAGAAATTCTCTTGAACTATTTAAGTAATATAAGTAATGTTATAAACATTCCACCCAAGGAATTTTCAACGTTCATCAGACCTACAAGAAAAGAGACACTCTCATCTAAAAGCTGAAGAAATAGTAGGCTGTTGTAGTCTATAAACAGGTTCAGTGTTTAGTTAGAATTCAGTTTGAAAATCTGAAAAAAGTGTTTTAAGCTTCCCTTGGTAATAATTAACGGGTCAAACTATTTCTAGAGCAAACCAAAGTCATATTCTCAAATCATCTGGGTCCTTCTGCAACTGTCCACTGAAGCTTTCTAGTAGTGTTTCTGAAGCCTCCTCCAGCTTTCTCTATATGTTTTGATCTAATTATTTATGATGTTAGACCAAAATTAGCTTTCAAAGTCAGGGGCTGGCTTGGCAAAAGGCAAAGAAAGCTCCAGAATTCTGGACCTTACTATTAATTTTCCCACTATAAGCTCCCCACAGCTGTAACTGTAAAACAACTGGAGCAGGTAAGAGGCATCTTTCTCTGTACCAAGACCATAAGACATCTATTACAAAGGCTGTTTTCTTGAGGATCTGAATTGTAATGAAGAGCTGACTGACATGAAATTTATACAGGTCTTTAGACAAATTCCTGGATCAGACAGTAACATTATTTTATTATTGGTCTGAAAGAAACCAATGCACTCAATTTGTGAAGCTCATGACATATGTTTTATTATCAGTATTAAGGGATACTTGCTGCACCAGATACTGAAAAGAAATTCCACATTCCTAGCACTGTTCCTGAACAGCAGCCAGAAGAATCCTTTATTTTCTAACAAAAAAAGGAGAACAAAGTCAATTCAGTGAGGTGGCTCTGCTCGTCCTCTTCCTCCTGAACACTCCCTTTAGGCTGAGAAGTCTATCATGCCTTCACCAGCTGCCCATTTAGCTGGAATCTAACAGGCACTTTAAGACAGAGGACAGGTGAGACTACACCTTCAACTGGATCAAGGAGTGACACTGAAGAGAATGTCACCATGCTGCCAGCACTGTTACCCAGACTGTCTTGTTGTCTTTTCCCAGTGACTTATAAATACACTGAACAGCAAAATCAATGCAGCAAAATGCCAGAAGCAAGAGTCTTGCAGAAAACATGATCATGGGCCAACTAAAAGCTCTGCAAAGAAGAAAAAATTATTGGTAGGCTTTACAATCTGCTAGTCCTGTCTGAAGTCAAAGTTAAGGCCAAGGGGTCAGAGTACAAAGCAACAAAACACTTCGGGGCTGTGTCAACTCTCAAGACATGAAGCCTGTTCCTCTATCATTACAAACCCAAAGCAAGCCTGAAATGAGTGCAGTAACACAAAGTTCAAACACTACCCTACCCAGCTGCTTCTGTGCAATGCATTAAGAACAACACAAAAAGGGCAAAACTTCATAGAATTAAAATTTCCCTTAAACTACAGCTAGCCATGACCAATCCCCCAGGTCTGCAGTACCAAAGGATAACTGTTAGTCACAAATCTTAAATTTAAATCTATGGGATTAGGCTGACAAAATCTTCATATATCACTTTGAAATCCTAACAAAAAAAGACTCATGACTTCCACTTCCTGTGTCTCAACTGCAGAAAACACCCCAACTATGTGCATACTTGACAGCTTCAAACCTCTAATTGTCCAGGCTATGTCAGTTTATGTATATTAGAATGTGTCTTGTACAATTATATACTGTTTAATAATGCTGCAGTGTTTGCCTATGTAGCAAATATTGTTTCATCTGAGAAAGGGTGAATTGCAAGGCTGGTAAGAAATGAAAGTAGATACAGTCAACTTATTAACCCAACTCAACCAAAAACAAACAAAATATCTCCAATGAGATCAGTGTAGACATCTAAGGAAAAAAAAACAGGCACCAGCCTGATTAATTAGAGTTTCAGAACAGATTTACAGTAGTTCATTTTGAAAACACTGGTACACTGGAAAGAAGAAACCTGAAAGTCTGAAGAAGAAAGGCAATGCATCTGTGTTTGGAGCAGGGTAGAGAAAACACCTAACCACAGCACTGCCATTCAACACTTCCATTGCTAAATCTCTCTTGATAGACACTGGAAGTAATGGAGGCAAACATTACAAAGCTCTAAATACTAGCACAACAACTGTTTGAAAACGACTGTACTTTCAAGGGAATTCTGAGTTACCATAGCAGCCACCCACTCTCAAAAGGGGGGAAAGGGGGGAAATGAAGACTCAGAACTTAGAAAAAAGAAGCTATTGTTAACAAGACAATATGCACAGATGCTAGGTGATAACGATGTGGCTGCACTTAAATGGAACGAGATAGGGGAATTATTAGATAAAGCATTTAGAAACCACGTTTCTAAATTGGTTGATGGTGAAATCACACAAGTCTAAAAGCATTTACTTCACCATCTAGGAGAGCAAGGACCCTTGGGCCAGCTCTTGGGTGTTTTTTTTTTCCTTTAGGCTGGTTTTGTTTATGCCCAGCTGGCTGAAATAACCAGGGACGATTCCATAACAATCTCTCCCTCACTCCAAAATTTCTGTTAACCAAAAAGAAAGCACATATTGTACCAAAGATTATATGCTAATGAAAAAGTGAGTAATATATGGAGGTCTTTATGTCCATGCTCTCAATAACTGTTGTGGCATGGCTCATAGAAAGACTAGGCTACTGTTATAAATCTTCTACTCCAGTGAACAGTGATGAGAAAATTGTTATTTAGGGCCAACCATCCTGATAAACATCATGGCAGTGTAAGGACATGACCCCAAATATTGGAACATTGAAATTTTTTTCCTTTGGAGTTATGTAATAAACAGTATTTTTCGCTTCAGTCATGATTAGACTTAAGGGAAAAAAAAAAAAAAACAAACAAAAAAATGACCTGACAATATTGTAACAAGGAGCTACTACACGAAGTCCTAAGAGTAGTTAATAGTGCTTTAGTTAAATGATAGCAGTGTCAAGCACCATGCAGGAGTAGAATAATGACACAGGATATATTCATTTCTATAGTTACTGAAAGAGCAAATAGTAATGAAATGGATCTCAGCAGCTTTAATTTTTTATATTGCTAACTGTATACTGACCACAGACAAGCTCTGCATAAAGTACTCTTGCTCATGTCAAAAGCCACTTATATTAGGTATTAAACCTTACTGATGTCTGCTTTTTGTTTTAAAAATGTAATAATACTATTTTACTTTCTGCTTTGCTGTAGCTGAATAGCTAGTTTGCTAGTTACTCTGACTCTTGGTAACAGTAGAAATCCAACTTTACAGATGGATGAGAAATATAGGAGCAATTACAATGAAAAATTCTGAGTATTTTCTAAAATAGCTTGCATCAAATTTAGAGTGTTTCATCCTTAGATATCTCCCCAAATAAAGACATTACTAGTAGAACACTTACACTTGCCTCAAGTTAGAATAAAATGTTATTGTGCATGTCTTATTTGCAAACACTTGCCTGTGCTAACTAATGATCAACATCTCTTAAACACATTGCTCACAAGGAACCTGGTGAATGTTACCATCAGTGCTGCAGATTTTAAGCAGCTGGTTCTAAAACCCTGTGTAGAAGCACTCAGTTGACACACTGAGACTGAGATCTTTGCTATGTTGTCAAGGATCAGCTTCCAGATCAGTCAGGAATTAAAAGTTGGCTCAACTGGTATGTGCTCAAGAGCAATACACACTCACACGCAGGTATATCTACATGTGTATACATGCACACACACACACCCATGGGCAGGCCACTGCTCAAATACTGAGGGAACACAAGGGCTGACTCCTGCAATGACCACAAAGCTCCACACACCTGCCTAGTTTCCCACTGGCCCTGTGAAGACAGTCCTGGGCTCATCCAAAGGGCTGCAGAGGGCTGTGATACCAGCACAGGTCAGCTAAGACACTCCCATAGGCATGTGCTGGAGGGAACTTATCCCCAGCAAAGGAACAAGATGTTCTTGCTCCTGCTTAAGACTAGAATGATATGCACTCCAAACTAAGCCAGAGTTACTTGAGTGAGACTAAACAGTGACTCTTCCTCTCCCCAGTCTATACAATAGCTCTGATTCAGGCAGCCAACATCAGGTTTTACCCCAGTGCTCCTCAACACTGCCTGTACAAGAGAGTAAAGAGGGGAAAAAAGGGTGGATTGTCTTGTAGCCCACTTCACTGCATAATAAGAGCCAAACTGACTTTGCATGAGGTACCTATAAATACCAATTATGGTACCAAAAGAGACTCAGGGATATTGAGAAACATGCAGAGATCAGACATACACATAGCTCACCCTTCTGTTTCACCTCACCAAAGAACATGGCCATGTGTGATTTTACTGATCTGCACGGGGTTAAAGCACAGAGGGGTACCACTACCAGTCAGAGGAAACCCCTTCCCTTACTCCTTAGCACCCAGCAAATGAATGTCCCACATACCCTGGAAATAGGGGAAAAGTAAAAAGGAACTGGGTATCCTAAATCCATAGATTATAACCTTTATGGACAACAAGTCCTCTCTTAGCATTGTCTTGATTTTCAAGGCTCAGAAACCACTACACCTTGTCAGAATTAATCCTAATGAATCTTTCTCACAGTAACTCACAGAAGGTTTGCATGCAGAAAATCAGCCAATTTTGGGCCTTATCTTCTGCCCATTCCTCCCTCCTCCCCCTCACAGTGCCAGCCATTTGCTCTCAAAAATATAGTGATATTAAAGAATATAATATACTTACAGCCAGATACATAGCTGCATATATGCTTAGTGCTGCTTCTTTGGATGGGAAAGTCTTTCTGGCTTTCATGATAAGGTCTGGATTTCCAGTACAGGCATGTACGCTACTGATGAATTGGGTGTACTGTTTACATCCAAGTGCTGTGTAGTTGGGTTTACAAAGTGCAAGAAAATGGGGGGCAAGATTCCCTGTTACTACTTGTCCAGCATTTACAAAGATGTCCGTAGCAAACAGTCCAAATGCATAAATTCCTAAAGAGGGAAACAAAGAGTTAAATTTCCTGAAAATTTATAGTATTCATCATAGCAATAGAGCAGCTTCTTCCATTCAAGAACATGAAAAACCCTCTCACATACTGCACCCTAAAAACCATGGAGATGGTATTTTCCTACAAAACTGCAGCAGCAACACTGAAATGTACCCACACACCTGATGGCTCTCCCATCTTTCACAGGAACACTCACCCCTTGTGCAAGCAGCATGCTTTCCTAGGTCCCATAGCCATGCAAATCCCCTGTTTGGGGTAGTTAGCTTTACTGGTACCTAATTTTTGCCCATGTTCACTAAACAGAAGTGACAGAGGGAAATTCTCCACTCAATAAATCTGCTTGAAAACCAAGGCCAGATCCTGGTGGAGAAGTAACTTGTGAAGCCATAACACACACTGGAAAAACTTTTTTTCCCTTGCAGCTGTAAAGAATCTAAGGTACTGAATAATTCAATATTGCCATGCACCAGTTGTCTTCATTGGCCTGCTACTGGGTAAATCTCTATGCATGGCATATTAATCACAGTATCAACACAGTGAGCTAAAGATTTATATATTTGAGGAACTACTTATGCTAAAGAGTTTTTTTTAATCAGACATATCAGCAAAGCATTAAGTACATGTACTCATTCATTAGAATGTAAATGCATGTATCTGATTACTTAAAGGAAAACAGATTTCTGCTATTCTGAGGTCCCTCTCTACCCTTTTGTAAATAGAAAATGAGCTCTGGAAGAACATGCAAACACAGCAGCCTGACCAGCAGGCAAAGCCATGCTTGTTCCAATTCCACCTGAGCTATAGATTTCCCCCTGTATTTCTGTGGGCAAATCACCTTTCCCTTCTCACACTCCAATTCACTGGGAATATAGGGTGAGCTCTGGAAAATCCCAGTTTCATGGGGCACTATGAGAACTTTAAAGGATCAACATCCCAGCAGACATAATTCCACAGAAAGATACAGTTATAAAGGTCAGGATTTTTCTTAGCAAAGCTAGAGGACTAAGGGTGATTTCTGGGATCCTGGCTGGTCAGCAATGTCACATTAATGCTATTTCCTCCCAAGATGCTAGACTCTGGTGAGCAGCACATTGTGCCTGGCCATGTCACTTCACAGAAAGACCTTTCAGCCAGTCCTGAGGGTGTGCACTGCACAACACAGCTGGACACATCACTCAGGAGGAGCATAATGGGCAGTAATACTTCATCTGCTGCAACAGCAGAGAGTTTCTGTCCACTCTTGCCACCCCTACCAATTTTTTTTTGGCTTCTATGAGGAAAGAAGGGACCACTTAGTGGGAAGAAAACTCAGGCACTGATTACACAGAGAGGAAGTGGAGTGGGAGAAGCTCCTCACATCAGTCTGCACCTCCTCCAGACCTATACAAGAAAGTCTCCTTACAGGAAGCAATCGCACTCTGGGAAGGCAGGCACAGTTGTTACACAAACACTGCAAATACAGACACAGCTGCACATGCCCTCCCTCCCCCTGAGACTGGGGCACACAGCAGGATTAGCTGCCCCAGGGCTTCATCCCTCCAGCTGTTTTCTTCAGATGCAGTCATGAGAGAGAAGCCAACAGCAGAACTGAGCCCTGCTATGGCATCCCCACATGTATTAAAGAGCAGCACCTCAAAATGTGCTGTTACCAATATACATTTTGAATGGTGGGACTTCTCCCTCCAAACATATTTAGAATGGACTAAATAGAAAAGATGACATCTCATAGCTACTAAAGTCAATCGGGGAGTTTCAGCTAAAACCAATGTAGCATGGATTTTGCACAGTTTTCTGCTAGAGACTGAGATATAATACAATATCCAGGCTAAGAAAGCAGCTAAATTGGCTTGCCTTCAAACACACATTTATATTCCAATTTCCTCAGCTTTGGAGAGTGTGTGTGTTTACTATCAGCTATAGATATGGCACAAGGATATCACCTTTCTCTACCTCACCCCACTTCAGGCCTGCTGCTTGTTTTTCCCCTCTAGTGGTCCCAGTTCTTTCTACTTTTACTGCTGTTTCTGCAACTGTTTTTTAACCCAAAATTCCAAAAAGCTTCATTTGCTACATAAAAGGAAAACTGCACCTGAGGTTATCTGAATATTCTCCCCAGGTCAAAATGAAGACATAACTGATCACTCTCACCATTCAGAAAATGAAAGCAGTAATTTTGCTCATACCAAGGAATCGGATGGTCCTGCGCACCAGTGGATTTATGTAACAACAGTCTCCAGTTAATATTGTTTTTTCTTGGTTTTCAAAATCCTTTGTAGCTAACTGTAGACAAAAGACTGCAGTTTCTCCAACGATAATCTTAGGGGAGGAGAAAAAAGGGGAGAGAAATGGTGCATCAGATTACAGCAAGTAAAATACACTAATATTACAGAGAAAGACATCTCATCTGAAAGAAACAAGACCAAACCAGTACAAAAGACAGCATAAGTGAATCAAGTTCTGTACATTAATCTACTTATGAGGGAAATATGCCTTATGGCTTGCTTCACTTTATTTGCCTTAAAAGAGAATAAATTATTACAACCAGGATTTGTATTCAACATAACATAACCTAGTTTTCAGGATGAGGGGAAAGAGAAAGATCTATTAGTTCAAGAACAACAGATCACATAATGCACAAGATCTGGACCACAGTAAAGGCCTAATCCTGCAAGATGCTGAACCTTTCATTCCCCACATGCATTCACTGACACCCAGCACTTCACAGGGTTGAGCTTTAAATTTTGCACTATGATAGAGAGAAAGGGAAAAAAAAAATCATAACAGAACTCCTGTTCACATCAGAGGTTTGGTTTGCCAGGAAGTACTTAACAAGGTTCAAATTCACATTTTACTAGCTAAGTTTATCAAGTCTGGCTTTAGCTCTGTTCCTCATGCTTGAACAAAGTGTCACCACTGATATTTTAACATTAAGAATGGCCTGTTTCATATACACTCCACCAAAATAAATTTCTCACATCTATATATCATTCACATTATAGTTGGCAAAAAACAAAATCATCAAATGAGAAAAAAATGTATTTTGAATGTAAAATATTGTCTCTAGGTTATGTATTTACCTGTACAAAAAAAGCATGACCTTTGATTTATTCACTTTAATTATGGATTGAGACTTGATAGCCAAAGCCAAGACTTTAGGCAGATACGAAGCTTTATGGCAGGGATAATTTAAAAGCAGAGCAGAAGGGTCATAATAACCACTGGATTCTAACCCCGATTCCCTGTGGGACTCACAGGCAAGGCCCTTCCACTCCTCTACATGAAAAACTTAAAGCTTATTGGCAGGTACCTCACACTTTGATCAACTACAATGAAGACTACCAAAGTGAAATCTTAATACTCCACAAATACAACCAATAATGCCATCAATCTGATTAACTGCTGAGGTTTTTCTAAACCTTTGCCTTAACAGGAAAATAGAAATATTTTCATATATCACAATAGGCCTGAACACATCTACAAAATAAATAAAATAATCTGCGGGCACTGGCTCACGCGCACATTTTGTTGTCAACAGCAAGGATGCAATTAATGACATTACTTAGCTGTTTGTAGATTATGCAGAAACCCTTGGGCTAAACTGTTGAGGAAAGTGCTACTTATAAATAATGTGGAACAAGCAACAAAAGTAAGTCTGAACGCAGGTATGTAAAAAGGAATATTTAATTTGTCACCAAAACAGTCATTATCCATTACTTTAGACTGGCTTCAGATCCTAGTGGAATTTTTAGATAAAACAGAAATTTCAATACCCGAACTAACAAATATCCTCTCTCTGTTGTGATGCAAGCAAATTTCCAGCCCAGTGAAGTAGAATTTCTTCAACTATAATTAGTAAATGATCAGTATACATAAAAAATAATTCAACCTTGAATTCAAGATCATCCAAATTATGAGGAGAACTCAAGCCAGTGATCCCTAAAGCTCTCGTGAAAAAAACATACCAAAAATATCAGTTTTAATGTGATTCATAAAGGTGAGAACAGAAACACTAATACTTTTACTGTGAGTCACAGTATGCTTTTCTTTCCTCTCAAGGACTAGGCAACCTGAATAGAGCCAGATTCTGCCTTTAATGCTTTCTGCCAAACTCAATAGATTGCAGTAAAATTTTCGCAGATTTTGAAACTCCAGGAAAGAGCAGAATTCAGCACAAAGGAAGCATCTGTGAGATACAGTGATCAACCTTTTGCAAGAGCACTCAGAGTGCCAGCAAGCTCAACTCTCCAGCTCTGAGCAGAGACTGAATCGGCTGATCTAAGAATAAAGGTTGTCTTCTTGCCTGGGAGGGAAGCTGGCGTTTACTAAAGAGAGAACTGCCTGTTCAGTTATAGGAAAGGAGATTCTCACTTCCAGCAATGTCTTCATCGGCTGCATCTAGATCTTTGCTGCTGCCAAGAGATTTTCCCTGTTACATTTCCTGTCTTTGATGGTGACCTGTATGAAGAAACCCCTCTGTTCCAAGAATAGCAGCATTCAAGTTCTTAGCTGAACAAGAATACTCCAAAGGTGGGCACATAGGTGCAAGGGTCAGAAGGATGTGGAATTTGGCTAAAGACAACTTCTGCTACAGAAGGCCCAGTGCTCTGCTGTCAGTAGCACTAAGAGTCATTGAGCACACAAGGCATTCATCTCTATACTTCCGTGGATTCTCTCTATGCTTCGAGAGAATCCTTCTAGAATTTGGCAATAAATACAGCTTCTTTATTTTTCTGTACTAGCAGCTCAGCTAAAGCTGTTCTCTTTCCTCCATCCTTCAGCACAGGCACTGCTCATCTCAATAATCAGCCTATTGATGTTTCAGAAATGGAAGAAAAATCCTTTTCAATCTCAATAAATCCCAGGAGAAATGCTTCCCAGTGCAGTTCCTTCCCCTTCTTCTCTCAAGCATCACTGGCAATAATCAGCTCTACAGGGCAGAGGAAAAGGAGAGCAATACCCCCCCTGCACTTTACAGCAATTTGCATGCCTGGTATATTCCTGGAAAGAGCAATTTCTGTATTCCTGCTGGCACAGGAACAACCATTACCCCTTCTACTGCATATGCCAGTTGTAACCAGCCAACAAGTGACATTTTATTCAACAGAATTATTTGTGTACTTCTTCTCTAACTCATAGGGCAAAAAGTTTTTGGAATATTCCAAAGCTGGCAGTGAAAGACTGCAACGGAGAATCTGAATGTTCTGACAACATAAACATCTGGACAAAATTACACAAGTTCAGGTACAGAAATATGATTGAAAAAGAGAGGACATTAGAAGTATATTTTACCTTGTTCTACCATGGTAATACTACTTCAGATCACTGTACAAATTTCCCAAAGGTATGTATTAAAATTCTTAGCTCACAGATATTTTAACAGATTTTAAAAGCAGGGAAGGCCATCCTTCCCTAAGGCTATCCTTCCATTCTGATATACAGCTACAGCCTATAAATTATAAGGAAAAGAACAATTTTCATATGAAGTCTAACAGTACCAAGTGCAGGCTCTCCAGTATTCTCAAGGACATATGCATAAACATCTTGCAGAGTCCTTAGATAAAAACAGTGTACATAATGTTGCAACACGGAGCGATAAGGATGATCATTTACTCTTATGGAAGCATTTAATAATATTAACCCAGCAAAAATTAAATTACAGAAATTCTTGAAACTATCTCCATGGCAATCATATCCTGTCTGTGATGTGACAATCCATTTGACAGCCAGGAACAGAATCTGAAAGGGATGTGATCTAAAATTAATATTTCTTCCTGTTTCACCTCTTTAACTCCATATTAATATATTAGCTGATTGATTTTCATGGCGTGTCTATACTACTAATACATTTTTTGCATTTATTGCCAATCATCTAATACCTGTCCCTTTCCTTGTCTTCTCAGGACTCTTACAGCATTTTGCACATATTCCTTACACTGATTCCCTCCACCCAAGTCCAGGTTTTCTCTGTATTAGTCATTTTTCTGAATCCAGGCAAGCTGTGCCTAGTTTTAGCACCACATGTCAATTTAAAAATCTAATTTGTCCTTCCATCCAGTATATTCTTAACTTGGTTCTAAATTCTGCGTTCTTTTCAACTCAAAATGTCAAGCCTGACTCATTCCAAATATTAGAGCTAGAGCAGCTCTGACATTGTTGATTTTCCAGTAAACTGACTCCATAAACAAACCTCCCCTAGTGTCTCCTATGCTTTACAACAGCCAGCACCTGTATTAATAAATGACCATAAATCTGTACTTCTTAAAATAATAATGAGGTTTACTTTGTGACCCATATTTTCATATATTTCACATAACTCCCTATAAAGTCCCAGGACTTAAGTGACACTTAAATATTCACTTGCATTACAAGATATCTGAAGGTACATGACTATGTTTAAACGAGATAAATCTTGAAATGTAAGGTTGATAATCTCTAGTTGGGATTAAATTTCTGTATATACAGTCACAGACCTTTCCAGCACCTACTTCAGGCTGCACAAATCTTCAAGAAATATTTCATACAGGCTAGGGAATATCACAGAATACACGATTCCCTCTCTGCCAATTCTCAGGGTTATGCTGTAACTACAGCAACCACTTAGATAGATGAGTAACACTGAAAAGTGGTTACTGCATTAAAAAGACCACTAAATATTCATCCATGTGCTCAACTCATCAAGTTAAGAACATTTTACAATACTGTGCATTGTAGATTCTCTTCTGACTTTGTTTCATTCATTGTGTTTCTCTCATTTAGACGTGACTTGAACAGTAACCAAGGCTTCTATGAGACCATCTTCAAGAAACAACCTTGGTGGAATGAGCATCTCAGGCAGTCCATAGCTCTGCTTTTCTCTCTAGAATCAATTTCCTTGTTCTTCCTTATCAGGCAAGATGGAAATGGAGCTAAAATTCTTGGGAATGATTTACATACCTCTAGGAAAATTGTTATCAATTAAATTGCATGGCCTCCCTATTCATTTAATTTATGAGTTCCCACTTAGTGTGGTGCAGACCTCTTCTAAAAATATGGCTTCTATATTCTTTGTTATTCCTGCTCTTTACCTTGTCTTTTTAACTTTTGAGACCATGGGCTATTCCTGGCCTATTTTCTCTTTAAAAATGCCATCCATGTACCAATGAGCACAGTGGCCTCAGTTTGGGAAATCCAGCAGCAGAAACCTTGGCCTTTAGTGATGCTCAAAGTAAAGCTCTGCTCTCCGCTTGAAGCTAAAATTGTTGAGTGAGGTGACAGCCCTGGCAGGAAAAGCAGCAACAGTATTTTCAGCAGTAGCAATTTCAAGCTCATTATGCAGAGCTTCCCCTTGAGGCCATTTTCTTTGTGTTTTTCTTGTTCTCATTGCTTCTTGCTTGCTTAAACTGACAGCAAATGCCCTGGTCAATTTTCAGAGAAGTACATTTTCTACAGTAACAAATGACCAGTAGTTCTGCAGAAAATGAAAAAATAAATCCTAGATAAATCTGTGTGGTATTGATTAAATAGAAAATATCCTCTCTTGCATTTAACATGAGGATATAGGACCCTACTGCATAGCAGCTTCTGAAGGTCAACAGAAAAGATGTAAAAAAGAAAACTACTTTTCTCAAAAAAAGATTTTGAAAAAACTCAGCCTTTTTGAACCTGTAAATTTTGTTTTAAATATGTACTGCCCATATTTTTTTGAGAAAAATACTAAAATTCAATATATTTGGTCATGTCCACTTACAAAAGAAAAAATAATAGTAAAAGATTACATATCTAATAGTGCACTATTATCTGCATTACTTAGTTCTTCATAGTGTGGAGTAAGGCTATATGGTACTAAACAGTAATGTTACTTTTGATAGGAACAAATATTTTTTATTTCCCTTTTTAATACATTGTAGACATACTCAGTATGTAACAATGGTAAAGGCTGCTCTCTATACAAAGACTTTACTCGTATTTGAAAGCAAGAGGCACACAGTAGCCAAGCATTTATAAGCAGGAAGCCAGAAATGAACCACATGAGAACATAATCACAGAGACATGGACAACTTCACCATTCACTGAATTATCTTCATTCATTACCACATGAGAGGGAAAAAAAGAAATATTTTGAAGTACAGAGTCTCTTAAGAGCTTCCTTTTTTCCTTAACTGAGCAACTGATCATGTGTGCCAATGGCACCTCCTCTGGAGCCCATCTGTGGTGTCCGATGGGCAAAGCCCCTGCAGAACAGCACCAGGGCTGAAATCACACAATGCCAGAGCCAAGGCTGGTCACGTAAAAGGTCATTTAGAGAAAGAGTTACCAGGCCCTGCTGTTCCCACAGTAACTAAGAGAAAGCCTTGTGCCATCACCACAGGGCAACTGGTGGCACATGACAGCAGGGCCTTGCATGGCACTTGATGCTCCGGGATTGAGCACTGAGCACACAGCCCAGGCAGTGTGCCCGCCCTGCTGGGCTGCCCTGCACACCGAGCTCTGTGTTCAGCCCTCTCCACCTGCTGTGTTTGCCTTTGCAGCTCCTGCTCATGGCTGCTGAATCTTTCGTACCACTGTGAGATGAAGAACATGCAGCTGCTCCGCACTGCAGCTCTCCAGGCAATTAGAAATGGCCAGGATGTGAGGAACACGCTCAGGAACGCCAATGTGGCAGTCTGGGGGCCAAGTAAGCGTCTGGCACCTGGCTCTAAAACTATCCAAATGCTGGCAGCTTTACAATACTGACATGAGTATTCTTGCTGAACACATTGCAATAGGTAGTAGACAAGAGACATTCATGAGAACTCTTACCCATGCATCAAGCTTTTCTAATTTTAAAAAGTAACATCAAAAAACCAGAGAAAAAATGTTAATCTAGAGAAAATCTCTACATCTATAAAAACCCTTAGTAAATGGTGAGGGGAAGAGAGAAAAATTAATTCAAAACTGCCTTCTAAAGGCATAAATTCACATCTCAAACTGTGAAGTTACTTTAGGCTCTAATACTCCAGATATGGTTATCATAGGAAATTCTTAGAGTTTTTAAATTTTTCTCATTTTCTTTTAACAAAAACCAAGGATGCCATTATGTAAGTTTGTGAACGCACACTTCACAAGCACACCTCCTTAGGAAAATGAGTTGTAATATGACCAGGTATCATTCAGATTTAAACTGATTTTAGTGTCCTGATTGCTGATGGATACATGAAAAAGGTTGTTGTTAAATATAATTGTTTCATTAAGTAGTTTGAAAAATAACTCAACAAAAAAAATTTTAGTTTTTCTCAAGGACTTAACTTCAACATTTAAAATACTGTGGCATTTGTGAAGGAAAAATGAAATGTTCAAAGCTCTATAATTTATTTTCTCTATTAAAAGATGAACGTCATATATGTTCATCTTTGCACTCAGCTGTATCAAGGAAGTCTTCCACTGGACTCTGAGTGACACATGTGGAGAACACTGTGGCTCTTTACGATCTGGCCTTGGTAAACCCCTTTGTTTCTTCCTGGCCAAGAAAACTGTACATTGTTCTGTCTGCTGAGGCACACTGGTTTTCTAACCCTTCTGTGCCTATTGAAAACGTGATTCCTTGATAAACACAATACCAATGCATCTGACACCCGTACCAGTGATCATTTCCAACAGCAATGTTACTCTGAATTTTAAGCCTTAGGTGATCTATGCAACTGCGCTTTTCTACCCAGGATGAACATTCAATTGCAAAATTCAGCATAAACGGCCTTTCATCCCTGTTTGAATAAAATCTGATTACATAAAAGGCATCTCTTAAAGATTCCAGTCACAAAGTAGTGGTTTTACACTCAGTATATGACTGTAGCCAACTGTTCTCAGAGGTTCAGAAGAAAGAGAATATTGGTATTTCTTGCTTTTCCCACTGTCTTACTTCTAGCTCACTTCTACTCAAGGCCAGCAATGTTTTGCAGATATATTATGCCAGAGATCAGTTCAAGGAAAGCCACTTTCACTGAATTGCCATTGCCATCAAACAATGGAAAATGGAGGACCAAACACCGGAACATTCCAAGTACCCTGTGTTTCAATAGAGCTATGAGAAAAACATGCTGTACGTAAGATTCATACCCATAAGATTCCACAAAAATTGTTTTCTGGATTTTTGTGGCAAAATATGTATGTCTACAAAACACACACACAACTAGTTTATTACTTATCTTTATAATTATAAACTAATATTTGATTCATAATGATAAATTTAAGTAGACATCTCAATAAAATAATTCTAAGCTTTTTATTAGAAATTACCTTCAAAATAAAATAGCTCTCTTTGTAATCACATAAGTAGCTCCACTCCTATTAATAATGGCCTTTGTATAAGCACCTCTTCCTTTACAATTACCTTAGGCTACAGTATAACTGCCAACAAATTAAATACATTAAGGTGGGGAACCCTTTTTTAGTTGAAATCTAACGTAGTAAGCTCAATAACTTCAACAGGAGCTGGATTAGCTATGAAAACCATGGCACTCTAGGTTAAGAGCAACACCTCATCCAAAGTCTGGAAATAGATCTTAGATATGAATACTATCCCAAGAGAATAATAAAACTAAGAAGACAATCCAATTTTACAGAGAAGCGGTACCAAATATTTGAGGAAGAGGTTTAACAGGTCAGATAAATCAGAAAGATAGGTCAAAAAATACAATGCCCACTCCTGAACACATTAACTTATAAGTCATTCTTCTAATATACTTTATGTCTTTACATAGTAAGCATTACTGCAAAGAATCCAGGTGTCATTAAAAATAAATTTAAAACACTTTAAAAGCCCATGCATAGAAGTACTTGGTCTAAAACTAAAACTTATTCTGAGCTGTCTCACATTAGGTTACATAATATGTGCATTCAGCATAAAACCAGCAGTAAAATAGCAGTAACAAACCTTGACAATATTAATCCACACTTCTAGTGCCCCTCTAGTGACCAAATAGAAGCTTTCAAGTAGAGAAAAGTAGAGACAGCACCTTGCACTGAACCTTGAGTAACACAGTCAAAGAGAATACAGAAGTTAACTTTTCAAGCTTCACTGACCAGGCAAACTCATTATGTTATTCCCAGAACAGTCACTAGAGATGCTGATCAGGGAGAAAGGACCCAAAAGAGGTCAGAAGGGCCTCTTCTAGCCTCACCTCAACCAACTAGCAAGCCCATACACAAAACAATTGGTGACCATTCCCCCTGCATCTCCTCCTTCAGAATTGAAAGCTGCAATCTCACAGTATGCAATTATTTCTCCTTAAGAATGCCATTATAATAAATTAAGATACTGATGTTTATAAGAAACAGAATCTTAATGATGTCATACAAGTGGGGGTAGAGGCCTGTTTATAACCACCAGAAGCTTTAATAATTACTTACCCCTGCTCAACAATGCAATGGGAATGAATTAGCCAGCAAGCTTTTTCACAAAACATTGCACAGCAACAACATATCCCATTTTTCTTTATCTGATAAAAACACAAGTGGAAGGACCTTTTCAATAGTGATTCTGTAAATTCTGTAGATCAAATATGGTGGATTTTCTTTATGGTGGGTTTCTCTATGGTGGGTTTTCTGCAAATATGATTTGCACCAATTTTGTCACTCTTTTAACTCTGCTGCACAATGTCTATTTTACTGCTCCTGCCACAAATCCAGATGGCTGCAGATGTGCAGCTGGCAACACTATGTTGTCTGACCCTGTTTAGAAGTTTACACAATGCAGTGCTTGAATTAAGAGGAAGTCCCAAGTGCCCTCATTGGCACAGCAGGCAATGAGCTGAAACAAGAGTAGCAAGAGTGGGAAATTTCAGCAAAAATTTCCTAGTACAGGAAATGCCTACAAGACAGAGGGGAGATTGTATACTTTGCTGTGAAGACAGCAGAGCATAAAAACAGCTCTTTAAGGCATGCAATGCTATTCTCAAAACTAATTGCAAAGTCTATTGCCTGAAGTAAACCCAGCTACTCTTCTTCAATATGTGACTGTATCTCTTTCCACTCATGAAATAGTGCATAATGGTTTACCCTAACAAGGATCATCTCCTTTGCACAGATCTGTAAAATAATACTAAATATGCTGCTGGCTTTATCAAGTATCTTGAAAAAAGCTCAAGTGGTGAGAGAAGTGTTTTAAGGATGAATGAGTCTATTTTAAATTTTTAGATCTTGTGAAGCTCTGACACTGACAGTCTTCAAGGCTGACTTTATAATAGCTGGTTTTTGGTCTTTTCTGTGAAGAGAATAAACGACATTATATAAAATACATACTGTTATGTAAATGTACAAACACATGCTTTTTTAGCCAGTCTTGGATGCAATCATTATTGGAGCAATTTAAATTACTACAAAGAGAAGTTCAAAGTATGCTGAAAGGTGTTTGCACACGTTCAGTGATAACAATATAAGTATTCTGGTGTAAACTAATAAATTATTTGAGGCATTACATTTTTGCCATTGGTATTCAAGATTAAAAGTACCTGTGAACTAAACTACGGATAGAAGTCAACCATGTAAACGTGACATTTTCTGGCAACATATTGTGCATACACACTTGCATAGGTAAACATACTTAGTTTTTTAAAGAAATAGTCTCTGCTCTATGATTTCCATCTACTCCTAATCACACAATAATAACAATTCAGAAACAAAAGAAATACTGAGTAAAGATGCAGTACTGACTACTAAAATGAATGTGGTTCCAGAAAAAGATTCTATCAGCACCAAACTCATTCACACACAGCACTCCACCTCAGGAAAGCCTTCAGTGATTTCAAATAGCACTGAAGCATGTGAATAAACTCCATCAATACCAAGATAATTCATTAACAATACCAAGATAACAGATTAACAATCTAACTCTGGTCTAACTGTTCATGCAAAATCTCCTAGTGCGTTACAGAGAAGCCTAATTTCACAACTACCATTTGACAGTGAGGCTTTAATGGGTACGTGTCCATCCTGCTTGAGTGTTCAGATCCCTTTACCAAGGCAAAGCCTGACAGAGCTCACAGCCCAGCTCTGTACATTCATTCTGCCTGCTGCAGGTGTCCTCAAACCACTCACATGGCCCAAGGTCAATCTGCGTACAAATCTCATCTGCCTTTGCTAAGTGCTCTGGAAAGAGTGCCCACGACCGACTGAAGCGCTGACTTCAGTCAAGCGTGAGCACTTGGCAAAGGGGCCCATCCCAACAGCTGGAATGTCCCCACACCATTGACATGGAACATGCTTATGGCCTACAGCCTAATGCAAGCTCCCCAGTGCTCCCCTGAGCCCACGGATGCTCAGAGTCATGTCTGCGCACTCTTAATGCATGATGGCAGCAGCCTCAGGCCTGGCCTCATGGCAGAGCCTTGATACACCCAACAGGGCCAAGGACACTCCTGACAGGAACAGGAAAAGCAGAACCTGAGCAGTGGAGAGGCTCTGGACACCCAGCTCACTCTATGTAAGTATGACCAAATTATTATCAGTATGTGCCAAAGCTTGGGCATGTCCACACATCGTTCTGCATGGAGCTGAACCTCCCCTTGTGGTCAGGCTCAGCCACGAGCCATCACACCTGTGAGGCTCCCCCTGCTCAGCACAGCCTGTCAGGGACAGCCCGTGCACACACTCTGTAAAACCCAAAAAATGAACACATCCTGGGCTAAGTCTTGATTAAAGCAGGTCAAGCTCAAATACTTCACCTCATGCTCCCCACAGGCTGCAAGTTCATGTCATTGGTTACTGCTCAGCTGGCCCGTGATTAAGAACTCTTTAAGCAGAATTAATTCAGTCATGTCTGAGCCCTAAACTGCTACAGACAGGTCACAGAAATACCTATTCCTACCCAAAATAACTACACAGGGAAGCTGAGTTCCTCTTACTGATTCTAATATTCAATACTTGATTTATAAGAGCCAATATACACTGATTTATAAAGAGCCTTCACTATACACTGATTGAAGAAATCCCCAAAATATTACTCAAAATTTGGACAATAAAAAATAAAATGTATGACAAATCCTTTTTAGAGACAGCATGGAACCTACCAACCTAAAACAGCAGGTGTTTCAATATGCTGTATAGAGAAAGAACAAAAATCTGGATAGCAGTATACTGTTAGGCTGATTTCTGTTCTTGGTAGCTGCTTTTTTCTTAATTATTATTTAGAAAACTAAAAACTCTGAATGCCTTCATACATACTCTTTAACCTGACATGGATGAGAGGCAAGAAATAACAGCAGTGAAAGAAAAATAATATTTCTAAAACATAGCTATACTACATTTATAATTGGCTGTACATTAGCAAGTGCATATGGTTAATGAAATTGCCATATAAATATACAATGTATAATAATCAGGCAATGGATATTTATGATACATTTACACAATTCACACAGAACTATAGACAACAAGTTGTCCAGACTGGCAAGCAGAAGTGGAATCCACAACCCGAGTTTTCATCTTGTATAACCAGGAAGGTTTTTTATGGTGCCTCATACTCCAGGAAGTGGAATCCAAAATTAAGAGTCAGTTTTGAATCACTTCTGAGAATTTTTTTACACTAATAGATTTTAGAAAGCCTTAATACATACAGTCATTTTTCTACTGCAGGCATTTTACATAGAAAATAAATATATTCTGATCCACAGGTAAATAGAAGCGCTCTTAGTAAAGGCAGTTTTCCCACTAGAGATGGCAAGTGCTAGAACTGCTTTCCTAGTCACTGTCCAACACCATGGTCACTGCACTATGTGCAAATACAAAGGACTTTGTTTTCAATAGATACTCCTCCTCAGAGCAGTATGTCTCATGTACAACTTTTCGAGTGCCAGAGATATGGTATATCCACTTCAGCTAGACTTTGTACTTGCAATCTGTGAGGTCACACATCTCTGCTAAATAAAAAACCACGCATGACGAAAGCTGGGCCATCATGCACTTCAGTGTATCTGAGAGATGCTACAAGAGCATATAAAGCTTTTTAAACATCACTCTGCTTTTAAGGCTGAAAAACACAGCTAAAGCTACTTACAATTCCACTTTGGCTGTCATTTATTATGTATCATATGGACACCCATCTCCTCAATCCTGCATGATGTACAATGAGCAAGAATTGTTTAGCTGAAAAACTGATTATTACTTCAAGCCTCCTATTTTAGATTATAAACAATGATACAAACTCCTTAATCGCTCAGGATTAGTTGGATTAACAACTTCTCACTTAAACATAAGTGCATCATTTGTAGGACAAGCAGGCATTCAGCTGCTGCAAACAGAAGCCTGCTTGCCTTGTTCACATCTGCTTGCCACTTTACTTCCAGAGAACCCATCAAAGGATGAAGCATATGGCCTCGATATTGTTAGTGTTTGTAAATCACATGCATACTAAGCACAGCAGAAATACATTCCACTGCAAGTACAAACATAACTTCTGCAGGCACCACTCATGTAAGCCATCACAGCACAACAGGAAGATAGGCAGATAAAGAAGAATTCCCAAGAAAACACACAGTGGTTCTGAATTTTTAATTGTTTCTCCAGGTTATAGCTCTGTTGGATTAGTGGTTTAATGCTGAGATAAAACCAGCATCAGACTATCAAATCATGTATTTGTCTTGCTATGTGTCCCAGCAGGCCAATACTGACATCTGGTACACAAAGTTACTGCAGACCTAACAGCATGATTTATTTTTTTATTCTTAAGTAGAGTTGCAAAGCAATTATCCATTCACAAAGGAAGAGCATGACATAAACTGTCCCTTAGCTTTAAACTTTCCTGCATTCCAGACAAGAGCACTCTTCCTCCCAAAAAAGTGGCTACCTGAAGTCCCCAGCACTTGCATATTTCAAAAAACAAAACAAAACAAAAGGCAACAGGTTTTATATCTTTCCTTCAAACACGTGGGAATGGAAGAAGAAACCCATCATGGAAAGAAGTTGCAGCTGTGCACACAGGTTAAAACAGGACTATGATGACAGGGACCAAATGAGCCCTGCAAGAACAATGTGATCACAGAGCAAACAAAGTCTACTGGCAATTCCTTATTCATGTAACATTTTAACAGCTGAAAAATGTGCCAGCAAGAGAAAGGCACATAAAACTAAAAAGCTTTAGCTTTTTAATATATAACCTATTTCAATAATCCAAGAATTATTTTCTTTGATTAGCTAATTAGTGTCTCAAAACCATTTCCATTTGATTTCAGAGGCTGCTTAGTCTACTCAATTCATATGAGTCAGGACGTAAAACTTTAATCTGCTGTTGCTCTATCACTGTCTTATCAAAAACAGCACCATGAGATGTTCAAATATCATAATAAAAGTTCACTGTTCCCAGAAAAAGAGCACTAGGATAGACTGCATACCTTGCTGGGCAATTCCTTAACTTTTTCAGTAAGTTGTACATAAAACTGAAAACTTGAATACCTTCCTAATACCCTTGGGATTTTTTTGCCCTGTAACACAGCTGCTGGCAACTGTTCATCCTTGCATTATTTATCAAGCTTCCTTGATTCTTTTCTGGAAGAAATGACATAACACTTTATTGTCCTTCAGGATGCACAGAGGTCACTACTTCTTCAAGTAGCAGACCAGGAGAAAAGTCTGTTCAATTCTGAGCATCACAGGATGGCCTCAGTTGGAAGGAACCCTTAAAGATCATCTGGCTCCCAATCCTTCAACCAGGTTGCTCAAAGTCCCATCCAACCTGGCCTTGAACAATTTTAGGGATGGAGTTTTCCTAGGCAACCTGTTCCAGTGTCAAACCACCCTCAAAGTGAAGAATTTCTTCCTAATATCTATTCTAAATCCACACCCCTTCACTTTAAACCCTCATCCTACAACTATGAGCCCTTGTAAAAAGTCCCTCTGTAGCTTTTCTGTAGACCCCCTTTGTGCAGTGGAAGGTGTTCTAAGGTCTTTCCAAAGCCTCCTCTTCGCCAAGCTGAACCACCTCAGCTCTCTCACCCTGTGTTCATAGGAGATGTGCTCCAGACCCTTGATCTCCTCTGTGATCCTTCCCTGGACTCCCTCCAGCAGGTCCACATTATTTTATGCTAGGGACCCCAGAGCTGGATGCAGTGCTGCAGTGGGGTCTCACAAAAGTGAAATGGCTCTGCGCTTTAGTTTTTTTCCAATACTATCAAGGTGCCCATAGAAGCCAAAGTACCAACCATGAAGTAGAAAAATCATCAGCCTAAAGTAGATTGAAGGAACATTTGTGAAGGTAGTGGCTTTTTCTAACTAAGATGAGGAATGAAGAAACAGCTCAGGCATGAGGCACAGCAAATTCACAGAAAATATTTTCAGGACTTTAATTCTAGATTATGCTTTTCCTCATATTATAACAGACAACTGAGAATTTTGATGTCCCAGCTATCACAATCTAGAACCCTTTTTCATGTATGGCACTAAGTAACACACTAGTAGAATAGTTTCAGTGAACTACGGGTTAACTAAAAGCTTCTCTGCCAGGAGCACTTTGAGTACTCAGCCTGATAAAATTTGATCAGTCCCTGATGCCACAGCACATAGAATCACAGATGTCAGAAGCAAAATAGGTCCAAGCAGGTTCAGAAAGGAAGATTGAGATGGGAAGTGTCCAATCACATCACCTAGATCTATGTGCTGGAATCAAGTGGTGCATCTCCTTCAGGTCTCTGCATATTCTTCAACTGCTCTTGAGCTACTCAGACCTGGAGCTATTAAGATACCAAAGACAGTGAAGAAGAAAGCAGACTTCGGAAAACTATGCAGATGCTTCAAAAGGTAGCTTCTCTTTTACAATTTTCACAGACTGATCTTGTTTTTTCTGAAGTACTGGGGTACAGTAAATTTGATACAAGAACAATTGTATTGCATCTTTCACTTTACAATCTCTCCTTTGCAAGGATTCAAAATTTCCTCCTCAAAGGAAAAAGTTACTGACTAAAGCTAAACTCAAGGCAGAATGACTCATTTTTGACATCCACTCCTTGTTTGGTATGTGCCAAATCTAGAGATTCCACCAGTCCACTTAAAAAAAAAAGAGACAATGCAATACTTCATGTCTAAATGGCAAATATTTTTTTCAGTGATGACATTAGAAGTATTATCCTAAAACAAATTATTCTTTTATTGGTTTGCAGAGAAACAAATATGCTAGGAACTCACCTAAGCAAATAGAAGTGTGTATTTTATGGATACGTACTGTAATCATACATTTGTTACTTGGAAATAAAAACAAACACCATTTGCATAATTGAACTGTTTATATATGTTAATAAAAATATGTCAGTATCTCCTCCTGGCTTTTATACGGCAGTCAGCATACATCTCAGGTCTAATACATGACATTTTATACCATTTATTGTTTTAACAGTTTTGACATTTTAAATAATCCATATTAGCACGTGGAATAAAAGAATCCTTGAGTACACTTCACAGTATTTTAAAGAGGTTAAAATTATTAACATCTACCAGAAAGAAACAATGCAGAACTGATCACTCTATAGATTCTGAAAACATGAGACACCAGCCTCACCGTTCTAGAAAACATCTCTACTGGAAGCTAAAGGATTAGACTGACGTGGATTTCCCAAGCTACATCTGTCATAACAAGTTTAAAAAAGCAACCAGCCCACTGAGCAAGAACTGGCACATTGGGAAATGGCTTAAATAGCACTGAGCCCTCAACTAGCAGTTTTTGCTTATTACATATTTGAATAGACTCAAATCAAGAACCTATTTCCTGTCACCTTCACATTTGACTTTAAGATTAAAAAAAGAAGAAAAAAAAATAAACCATGTATTGAGAATTCCTCAGTATACCAGAGATTTCAGGGTATTAGTGCTATGGACAGTAAAAAGACAGGAGCACAGAGCCTGCAGTACTCTTCCAAATCTGATTCACAAAGGGGAAAAAGGGAGCCCACAGGGGCACTGCTTCTGCCCAAGTCTCAGAGTCTTCCCTCATAGAATATCATACTTAGGGCTTTTCCACTCTTCTGATTGCAATTTCCACCATTTTTAAAAGATTTTACTGCTTGTGTGCCTAAGGCTCCTTACGCAAAGACATCTGCTCATTCAAGTCACTACTGGTGCCGAAAGGTATGACCTAGGACATCCACAACTAAAACTTTAACACTTGAAGGGACCATATATTTTATTACATGCTAAGCTGCAGTTGTAAAAGCGCAGCTCTTCTCATCCTACAGCAAGGTTGCTGGACTCCTCTGCAAGTTTCCTACAGTTGCTGCAATGCCTGTGAATCCCATGTATGGTTTGGGTCAGAGGGGATCTTAAAGCGCATCTAGATCCAGTCCACCCACCACAGGCAGGGACACCTTCCACAGGCTGCTCAAAGCCCACCCAGCCTGGCCTTGAACCTGCCAGCTGCCACAGCTTCTCCAGGCAACTCTGAAGCAGCAGGGGCTTTAAACAGAGACATCTTAGCAGACAATAAATTTGTTACAGCCAAAGTGACTCCTTTGACTCCTTACTAGATCCCACACAACCTATGAGATATTTAGAACAGAATAGTTCAGCTGGGAGAGACCTACATTAATCATCTAGTCCAGCTGCCCACCAAGTCACAGCTGACTAAATATTTGGTAAACACATGGTAATTACTTGACCAAAGACTGTAGATACACAAACCCAGAAAGTCTCAAGTACAGAGTACAAAACTTCTTTCCTTCAGTCAGTGTCCCTTTCCCAAGAGCACTTGAATCAAAGAGATTTTTTTTTTAAAAAGCCATCACAAAAACAAACAAAAAACGAAAGAAAATCCTCAACAACAACAAACAACTAAAAATCAAAACAAAGAAACAAAACCCAACAAAACAAGGAAACAAAAAAAAACCAACACACAAAAAACCCAAACAAAAAAGCGAAAACCCCATCAAAAAGTCAAGCATTCCAGTAGAGCAAGCAGTCTCTGCTTCAGCCCTGGGACTGCAGTTCTCAGATCACACTTCGAGCACCTGTGCCTTGCCAGCCAGCTGCATCTGTCCCTGGATGCCTCGGGGGAGGCAGACTGACTCAGGAATGAAAGCCTGGCAGCAATGCTGCACCAGGGCTGTAGGAACATACGAGCAGGAAGCAGCATTTTAAAGACTAACCAGAAAATTTCCAGGATGAACACAGCTCTCCCAGAACATCCCTGACAGATGACACAGGTTGTTATTTGCACATGGCTGTGGCTGCCCTGTGAGCAGACACTCAGCTCACCCCCATGGCCTGACACTCTGATGTGGCACAGGGGTTTTGGATGAGCAGCCACATTACAGCCTCACAGCAGCCAGAGACCCACTGCTGATGAGATGCTCATCAAGACAGATCCTGCTACTGGTACTCTTCCTTTTTTAGTTTTCTACTAGCAGGCATAGAGAAAGGAAAATCATTATAAAACCTTTTTTTTTATGATTTTTGAGCAACTTCATTCAAGCTCAGTGCAATGGAGCTTGAGTCACATTAAGATAACTTGAAGCAAGCACTCTATGGCTCCAATTAAACGTTTAAGTCCAATCACTTAAGAAAACCTCAGTTGCTATGAACCGAGGTAAAGGTTCTGTTGCTCTACCTCAAAACTCCAGAAAGAGCATTAACCCCATTCACCAAACAAGCAGGAAAGAAAAGGATTTTTAAAAAAATCATAAATTGTATCACTTAATATCCTATGTTCAAGGACAATACTCATTGTGGGGAAAAAATTGCATTCACAGAAATCTATTTCCTTCACTAGCCTACATTTGCATGTAGACTTTACAGACCAAAATAGGGCTATGTTACATGATTCATTTTTATATTTCATCTACAGAAACAAAATTACACAGAACGTGCACGTCCAAAATGCCATAGCAAGAAACAAATGAAATAGAAGAGAATCTGATCTCTGAAACCTATGACAACTAAAAACATACAAGTTGTTTTGGTGAAGAAATCTTACTTTCACCACTCCTTTCAATGAAAGGAACAAGCAAAGGCAATGCAGTTGTACATGCTCTGCACAACTGAGTATGCCATCCTGGGAAAACACTAATTCCACGAGGATTGCTCAAGGCAAATCAGAAAAAAACTCTATGCAAAAAGTGAAAAATCCATCTATTTAATAAAGTTAATGATTAGACTTAATGTTGTTGAATTCATGAGACTCCCAGGAGTTGAATTTTTTGTTTAATAAAATGAAATGAAAATACTTTTTTAAAACTGAAACACAGGCATCTACAATGTGGTTTTCCATGTCCTGACATCCCAAAGCATGTCATCTGCCTAAAAGACTGGTGACTGGAAGGTGAACCACAGTTAAGTATCATTAAATTCTATTATTAGCTTTTTAGCAAGGCTAATTACAAGACTGCCAACCCAAAATGTCATGGAGATTGCTCTGACGTAATCATCTAGCACCCAGGAAATGAATGGAAACTACCAATCCATCTTGCTGACACAAAACAGGAAAAAGATACTCAACATGAATATCTGACATAATCTTTATAACTTCCTGAGGCAAACAAAAGAAACAGAATTAAAAGCAAAACAAACATCACACACTGACATCAGAGAAACATCACCAGAAAAAAACCAGCAAAACTCCCTTTTTGAATCTCAACAGTATTTATGGGTTTAAAAGAACAAACAGGTAAAAGTAGTCAAATAACTGATGCTCAAATCAAAAGAACTCAACAAAGCCAAAATGCTACACAACATGTTTTGTCAGGTGAAGAAATTTAATCCCTTGGGAGAAAAAAAACAATTAAAAAGAGAACCAAGTCTCAATACTAAGGCTGATACTGACCATAAGGTTTTATATTTGATACCATCTGAGATTTCATGATGCTACAAAAGCAGAAATTGTGCCTGGGATTACCATAGCCTTACCCTGATGAGGCTTTTTCTACTCCTAATTTGTTACATTTTCCTGAAAAACAATTATTGCGATAAAAAAAATAATTGTTATCTCAAAAGGCCTCTTCTTAATGCATTCTTTTATTATTCTAATGCTTACAGTTGATTAAAATCAACTCTTTACAAGGGCTTTCTGTATGTGTAACTGTGCATGCACCTGGTAAGTCTATATATAATCCATCCCCAATAGTCAAATGTTCCCCTACAGGTCTTTCCTCCTTAGTATGGTGAGAGATCACTGAATGATGTTAATGCCCTCGTTATCTGAAACACAGAGTACCTTCAACAGCTTGAAAGGAATCTCACTGCTTTTCCAAAAAGCTTTCTCTGAGCTGTTTCCCGAAAAAAGATCCCCACAGAAAATCGATCACTTTTTAGCCACACCTGTTTAAAACTGATTGACGGCAGATCATGTTCAATTAGAGACACAGGTTTCATTTGCACACACATCAGTAACTGTGACATATGGAGAAAACTAAATCAAGTAAAACTGCTCCCTGCTCCTTGCACGTACCAGTCGACTTTTAGAAAACAAAACTGACAGAGGGATTTTCTAATTAGTACCGGATGACACACCAGTAAGTGGTAGCTGTAAACCGGGTTTTCCTCAGGTTGCCCATCTAACTGCAAGCGACGGTCGTTTCGAAAAAGATAATTTTTTACCAAAAGGAGTCGCACGGGGCTGGAAATACAGGCACTGGCAGTTACATAAACCGGTGCTAAAAATAAACTTGAGAGGCGCGGTGGGCACGGTGGGGCAGGGGCTGGGGGCGGCAGCGCTGCCCGCCGGGGCCCGGGGCCGGGCCGCAGTCCCGGCAGTGCGGAGGGTCCCTGCCCGCAGCCGCCCGCCGGCGGCACCGCTCCGGCCGGGACCCGCGGCCCGCCCGGCCCGGCCCGGCCCGGTCCAGCCCAACAAGTCACCGGAGTGCGGCACGGGCGGCCCCTGCTTACCACCAGCACGGGCACGCCTGCGGTCAGCGAGTAGAGGAGCACCGGCGGCACGGCGCTGCGGTCCTCCGGGCCCGGGTAGGGCTTGCGGTACGCGCCCTCGTAGCAGAAGAAGCCTTGCACGTTGACGGTGAAGGTGTCCGTGTACTCGAAGTAATAAGCCAGCATCACGGTCCCTGCCATGATCACCATCTGGAAGTAAAGCATGCTGGTGAGCGGAGAGGGCACTCGCATGTACGTGGGCTCCGGCGGCCGCGGCAGCCCCTCTCCCCGGCGGCGCGCTCCGCCCGCTCCCCGGCGGCATCCACCGCGGGCGGGGGCGGCTCAGCGGCGCCCGGGAGCGCGGTCAGCCCGACGGGGAGCGCGGCCCGGGCACAGGAGGACAGCAGGGCAGGGCAGCGGGGACCCGGCCCGCCGCTCCGGCAGCGGCTCCAGCGCGGGCACCGGCTCATGCGGCGGGCGGGCGGAGCGTGGCGGCGGCAGGGGCGGCCCCGCCCCGCCCCGCCCCGCCCCGGGAGCAGCGGCCGCGCCGGACCGGGCGGTGAAGGGCATTGCTCGATCCCCGTACGGCTCCTGCGGTACAGCCGGGATTAGTAAGGGAACCCCTCCTCTCCTGCGGGACGGGGGCCATCGCGGGTTCCTCTCTGCGACGACACGCACACCTGTAGGACGGGCGGGCACAGGGACGGGCAGCTCCCGCAGGTGCGCGCACTCCCGGCCCGGCCCGGCCCGGCTCGGCCCCTCACGGAGCCGGCGGGAAGCGGCCCCGGCACTGCCAAGAGCCGCAGCTCGGACGGGCCCGGGCAGGCACACCGATCGCCACCATTGGCCGGGGTGTGAAAGATCTCAACATGGAATCACAGAAGCACAGCCTCAGTCAGGTTAGGAAGGACCTCTGAGATCATTGAATCCAACTAACACCACCACGTCAACTAAACCATGGCACTAACTCCCACATCCAGTCTTTCCTTAAACACCTCCATGTATTCTTGTGTGATTCTGTGATTTTACAAGAAAATCATTCTTTATTTTTGCTCTATGGCTTGCCAGGCAGTTTCATGGCAGCAGTTTTGGAGATACATTGTAGTTACATGTTAACAAAAGAGTCCATAATAAAGTTTAAAATTAGATTCCTTGACATACGCCCAACATAATAAGTTTAGTGTATTTATTTATATTAAAAAACTTGTCAACATATAGCATTTATCCTGAGCATATCTACTTGTTTGGGTGATCAGATATGTGAAATACATTTGACTTATACAATCAACTTGTGCTCTGGCTCATTTCTGGCCCCAGTAGAAGTTCCCTACAGTTCCCTACAGTCCCACAACTACCCACTCTGACCCCCCAGTCCTTCCAAAACTGGGAATTGAAGTAATCTTTTATATATGGGTAGCTATGAAAACAATTAACACTTAAAGCTTTTCTTTAACAGCTATAAAGAAAATTGGTAGCTGGCCTTGAATCTATCCTCACTCAAGTAACATCCTAAAGTAAGAGGAGAGTCTGCACCAGTGCTGAGAGAAGTCATACACATACGAACACAAAAGAGTTCTATTTAAAAATACATATACAGCAATACACACAAGAATAGACAGCTGTGCCCAAGGCTTGTACAGAATCACGCATGTGTGGGCTCTAGTCTGGATCCCCAGAGCCGGCAGATAAAACAGTTCCTTAAAGGTACACACTCCACCCCAAATGTTACAAACACTCTTAATGGACACTTCAGCCATAGAGTCCACTTATCTTACATAGTAAAGGCAGTAAAAATTAACAAATGAGTGAGATCACCCTGTTTTATAATGACTAATCATCCTTCTAGTGCTGTACTTTGGCTTTAACTGTTCATTTTCCTCCCTTTCTTGAGAATTTTTTCAATATTCAGTGATGTTAGTCTCCGTGCATTTATTTTTAATCAGCCCTTGAAGAACACACTCGTCACGTCTGGATTCCACATCCAGTCTATTTTTATGTGCTTTTAACACACTCTCCAGAAGAATCTAAATCATGTAATTCGCACTGCACTCACCAGACTTAGCTGGATAGCTCCCTACCTTTGTGAAAAATCTGTAGTGAGACATGAGACATCTTGTGGTGAATTCTGCCTAGCACAAATTCTATTTTCCCCATTTCTTTAGCACTGTCTAATACACATCACCATACACATAAAAATTGTAATCCCAGAAATTGCATACAGACACCCTCATTTTAGGATGTATGGCCTGATCCAAAGACAAAAGTCAACAGTTAGACTGCAGTGAGCACAAGACTCAGCTCTTCAGTTCTGTTTGAGTGCATGTCCCATAGAAATGCTGGTGGCATATATCTTTCAAATTTTTGCATGGAGGAAAATCAATCTTTCTCCAGAAAGCAGCTGATAAAATAGTCTTGCATTTTGCTATCACAAACCATTTATACACTTCTGTTTATAAATGTACCAATGTACCACAGTTAGCTGATCCAGCATAAGCAGAGATAGCTTTTTATTATAATGAACATGATGTTTATTGCCTGCAGAGTTGAATATGCAAACATATATTAAATCAAACATATAGAAGCATAAGAACACAATCCCCAGTGACTAATGCAACCAGCTAAATATATTCTGCAACCACAGTGATATGCATGACAGAAGAAAGGCAGAGAAAAGCCCAGAACCCACAATTTTTGTTTCAGAAGGCTATTCATACACTAAATTGTCAGCTGAAACTGAGGTAACTGACAGACATGTTTGGAAATTAACTTCCTTGGGAATAGTGCCACTGATTTCAGAGCAAGAGTTCCCCTGATGTTCCTCATAGGTTTATCTTGTTCTTTTCATTTGCTACTTAATTTTAAGTGAATTTTTAGCTCAGGAGACACAATGTAGAGCTGAGCAGACCAACAGAAACCTTAGACACACTAGTTTGCAATATTTTGAAATCATGACCTTTATTACAAAGAGGTGTTTCCAATTCCAAACCAATTACAAATTCCAAACCAAACCAATTCCATTCACTAACCTTTCATGTGCTTACATCACCACTGCTTATTGTATTTTCTAGTTATAAAACATTGCCCTGGCAAATGGCAGTAAAGAAACAGAGCCAACCCAACAAAGCCTTCTCAATAGGAAGGAAAATAAGAATTGATATCAAATCATCCCACTATTTTTATCTTATCTTTCCTGTTTACCTCTTTCATGCTTTATCAGAGTGTCAGACGCTTGAAGCCCTACGACTTTCACTGTTAGATCTCCACACTGCTACACTGAAACACTAACCCAGCCCTTTCTGAGAGGAATATTGCATCTGTGTTGATGGCACAGCAGTAGGTAAAAGACAGAATGAACAAAAAAAAATCTCTACAGGTATTTTTAAGAGACAACTAAAAGGACATTTTAATTGATACAGTAAATTTTTTAATGATATGCTGTGATCTAAGTCCTAAAACCCAGGACATTTACTGCTGAAATTTATGCTTGTAGGACCATGATAATGCAAGATAAAAAAATTTTCTAGCAGCTGGAGCAGCATCGTCCCAGAATCAGAAATGGGGGCTCGCCCAGAACACTTCCAGTATGACTCAAACAAGTTAGGCACAAAATTTAAGTTTTTCCTATGGTCTTAGCATACAGTTTACAAAGACAACTCCATTAGGTGACTAAGCTCTACTACATTAGGGCAATATGAATCATCTTCTGAAAATGTCATTCATAGCATCCTAAGAATTACCAGCCTCTTATGATACCACTTTTAAGAGTAATGACATGAGCTTTGATGACTAGCTTAGACTAGCACCCTTCTTTTAAAGAGCTGTAGTGAGATGTCATCAATTCTACTCTTAACTTTCACTGACACATAGATAAACTAGCTCCAAAATAGGAATTGTACTTTCCAAGACTCAAACAGGGAGAAAAATGGTCAAATTAGTAGCAGCATAAGCATTACTATTGTATTTATAGTGCAGTATTTTGTAGAACTGGACCATATTTTTCATAGAAGACAACATTTTGCCCAGTAAGCTTGGGTACCTCATATGATGCAATGCAAGTAATATGAGAGAGTGAGCAGATGGAGATGAAACAAATGAGGAGGAGGACAAGGCAGCAATGAAATGATTGAGTTTGATATAATGAGCAGCAGTCACGGCGCATTAGTTGCCTAGTCAGTATTTACATCAGTAATATAATTAATCTTTTTTAAACTGTTTTCTGTATTCAAATTAAGAAGTATAGTTCTTTGTAGGTTATCACAGAGTCTTGGGATACCAGTGGGACACCATGTACCTAAAGCCTGTACATTCTCAGAATTAAAGCCTGTGTTAGCATATCTACCACTATTTATAATAAAAAACCACAGACACAATTTTATCAGTGTGAAATGAAATAAATCACTGGTACTTGAAAGCTCAAATAATAATTGTTTAATCTTTCCTAAGATAAATTTAGGAAAAAGCCTACCACTCAGAAAATTACAACCACAGCTGCAAATTTATTTTCATTGATAGACACATTTTTGGTAACTGCAATGCTATACAAACTGACTGTAAACTTGGCAATCTTTGGCATAATTGGCTCAATAAAAATCATATGAGTAGCCTCAGAATATGTAAATAAGCTACCTCATCTCATTTACCCAGAATTCTTGTAATTTCTTGTAATGAAAAAAGCCACCTCCGAAGGTAATCAATGATCCCTTGAAAGATTGACATAGCAGATTACTGCACAGTATTTGACATAGCACTAGCCTATTCATGGTGCAGTATTCAAGTGGGGAAAAAGAAAAATCACACAGACCTACCCTGTATGTATTAGTACAGCTGGTTTTGTACATAAACTAAAATTAGTTCAGACATTTGAACAATGCCTGAAGGTTCTACAGACCAGTTCAAAAACTCTCTTTACATATTACTGAATTAATTTCACTCATTTGAATATGACAGTTTTCTGCACTGTAGTTTGCCTTCTCCTTTGTACATTTTTATTATAAATAGTCAGACTAATTAAGATAATTTATTGACTAAGGATCTGTACTGCCATTAAGGCGATACACTGAAAGTAAATGTTTGCCCACTCCTCAAGGTTCTATGTTGTCAGTATAAAGCTCTCATCAAGCTGAAAATCCAAACTGTGAAGGAAGGAAATGGTGGGCTCATAAAGACCTTTTTGGGGTACCTTATGCTCTCGTCCCCAGTTTAACTGCCTATAGGAAATGCACCCTAGAAGTCCCCAGTGTTTTTACAGGTACTATAGAGACATTGCTCAAGGATCTATGAACAACAGCTGAAGTTAGCAGGGAGATGGAGATGAACTTCTGTTTTAACTGAAGGAGACCTTGTTCATTTGCAGGAAAACTTGTACGATGAATCAGTGCTTATCTACTCACAGGCTGTATTAGTGGTCAGCATTGCTGGTCTATACCTGGATGAACACACCCTCTCATTTTTAAGTTCCACACTTTAACAAAATTATGACTAATTTTTAGCTTTGCATTCTTGCTATCACTATCTTTTGCTAATTCCAGAACTGGAGAATAAAATATTTTGCAATACTAAGGAGGGGAGCCATAAAACCATCCAAAAGTGTGTACAGAAATTAGACTGTCACTTTGGCATGGGACTCTGCATGGAACTGTGTGGTCTTCCTTTCATGTCTGGTGATTCCCCAGTGGCAGTTACAGAGTAAAACTTGCAGGGTTCCCTCTTTTCTTACCCCAGCTTGGCCCCTAGCAGTTGTATCCTGGACAGGGAAGGTATACAAGATTTCACTTTCAAGCACAAGGCTGGACGTAAGATTAAATTAACCCACGTATTGGCTTTCTTTCAGAAGGGAAGGACAAATGGACTAATATAATACATTATGCACCAAAGTCACAGAATGCTTCCAGCTCTGGTTGTAGTTTAATGTATGCAGCTCATGCTGGCAGGAGTCCCACACTTCCTCTGTAACTGTTTCTGCTGGGTAAGCTCACACACAGTTGTGCCATAGAAGGACTTATGTTCTTACAAATTATACCAGACATTTCTCTTTAGCTTTACACCTGAAATCCCATTCCTGAGCTGGACATTATCCATTACTTCATAAAATTACAATCAAAAGCATAAAAAGAGCAAGTTCAGGATATATAGGCAGTGGTTAAATGGACAATAGGGAAAAAAAACCCCAAGCCCACAGAATTTACCAAACAGAATTACAAACAGTATCCAGGTAATTGTTGAAAAAAACTAGATATAGTGCTAATTATTTTCTTAGATTACTTTTAAAAATTTAAATATTAAAAATGCTTAAGTCCAGTTCACCATACTCATCAGACCTGCTCTTTGGTACCCTCCTGTATCCCCCCTCCACATTCATGATCCATGGAGATCCAAGAAATGTGTGTCTTACATTTCATTTGACACCAAGCCATTCAAAAGACATTCATGTTACATTCATGTTTTCACACACGTGCCTCTGAAAAATGCCCTTTCTTTTGTAGCTAGTTCATGAGGATGCAGCAAAGCCAGAAAACTCAAGAAAGCAGAAAACCCAAGTGACAAAAGTCAGCTACAAAGACACAAAGCATTTGTAAGCCCTGGGATTCTGCCATGAATGACACCATCACCAGGCCACTGAGGATACACCTCACAGGAATTTCCTGCACTGGTTTGTTTCCTAAAGCCAGACTTTTCATACTCCCTGCAGGACAGACACCTCTGCACTTTAAGAAACCTTCTGCAGATATCCCCTCTACACTGTCCTTTTGGCTACAAGGCTAAGCTCAGAGCAAGACTAAAAAGACAAACATTTTTAAGGCATAGGCATGCTCACACGGAAAGCTGTGTGTTTCTCCAAATGATTGGATTCCTACAAAACAATTTCTGCAGGAAGCATTTGTTTCCATCAATCATTATTCAGATACTTTCCTCCTATCAAGGTGTTTCTGTCCTTGCAGATATATTCAAAACTTCATTTACAAGGCTCTGAGGAACCTTACCAAAAAGTGAGGTCAGCCCTGCTTTGAACCTAAAATTTTCTGTGGTTCTGGGAATTACATTTGATTTACTCCAACAGCAATTTGCTGTCTTTAATCTTAATTGTTACAATCTGTTCTAATGGTGGTTCACAGAAATTATTGCAATTCACTTGATTATTGTAATTCATATCTAAGAATAAAATAATATTTCCTGTAAATTGCTTAATTGATACGAATTGAAGCTGCCCATCCACTTACCTAAAGTGGTAGCAGAAAGATATCTCTTAATTTTGCACTTTCTAAAGAGACAGTACTCTGTGTGTATATATCTATATATTTGTATGTATGTATGTGCTCCAGTAAGGTGCTACACATAATCTAAGAGATTATGCCTTTGACCTAATTATAATTTCTCATCATAATTACCTTCCAGGCAAAAACTCTATTGTCAAGCTGTCAAGCATTAGCAAAAGACTAATGAAGGCAGCAAGGAAGTAACTAAAGCATCAAGAAGTTACTTCTGAGAGAAGGCAGCAGCCTTTGCAGCTTTCAGAAGTGAAGCCTGAACTGAAAGTAACAGTTGGAAAACTAAAGAGACGTAATAACAATAATAAAATAATAAGTTAAACCAGCTTTTGAAGATTCTTTGTGGTAACTTGGCACTGTGAATTATTAATAGCCAAAGCTTTCAAGCCCTGTTAAATTAACTCACATAGGATTGCTCTCCTCATTTAAAAATATTCTGTTTAACAAATTGTTAGGCTAAAGGATAAGAAAATTATTAGATTAGAATATGTCTACCACTGATATAACAGGGAACACTGTCAAATTATTATGTAACAAAATATATGCTTGCTTGGTTAATACACAACTCTTTATTCACTGCTGCTGAAAATCCTTCCTCATTGAGTGCCTTATTCATCCAGCTGGCCAGCTTAACTACAGACAACTGACTGGACTAAAAGAAAGAAATGGCAAGTGATCATGCGGGAAAAATTATTAGAAAAAGAAAGGTGGAGAGCAAGGGATTTGTGCAAGGGTACATTTGCAAAGTTGGCAAGAACATCAGAAGCTGAAATTATAGGTTTCTTGTGAGAAAATGCAATAAGTGGGGGATTCTGGAGGCTCCTGCCAGAGCAAAAGGATTAGAAGGTAGCAGCTCAACAGCTCATGCAGGCAGCTGATGACCAATGTGGCAGCAGGACAGCGTGAGGAGAGTTTGAGTCTGCACGGGCTGCCTGACTCTGCACAGGCCTGGCAGGTGATTGAGGGAGAAGAAGATGAATCACTGGGACAGAACCAAGGAACATGAAATGTCTTCAGGATTTATTTTGAACAAACATTAAACAATATCTATCAGAACTAAAATTCATATATCATTTTTGTTATGACTGCCTAATGAGTACTTTTATGCCCTTAAAGCATCATGCAGTTTTTACATCTTCATATTGCCAGAAACTATCATTTTTAGAGGCAAATAAGGCTCATTTCCTTTGAAGTGACTGCTATGTGATAAAGCTGTAAATGTGGTACACAACTAGGTCTGAAATAGAAAGGCATTAAAATATTATTAGTGTTTGGTCTTTCTCCCCCCTCCTATAGGAATTCTGCTGATTTAGAGAAATTAAAATCCCTAGGAGACCTCAGAACAGAACATAAGGACTGCAGAATCCTATTTTCCCTAAGCTGGCACAAAAATTGACTTCAGGAAATTGAGTGGACAGTTGCTAAAAAGATACAACTACCTTAGGTCACATAATTTTTATGGCTTTAAAATTTTCTTCATATAGCAATGCCAATACCGAACATGGTGAATGCTGCTTCTACGGTGACTAGACAGCATCCAAATTGGATTTAAGTAAATTATTTAGCTTATTAGGCGTCCTAATATCCAGTATTTAATTCCATTAGAGCAATTAAACTTTCAGCTAGCAAAAACAAAACAAGGAAAAGTAAACCCTTAGAAATGAGAAAAATATCAGCTTTTTCCTAGCTCACCTTGACATTTATTACTCAGCCCAAGTCAATAGTAAGCTTAGGGAAAGCCAGGAATGTTGTATTATATACAACTTTAAACAATGCATATCATCCTGACAGGTTTTAATCGTGCACTCTCCAATTTATATCTCAATTTACAATAACATTGCAACTAGCAGCTCCAGAAATAAGGATAATGTAAATAGGGATGTAGAGCAGATTTTATCATATAATCTACCCCAAAGATAGAAAAAATCTTGGATGGAGATCTTTTCATTACTGTTGAGACACAGCAATTTAATTCTGCACCAGTAACTGAATCTCACTAGTTTTATGCAATGAATAGATACTTCTACACAATCTTTTCATTTCATTTTCCAAGAAAAATACCACCAGTGTGGATGTTTTAAAGAACTATAGAGTAATAAAGCTTTTAAACTAATTGGGGTAGTTATGCTATGCGAGTTCTTAAAAAAGACTTCCACTGTCTAAAAATATTCCTTAAGCACACTAAAAATAACCCCCCCAAAAAGGAAAGTTCAACTACATGTTCATGTCCTACAGGTACACAAATCACTGTGCCCTCCCTTCTAGGAGAGCAGGAAAGGTGAACCACAGTGCATCCACTGGGTACCAGGGATTTTCTTCTCCCTTTATTTCTGAGGGCTGAAAAAGTCATTACATTACAGAGAAGAGCAAAAGGCTTGCTCAGGCTTCAAGACAATTCCAGTAAAAAACCATTTATGAATTAGTTTCCATCAGAGCATAGCTGACTTGGATCCTACTATCCTGGACACTTTATCTTCTCACCTTTTTGCGCTTTGATCAATTTCTTATAAATAAAAGAGGCGCTGTGAAAAGCAGGGGAGATGGTACCTGCTTCTTGCATAGGTTACCCAATCAGTCAGGGCCAGCAGGGGAGGATGAGCAGAGAGGGGGAGGTGGCCCTTCCTGCACTGCCTGGGGTGACCAGCACAGCCCTTGCACACAGAACAGTTCAGACTTCTGGGTCTCTGTTATACAAGTCTTAAACAGCCTGCTGAGGTGCAAACGCTTACTAAGGTGTTAGCTAAGCTCAGAAATTGATTGGGAAGACCACAAATAAAGAACATTTATTGAATTTCTGTGCTTTATCCATTTCAAAGTAGCAGAAGCTTTCCAATGCCTGCCTTGTCATTAGAAGACATTGAAAACTTTCATTAGCACTGTTAGTGCTTTTCATTAGCATCAGCTTGGTCTCTCTCAGTTGCCTTGCTCTCAGTGAATGATTAATGTTGAAATGCTCTTCTCTTTGAAAGTTTATCGTCCTGTTAGATATGGCTGGAAGTTTAATTTCTCAGGGCATTGTCAAATAAAATGTGTTGCTGTTCTTGAAAGTTAAATACTACACAGATTACCAGAGCCTCCCCTGTTTCTAGCAGCAAGCTATTCCTTTCTAGCATTGACAGGACAGATCTGTATTATAGCACATATATTTTTCATTGTAAAGAATTTCTAAAATGAATAATAGAAATTAGCAACTGAAAATAATTGTGAAGGAATTGCTTCCATGAAAGGTAATTTCAATCCAAAAGTCCCTTAGAGGACCAACACAGTAAATGTAGGCTTATCAATATATGGCAATAAGTTTCACAAAGATCAGAATCTGGGTTGGTAAACGTGGCTATGTTCACAAAAGAAAAGAAGAATCTACTTGAAGGGGAAACTCTGACACAATTTCCTTCCATGGTCCTTGACAGACAATTGATACACCAAATTCAGCAAGATTTTAAAAAAATCAGTGATTTTTTTTTCCTGTTTGTGGAACGGCATTAAGAGGATAGTCAGTCACAAGAGCTGTCTTGTAAAATGATCTCTATAACATCCTGGACAAATGTAATGACAAAGACTGCCTAAGCAATTCACATCCTAGTTCAAAACTCATCGTGACATCATCAGAGTTTTTGATCCCCTAATGCTATTAGATGTGATGACACAGAGGCCATGAGTCTTGCTGTTGTCTCAGTGTGACATTGCACAGGCAAGAAAAGCCAGTGGATCTGCAGTGATTTGTGTCACAATGGATCGCAAACATCACTTGAAAACAGTGAACATAAATTGCCATGTTACAAAACTTGCTGAAATTATGTGACAGAAATAATGCCAGACAATGAAGCAATTTTCTATCCACACAGAAATAACTTCCAGAATGTGCTGATAAAAAAACCTTGAACACCTTAATTCAAAAGGCAAAAAGGCTCCATGACACTATTGAGGATGAGAATTTCTCCAGGAAAGGTCATTTAAGTCATAATGTTTACACCATAAAGAACTTCTGCTTGACATGCTGCTATATTCTCCCTCAATTTATGACATCCCCCACTCTCCATTTATCAGATACCTCTAAATGTATCACAGAAGGATCTGTGCATCCCACAGGAAACAAAGCACTGCTCTCTCAGTACGAGGTAAGGAGATTAGTACCAAGATGCAGAGTCTAGGAATTAGATTCACGGGGAAATCTTAAAACTTTTCAATTTTTACTTTACAAGTTTTACTTACTCTCAAGTTTTACTTCTCAAGTGGTGCTTGTCTAACCCTAAGCACCACTGAAATCCCCTAGAACAGCTGATGGCCTGAAATGCAGGGGTAACAATGTCTAATTGCCTCTGCAGAAAGGCCCAAGAGGGTGTTCAGGATGGTGCATGAGTCCGTGGCTGAGCAGAAAATTGAATGCAAATGCCCCACTCTCACTCAGCCTAAGAGATGTTTATCTGAAGAGGTTTCACTCTTATCTGCAGTCCACAGAATCCAATGATACCAGTATGCACATGCAAGTCAGGAAAGACTGCTGAAAATACAGCTTAATCATTTCCCTCAGGCTCCCTCAAACCAAGTCAGCTGGCAACCTAAGAACCATCAGTATTTTTCTTTATAATTAGCATGCACTAAAGGATAAGAGAAATTTTGATGGAATTTTTGTGTGGGACCCAAATGTTTTGGACACAGAAGTGGCTTAAAATAAACAGGAACAAAACCTCTGCCAATATAAATAAGCACAACTATTCTAAACTGAGTTACCCTGTAGAACCTGGCTATGGAGAGTTACATTCTCCTTCATAGCAATATTTTATTGGACTCAACAAGATGTGCAACTCTCAAATTCTTATTCAAACTCTCTTATTCTTATTCAAACTGTTAAAGTGGTTTGAGAACAAAAAATATTATTATTATTATTATTATTATTATTAAGAGAGTATTATTAAGATTTAATCACCAAAATTTTGGGTCCAGGTCAGAGGTACTTCACTTCCCTGTATTCTGGCACTTCAGAACATCACAATCACTTAAAATTTAATTGCAGGCATAGGGACTCCATTCCCTCTCATGAAGAATATTATAGGGACAGGAATTTTGTTCCCAGCTGCCACAAGAGATTGCTAGCAGAGAGCACCCCATGAACATAAACATATTGATAGTTGCTGAGAGTGTTTTATTAAAAAGTACACCCAATAACTTAGCAATGTATCTACTATATTTACCTACCTCAACTAATATGGAGCATGGCAGCATCACGTGGCTTCTCTGAGGCTGACACCTGCTGCAGGAAATCATGTTCACCTGGGAAGGAAAGACAGGATATTGTGTCCATCTGTCAGAAGCTGGCCTTGTTTATAATAATGTGCTGAAAAGGCCTGTGTGAAACACAGGTTTGTACCAAAATAAAGAGTGGTGAGCCTTACATCAGGGAAGAGGACTGTTCATGTGCACTTCTTTACTCCAGTTTGAAAGATCTTCAAGTTAGTTTAGATTTTGTCAGTTTTTTACATAGATTACAGCCATTCTTGTTCCAAATAATGGTATCTATAGCAAGATTTATACTGAAAAGGTTACTAATTATATGCTGCATACATCAACAAAACAAATCCTTTATCTCTTTCTAGCAGAGCTTTTCTAATTCTATTGACTTCAAAGAAACTAAGGCATGTTCCCAAAGTATAAACAAGAGGACTTTGGTGAAGAGGAATTAATTGAAGCTTAAAGGTTTTCAAAATTTAAATTTTAATCTATCAGGTTTTTACAGAAGCATAGGAACACAGAACTAAAAGGAAGTGCCAAGTTGTGAAGTTGTGTTGCACAGCCTCAGTCAGTGGATCTTTGGTTGTTAAGGATCCACAGAATCCTTATTCTCAGCACTGCACCTACAAAAACTTTCCTATTCCCTTGCAAGAAAATTAGGATCTGTTGTTAAACTTAAAAAAAACCAATAATTGCTTGAAAGAAAAACCTTCACTGCTAATCTCTGCTATAGGAAAAAGTACTGTGGATGTAATATAATGATACTAGGAAACAGCCCATGACTGATACAGTAAATTGACTAAAATCTCTGGAGAAGTTAGAATCTTCAAGAATTAGAAAACTTCTAAATGCTGGGTAGTCCCTCCAGATTGCTCTCTTCTTCCTTAAAAACACCCTGTATAACCAATATAACCACTATTTCTCTGATTATTTAAATTTTAAAACTCTGCTTTAAAAGCTTCCCTCTAGGCTCTTCTCAAAAGATACTGAAATAATCCATTAGCTCTGTTCTGTTTTTCCCAGCTGTTCCCCTCACTATTCTTCATTTATGTCTCACTCTTCACCCGTTTTTTATGCTCTCTCCTTCTGATGTCCCTGTGTTCTCCCTCCAATTAATCTTTAATCTTTCCACATATTCCCTTTCCCTCATTCCATTTCTTGCATGTAGCACATTTTTCAGCATCTTGCATCTCCTCCTCTCTCTTCCATGGCCTCCCAAATTCATCTTTGATTCCTTTTCTGCCTCTGATGCTTTAGTAAACTGCAGCTGACTCTTTCTCACTCTCATGCCCTGCCTGAGCATGTGCATATTTCACACAGGGCTTGGGGCTCAGCAGTCCAGGAGTCAGCTGGCTAAATAGAAGAGAAAGCAGATGCTTCCAAGCAATATCAAAAAACCAAAATGCTCTGTGTGTACAGCCTGGCTCCCAGCAATGCTCTGACCATCTCTGATGCTCTGCTCCCCTCATGAGGGTGGCTGGAGGAGCCTGACATTGTGCATCCCTCCTCTCACGAGGAAGTTAGTAGCAAGGTGAAGCAGAGCGATTGCTCAATTCTGTGAGATGCAGGCATGTACCAGGCAGGTCTCACTGGAGCTGGAAGAATTTTAGCTGTGACCCTGTCACTCTGGGCATTTTTAGCCCTGTATTTGGTGCTGTAAAACACAGCTGCAGTTATCTGCATTCAGCTTGTGTTTATCCAAAGCAATGAAAAAAAAGGGCTTCATAAGCAAGCAAATATGGCATATGTTCTTGAAATTTCTCTCAGATTGTTAGAGGCTGAACTTATTTATCAAGTAAATAGAAAATGCTGGTCTACTGTTGATCAATGCACTTTTATGAATCCAGGGCCAAACTCTGCTGTTCATATTCCTTTCAAATCCTCTCTCAGGCAGGAGTCCCAGAGACTCCTTGACACTCCATTATACAGTTACATAATACAGCCATTAACACTGCACATGGAGATGTGCATGCACAGCTACTGCACATTGGGACTATAGGCTCAGTTCATTAAAGAGACACCAACATAGCACTTATTTATTATTTATTAAGTGCTAACAATACATTGAAGAAAAGGGAACAAGCTCTGAGAATTAAGGACCAATATGTGTCAGCTCTTCAGCCATTAGCTCAAGAATAAAAAGGATCTAAGATCCATCTTCTCCAGAATAGCACCAAAGTGTTCTTGTTAATGTTGTGTAAGTACTGCAGATGTGTGTTGGCCAGTGTCAAAAGCTCTCAGTGCACTCAAATGGGGATGAGTTCTAGAGCCTGAGATGTATCCCAGATTTTTTTTACATAGCATTGAGACAGGCACTGGTCAGAGCCTGGAACACTCTTTACACAGGATAAACACACATAACACATGCAATTGCCTTTCCAGAGGTTGTTGCAATGAGTTTGGAGAGAGATGAGTGAGCCTGAATGAGATATCAAGAAGCCATCTGTGAGAGCATAGCTGAGATGTTACAAGCATCCCTATAAATATCTCCTGATAAGGAACTAGCTCTGTTTTAGTGCTATGAAGTCTTTTTCTGCAAGTAGTTACTAGGCAGCCTATGAAACATTTTCTCTGGCAGTACCCTGCTGTATGCACTAGGCAGCCTGTCTCCCTCGAGCTGCTCTTCTGGGGGCATGCCTAACAACAACCTACAGCATCCCTCTCCAGACAAGCCTACCCCTGGCACACATCATCACCCATCTGCCTCACTGCCAGGCTACAGCATCATATTCCCAGCTCTGCTGCTTTGGGAAGAGACAGCAAGCACACACCTCCAGGAGGAGCCCTGGACAAGAGCATTTGGCTGAGCAGCAGCAGCAGCTCTGAACAACAACAGCATGGGAGCCAAGGGTGAGCTTCTCACTTGGCGGCTGTAGGCTGAACATCCTCAGTACAATTGATGCAAACCTGCTCTCAGTGTTTCTGATGCCATTTGGATCAAAACTCACTCAATTTATACCTCTCCTCAGCATGAGACAATTGCACTAGTGTTTCTCAGGCAGGGCTTTCATACAACCATAGAATCATTAAGTTTGGAAGAGATCTTTAAGACAACAAGTCCAACCATCAACCTGGCACTATGACTGTAAGCCCTAAACAACCAACTCTCAGCTCCTGTAAGGGGGGTGGGAACTGGGCAGCAAGACCAGGGCCACAACAGCAGGATATTTTTACAAAAAGTAGTCACTGCTCTGGGTAGGATCTTGAAATCAATTCTATGGGCAATTTCTAGGCATATCTACTGACTCAGGTGCTTCAGAATGCACAACGAGACATCCTCTTAGAATGCTCTGGGAAACTTTGAACAACTTTCAATGCAAAAAGATGCCTAGATTTTAATCACTTCCAATTTACTAGGAAACAGAGGAGGAAGTACATGTGGTGATAGTTTGAATATGACTTCAAGAGATTTATTTAATACTTCATTTCACAGCCAGAAAAATTAACTCAAATATCCTTTGTTTTCAAATGGAATTTCCTGCCCAGATAATAATCAACACATTGAAACACATAAATTGTTCTGGGTATAGTGGGAGCTACCTGGGGAAGCCTTCAGGACAGTCCAAAATTCCCTCCAAGATAGTTCCTGTACTAATTAGTCAACCACTTACTGTGAAGGTGGCTAAGAATTCACCCAACCGCTTCATCTCATGTCAGCTCATTGTTTAAATTGTCCACGATTTTGTCTCTGCAGCTGGCTGGATTGAGAGGTGCTGCAGCAGCCAGTAGTGGCAGATTGGTGAGCACAAAGGCACAGCCCTGACACCCAGCTACACAAGAATTAGATTGCTGTGCACACCCGAGGAGTTTCAGACTTACTACTTACATGTCATGCCTCTTGCTCCTGCTGAATGCCATTGGGGTGAGAAAAAAATTTAAAGTTAATTTTTACAGCAATTGATACTCTATTTATGAAAATTGCTTTTAGTGAAGATCTTCCTTTTGATTTTCATCTGTGTTCCAGCTACCACTCAGTTCCATGCATATGCACAGGGACAGGTGCTTTTTCAAACAGTGCTCAGGCTTTCACAGACAACAAGTGTTCATTTTTATATCAGAAAGAAATCTTACATGATCTAAAGCTGACAAAAATCAGCCTTAGCTGATTTTTAGCTTTGCTAAGGCTGAAAAAATTATCAGAGAAAAATACTATAATAACCTGCACCATTTTCATGGTGGAAATACTGAAATGTATATTCAGAACAATCTTTGGAGGAACAGAGTTCATCAAGTTATTCCACATATTCACACTTTGATTTCTCTTTCTCCAAGAGGATTTCTCCTGCATTTTAAGCTTGGTGCTGCAGTAACTAAAAGTCTCTTTTTTCTGACATTCATATTAGTTTTGATCTCAGGGTGTAAGGACAGAGGACATACAGAGCAGTGGGAAGCTAACTGTGTGAACAGCAAAGGCATTCTTTGAATAACTGACAGAACAGAGATGAGTCTGGTATGTAATGTAACCTGAATATCAAACCAAACTACAGAATATCAAAGAACTCATCTGCAGATAGAACTGATAAAACAGAGAATTTTGTACACTAATGTCTATAATGTAAATGTTAGGGAGTTTGTTCTCAGCCAAATATGTGACATTTCCAAATTGTTTTTCTCTTACAAAAAATACTGTAAAATGAAAACTTAAGAATGATGATCCCTTCAGGCTTTAGATCTGCCAGAGAAACACGTGAGAGGCATTTCTCTCCAATAGGAGAGAGAGCTTATACATAACAGGAAAAAGAAACAGAAGGAACATAGCACATACTGATGGTAAAGATGCTGGGGGAGAATTAGTATTTAAGATAACTTGGATGAAGATCATACAGATAGAGTCAGTATTTAATGTATTTTCAAAAGTGTGAAAGTGTGTATATCTATGATATACAAAATGTGCAAGAATAGGTTGCTGTCAGCTGAGAGACACATGAGAGAGAACAGTTGCAAATCACCCTGATTAGAGCAGGGAATGACACTTGGCTGCTTTTGCTACCTGAAAATTCATGAGTGCCACTGACTGGTGAACCTTAGTAATGAACTCAGATGCTCTTTCCCTCTGAAGCCCAGGGCATTTACTGTCTTTGCCACTTCCTTGAAATAACCTTCCACCTCACAAGTGTATTAACACACAGGCAACAAGGTCCCTGTAACATCTGTCAGGCTGTCAGTGATTGCCAACACACAGCAACATCTATGTCAAGGATAAATGAAATATGGGGGAAAATGTCACCAGCAGATTGGAAGTAGTGCAATATATACCAACAGAGTATTTTCCCCAGTGACTTCCACATATGTTGCACAAATGTTTTGTTTCTTCATTCTTTGCTGACCTTCTGATGGCTGTATCATTTGTGATGATACTGAGAGCTCTCCTCTCTTGAAATTAAATAAAATTAGTTTTTAAAAAACTGCAAAACAGTGGTAACAGCATAGAGTGACAATCTTATTACCATGAAAGGTGAAAGCTAGGAATGAGAGAAACTATATCCCTCTCTTTCTTAGATTACTCATTATCAGAAAATTAACATGAGAAGGACCTGGAAGCCTGTCAAACACCAAATCAAAAGCTCCCACAGGAGTTCAGACAGTAAAAAGTGTTATCAGCAAGAAGAGGATTCATGGGTTTATGTTTGTAGCGACAGGATTAAGTTTTGCCCAACAAGCTGCAGTATCAGAAATAACAAGGTCATTTTTCTGTTAAGATGAGGGAAGAATGCACTTGTTTTGCAAGAGGAAAATTCATGTGGGATTAACCAATAAAAGAATTCCACAAAATTACTCCAGTTGTGAAACTGAGGCAAATCTTAATCCTATAGCTTTGTACATAAAAAAAGAGCCCACTGGAGTGAAAGAGCAAAATTCTGGTGAGATAAAATCCCATCCACCACGGATGTGAAAGCAACTCTCTACCATAATAACAGGAAGCCCTTGCCACTCAGAAGGCATCTACACAGACACCTTCCCACACAGGCAGCTGACTATGGGAATCTCTGCAGAAATTCACTAGAATAGCTAGTGCAGTGTAACTGTCTGGAATAATATAGATCTTGGAATGGCTTTTTGTCTTCATTTTGCTCTCTGATTTAGAATCAAAATATTCAAATACATGGAATGTTATGTCTTAATCTGCAGCTTTCTCTCCAGTCAGGAGAGTATTTACAAAGCAAGGCCAAATCAGCTGCAGTTCTCTGTGCATTAGCAATGGCCAGGGAGGTATGAATGACACCAGCCATGCAATGGGGTATTTATGTTGGGTTTTAAACCCAATGGAACCAAGTCTTCAATCCTAAAAGCTCTGAACAAATAGTTCACAAATGAAACATGCAAATTTCAAGGTATTTGTTTTAATTACACACTGATGACACTAGAATTACTGCTGCCAAGAGTTCCTCACAGGCACGGCTGGAGTGCTGTGGAGGCGGTGGGTGAGTCAGGCTTGATGGATGTATCCATGGTTGTACCTACATTTGATAAGAGTCTTCTGTCTTGCAGTTCACTGCCTCACTCAATGCCCAGCTAAGTGTTTAGAGTCACTGAAGTGCCTTCTGGCCAGGCACACTTTCTCTGTTCTTTCCAGTTTGGGCATTCCTAATCTCCACCCCAGGACTAATCAGTCACAGCCACTCTCCAACAGTGGATGTTGAGCTGGCCCACTGTCAGTAATGGACATTGACCTGCCTGTCATCATCTGGAATCAGATGTCAGACAGCTGCTGACAAAACTTATCAGTTGATTAATGCACTTTTTCTGTGTCTCATCAACAGTATTATTAGAACAAAACTAGCAGAGTGAGGCCATATTGTGGTTTCCCTAAATTTACTCAGTATTGAAATTTCTGTCCTAATTTTTTCAATCTCTTAATTGCCAAATATTAAAATTTTGGGTAATGTTGATTAGTTATGAGTAGACATAAATATCACACATTACTGGTTTTGTTGCAAGGATAAATTCCACCTTGTATTAATTAAAAGTTAGCTCATATGTCAACCTGTGAAACTCACTATTTCCGAATATTTTTTTCAGAAAAATTCAATTCCACTAGTGTTCAGCAAAAGTACAAAGAAGCATAGAGTCACCACAATCACATGTATATCAAAAGCAATTTGTACTTAAGAATTGCTGATCTCCAGTTGTCTTGAACTGCTGATCTGCAGAATTTCTGATGGTGGTTTTTGGGGAGCTGTGATGAATACACTGTAATGGTTTTCTTCCCAGTCTTTAGCTGTTGTTTTTCTTTCAACTATGTCCTAAAATACATTAAGTTCTTTCCTCATGTGATTATCTAAACAAATTTTGTATTGACAACAAGATGTGATACTACTGCAGATGGGAGCAGTTATCATTCTTCTTTTTCAAGATCAAAGTGGTGCACAATGTCAGCAGCATGAGAGTCTCTATGACACTGCTACATAATAATTTATCAATTTTTTCCCATTTAGAAGAACTTGATGGAGGCTGGCAAGTATAAATCTCTGTATGCTATTTCTTCAGATTCTACTTTTCCATTCTATTTCCTTCAGGCCAAATAGACTCAGCTAATTTAAGACTAAAACCTGGCGTTATTTCTGCTGTAATAAAATTCACTGATGGTTCTCAACTTCTGCATAAAACCTAATTTGTGCATAATAATGTGTACAAAAAGTCACAATTAAGCTTCAAAGAACTTAACCATGATAATCATCTTTATACTTCATTAAAACAGCAATAATTTAAAATTTTACTGCATAATTGTAAACTTCCCAGTTCCTACTCTTTGTTCACTAAAAATAAACCAAAAAAAACCACCAAAAAACAAATTAAAAAATCACAGAAAATAAGTTCGAGAAAAAAAGGGAAGAACACAATTTTGTTTTCACTGGGGAGGTTTAAGTACAGACCAGTAAGTGAAGGTATATGAGTTGAGCTGTGTTCTGGGCCTGCCTGAACACCAAAACACTGCCTACACTGGCCATCACATATTCTGAATCATTCAGACTCCTCAAACAAATTTAAAGATATCAAAATAAAAGTGAAATAGTCTTTATATTTTTTGGTGATAAATTATGTACTTTTTATTCAAGCAACTGTGATACATCACTAAGGGTGGGTGTGGACTTCTGGATTTTCTACCAACTATCTAAAAGCATGTTCACATGAGTACATAGCCATACTATAACTTTAGGCCAAGTAAACAGAAAATAGAACCTCAGTATGTGTTTGCACTTTGTATCTAACCATGAGAGATTCATTGTCTAAATATGTCACTGCAGCCAGTGATTCAGAAGTAGAACACTTCCATCTGGCAACAGATGGTCAAGATGGATCTTATTTACTGGAGAGTCCTCTGCTAAAAGAACTAGTCTTCAAAATCTGTATAATCAGATAAGCAGGTTCTTTCTAGTACTATTGCCATGAGAAACCACACCTGAATGTTATCTCACAAGTTCAATCAACTCTGTCTACACCTACAGCCTTGCTTAATCAAACATCCTTCTGGGTATCACAGCCAATTCTGCATTTCACTGCTGATTTTCCCATTGATAACGTGCACATGATGTGTGTAACAGCTGTGCAGCTCTAACGTTAGCCAGTGCTCTCTATCCTTCAGTGTGCTGTGATAAGCTTATCCCTCTGTCCTTATGACTGAGGGATGCTTGCAGCTTCCTACTAGCATTTGCCAAGGATTTGCAAAGCCATCCCCTCAGATTGAACCTACTGCATTGTTTCGCATGTGTTCAGTCCCTCATTCATGAGAGGCAGTGTCTGTGGGAGTGACAGATGGCTGCTAACCAAGTTGGTCTATCCTATTTCCTCCCTCACTATACCGCGTATGCGGTGCCCGTCACTGACTTTTTTCTCTAATGGTTTGTGGAAGAATATTCCTTAGCTCAACAGCCTAAATAACCATCCAGTATTTACTCTTTGTAAAACTTCAATAGATTCTGTTTCATGGTAACTAGAAAAAAGGAAAAAAAAGGTTACTTTCACTGAATTACTTGTTCTTTGGGAGTTGTTCACTCAGCTCTGAAGAAAAGGGCTTAAACATCAGTTCTACTGGAGAGTTGAGTCATCAGATAAGAAAAATCAGCTCTCCCATTTTTATGTGATGTGGTAAACAAGAAAAGCACTGCAGAATTAATTCAGTGCTTGCTTTGGTCACAGGATCTGAAGTGGCTGTTGCCATGGGTACATAAAATCAAGTATTTAAAGGGGATTTAAGGACATGAAGGAGGAAAAATGACAACACATCATGGAAGATTCAAGAACTGTAGATGCCTGAAGAAAATGATGATCTGGAACACAGAGACATGGAAAAGAAAAGGAGCCATTCATGCAATGAACACAAGATAGAGGAAAGACAGCTCACTGTGCTATCAAGGTGCAGAAATAAAAAGCAGAAACTGGCAGGCACAGCAAGAAGCAAAGAGCAGCTTGCTCCATAAGAGCAAGGGGCAATGAAAATAAGCAGGGTCATGAGGACATTGAATTGCTTTATACAGAAAATCATAAAAGTGACAGGAAAAGGACAAAAATTAGGAATAAAGAAATAGCAGAGAGAGGATAAAGGGAGAAGCAGCTTTACAGCATGAAAACTAGGTATGTGTGAATGATTGAGGATTTTCATTGAAGGGTCTATGAGCAAGTCAGCAAAGCCAATCTGGAGGAAAGCAAAGATGGTGTGGCAGGAGCAAAGAATACTTGTCCTGAGCTACAAAAAGTTATCATGGGAGAAAAGAAGCAATCATTAATCCTACTTCATGCTGATAAATGTCTCTGCAAAGTTTCATCAAGAACAGGATCAAAGAGCTACCAGCCAGGAAAGACTGCCTTCTCTGTCTTTAATGGAATTCTTCCAGACCCAGGAGAAGGAACATACATGAAATATGGTATTAAATAAACTGCAAGGTGACTCAATGTGTAATCTTAGAAGGCAGGGTTTAGGTTAGTTGGTCAGTCAATAGAGGACTTTTTTCTGATGAGAGACATTTTAAGGAAGGGATTTTAAGCAAGCACAGAAGATAATATTAAGTAGTATCATAAGTGAGTCAGTGACACAGCTGCTAAAATCTGACTTTTAAGATAAAGTAGTTTAAAAAACCCCAACAGTAGGCAACACCTGAAAAGTATTTGCGTACAGGAAAAGAACCTCTAGAGGGAAAGTTTGTTGAAATAGCAGTTGTGATGAGGATAATAGCATCAAAAAGAACTTGGCCACCTGAAAAGGGACATAAATGTAAATAAAGTAAAATGACATTTCACAGTTAAAGATGTGACAGATGCTAAAGAAATAAGGAGGGCTACTGTGGATGAAGCAGGATCTAGGGGGGCAAATCAGTAAAAGCAGTTCTAGTGAGTAGTGCCAAAATCATGTGATCACCACAACTGCATGCTGAGTCTTTGTTGTGAGATCAGAAAATGTCCATGTAACTGTTCTTACCTCAAGTCACTCTCTAGAAAATACAAGGCTTGTAGGCATCTAACAAAGACTACTGGGACAATGGCAGTACTTGAAATTGTGCAATGACATCTATGCATTTGAATGAACCACTGAAAGCTTTAGCATACTCTGGGAGAACCACTCTGTGGGCAAAGAGGGATGCAGCTTAAAATGACATCTACACAATTAAGCATACAGCTCATAATTTCACACACACTGAGTTGAAAACTATGGGTATAGCCATGATCCGTCTTCAGTTTAGCTACTGAAGATGGATCATGGCTATACCCATAGTTTTTTTCTACTTGGTTTCTAGTTAACTTCCCTAAACAAAATGAATAAATGCTAAATGCCACATAATACAAAAGAGTGCAAATGCACCCCACTGCCACAGACAGTCAGAATTATTTTCTAGTTTTGTTTTAAATAGCATTAGTATAGTGTCTGTTCCTGAGATCCAGATGCTATTGCAACAAAAACAGTAGAAGAGATAGATGGAAAGACAAATTAACATCTTACTGAACATCTTTTAAAAAGTGTATTATGAATAGAATTTTATCAAGGTTGGCAGCAGTAGTAATAATAGAACAGTCAATGACTACTTCACACTGAAATCTGGCACTGACAATTGAAGGACAACTTGAATTGTGATATTTGAAAGGTTCTGGAAGAGAAGTTAATGGTTCTTGATAAGGGCAGTTTTTAATTTCTTTTTGTCATTCTTAGAAAGAAAGGACTAATGACCTTGCTTTTGTTGTTGAAATCAATTGGAATTTTGGTCTTAATGTGCAGAAAGACAGGAAGGTAGTTGTTTTAACATTCACCTGAGACACAAATAAAATTCTCACTTCACCTGCTGCAATCTGGGAAGCATTATATTCTAGAACTCTGGAAATGATACATCTGGTTTGGTTATCCTACTAACAAGACAAAAATAAAATCCTCACCAGAAGGAGTATGTCCATTTGGCTGATTTTTGGTCACTTTATTGGCTGTTTAAGCTCCTCCTTTTTAAACTGTCTCATTGGATCCCATGCTGGCTATCTGGCTTGGAGTGAGGGAGGGACTGTGTTAGGCAGAAGGGCATTGCAGCCATCTAGCACTATATCAATATAAACCAGGGACTTCAGCAGAAGTGCTTTGGCCACTGAGGCACTTACTGGATTTGCTGTTTCCTTTTCTATTTTCAGAGAAAAAGGCTTTATGAAAGGGAATTTTTGGTGGCTGGAAAATGAAATATGCTTTACCATCTTTTACTGATAAATATTACTGAACAATTATTTAGTATCCTACATTTTTATAAAACTAAGATTCTGAACCAAATCGTAATACTTCAGAGATTTATCCAACTGTCTTCAGTGGAACATTTTGTGTAAAGGAAGAAACTATTTTGGGGATCAACATTTGCAACATTTCTTTCCATTTTAGCTGTCAATAGCAATTTAGAACTATGTATGAAATTATTAAAGACCTATCTAGCTTTATAACTTTTCTGAACAACCACTGTTGCTCCAGAAAACATTTAACTCCAATAATGTATTGTTTTGTAGAAGGAAAAACTTCTTCCTATTCTGAGTAGTTGATCTACTTATGCCCCAAGGCTTAGACATTCTTGGTGCTATAGTGCATGCAAATATATGTAAAGTTCAGCATGAAAAAGCATCATATATAGAATTGAACAGCTCTACTGCAGAAAGCATCTTCTCTCAAAATCCAAAAATCATTTGTAAGTTTGGAACTGCATATTAGCAGAAAAAACTACTTGAAAAAACTATAAAAATACAGAATTTTTTTTAAAACACCCCATATATTCCCTTCTGCTACACTTTATTCCCCACTCACAAAGCCCTTGAAATCAGCAGAAACATTCCTGTTTACATCCTGCAAGCTTTGCACAGTTTCATCCTGTTAGATGAACATCCTTAGAAATCAGACTCCATTTTTCCAGAGAAGTTGTATCCAGTTTTGCTATAGTTGTGTGATGCTTTGGCTACTTATTTACATACCAATTCCTCACTCACTGCATACAAAAAGTGTTTTTTAAGCTGTATAAATACACATGTACCGGATTTAAAAAGGTAGTCTGTTGTATGTCCTGCACTCTAAGATTTTTGAAGACACAGCAAGGCTGCATATCAACCTCTGCTCTGCAGAGCAATCTTTAGCTATAATTAGTCTTCCTAAATACTAATCAGCACTTCATCTATTTGAGTTCTTATAATATATTCAATTCCCCAATGCATTAAAAAATGTTTCACTGCATATTTCAATCTCTGGTTCATTTCTTCCAGAGGATAGATAATTTTAGGTGATTAAAAATATTAAAAATTATTGCCATCCTTAGCAACATCAGTTACTTGTTATGCCTGTTAAATCAACGTTGTAGAACCTAGGACAAAGTAACAAGAGTCTTTAGGAAGTATCCATATGCATTAGGCATTCATGTAAACAAACTACCTTACATGCTTTTAATGAAATTAAATGCTTGTGTTGTAGGAAAATAAGGTGCCCAAAGTACTTTAAAAAGGCAATGAAAGGTAAAGGCAGAGCGTGGCAGAGCACTGGCCTGGGGAGAGTCAGGACGATGAGCAGCAGGCGAGAGGCTGCTCTCGGTGACCGTCTGCCCACACACAGCTGCTGCCAGGAGCAAGAGGAATAATGGGATAAGCATGAAAAGCTCTAATATCATGTGACTGCTTCTACATTATAGGAACTTACTGGGAAAATGAAAAGAAAAAAAAAAGCCAAATATTTGAGTCTGTTTTTTGACTGAGAATTTTGATGTATAGTCACTTCTGAATGCACTGTGTCGATGCAGTGGAAAATCCCAGCAGGAATTGTTGGTGCCAACTGAAACAGGATTATGCATACATGACTGACAGTCCCTCACAGCTAAGTAAGGAGCAATGCAAATCACTGGTGATTGATTTTTATTAATCAATTATGCTCAAAAGACTGCAGATTTCTACCTCCCATAGCAGAATTCCTGTTTGACTGCCAGGGCTCGAGGTGGACGTGGGCCTTGGTGTCACCCTTGTTGTGTCCCAGGCAATGCTCCCCACCCATGCTCGCCCCCAGCCCCAGCCTGGGCCCCCCGCGCCTCGGGCAGCTCTGTCCGGGCTCCCTTTGCTCAGCCTCGACCTCAGCCCCTGAGCAACAGCGGGGAAGCTGGATAAAAACACTGCTGGCACGTTCTTGCACCGTGGAAAGGCGTGAGGAGAAGGAGGAGGAGGGGAACTGACCCGGACAGGACAGGCAGCGCCGCGCTCGGCAGAGGGCTCCAGCCCCGCAGCCCAACACGGCCCGGGGACACCGCTCGGCCAGCACAAACCGGGCTGCACTCCAGGGTTAAGCTATTTGTGGACTTGAAAGAATAAATAAGCTGCATGCTTCTCCTTCATACAATTGTATGGAGATCATCTTTTTCCTAGCAGAAAAAAAAAAAAAAAAAAAAAAAAAAAAGATCTGTGATGCTTCTGCACGAGGAACTACAGAGTCTGGAATAAAATGGCTCATGTGCTTTTTGTTTCTGTGCAAAATCCACCACACAGATAAGAGCAGACGTAAGGGCAGGAAGCATGCTTGGGTTCATGTGTCCATGCACTCTGCATTAGCAACATATCATAACTTGTTCTGCTTGAGTGAACAGAGTGAAATACTTGTTCTCTCTCTTATTAAAGATGCTCTTAAAAAACATGCCTGGATGTCAGTCTCTGCTTCCATCTTCTCCTTTACTGAGTGCTTTCTAGGCTATAGAAAAACAATGAAGGAGCCAAATGCAGACAAAAATGAGCCTTAGTACTGAAGAGCAGTACTATCTTTGTTGTTGCTGATAACATCACCTTAAAAATATTTGAAACAGCTACTTAATTGAGCCTAACATGAAATACAGAAGCAATCTGGCTGGCCTGATTTTGAGTGTGTGCTGGGATTACTCCCTTCATTGCAGCACAGTTGCTTCTGAAGTGTGCCACTGCAAGTAGATCATCTGAATTCTAAATTAAACCCTCTTCACAAGCATATTCAGCCTATACTCCACACTTTATATCATGCCCAGCAATATATGTTCCCTAGAGAGCAATACAAGCAATAATTATTTCTTTTTTATTAGTCATTTTTAGATATTAAAAAATGAGCAAGGTTTCTTTGTGCTCAGTACTGTCTGTTTATCCAGTTAGTGGCACACCCATTGATTGTTTTCGGGTCCTAAATTGTACAGTAGAGGCTAATTGTGCAATAGAGGACAAATGTACATCCTTTCCCTCACTTCCCCTTATACAATAACGTGTTCATTCTCAGGGCTACAATAAGCAGGCTAATTGCAAGTGCATCAATATGAATATGGATTGATACACAGGAAATTGGGCAAAGTTACAAAGGAGTGTGAAGTACAGAGGTGGGCAACCTTCACATGCAGTGTGCACAGCTAAGATGCGGCAGTGGCTGACATCACTTCATCTGAACTGAAAGCTGTCTGTAGTTTTAACTGTAAAGAAGATCCCAAGGACCCTGATGGTATATTGATCCCCCATGAGGAAATGTCATTGAATTTAGTGTATACTAAGACATTTTGAACAGTTTTGTAGTATTTACTCTAGAAGAGCAATGATACTCCCACTGAATTTCACATATATTTGCTTTTCTTTAAGATCTTTATGCTGTTTCTCTATGAGATTGTCCACTTGAAAAATAAACATGTTCAGCTTTATGCAAATTTAGAGAATTTTGCATATGAGATAGTGGATATTCTAAATATTTTTATTCTTCAGTATTTATTGCATAAACAAGCCTCCAATCTTCAATACACATTCAGCAAGGCTGAAATCACACTGAGAAACTCTCAATTTATGACTCGTACCCTGAAGATGAAGATTCTCTCTAGCAGAGATATTGTCCAAAATAGGGAGATTTTACTCCTCATGATGCTCAGTGACACATGTAGCAAATGATTTCTTCAGAAGGTAAAAAATCCAAAGGGAAAGAGAATTGCTCTAATGTCCCCTGTAATGTGACAGACCACTGGTGCAGAGTGCTGTGTGTGCTGTGAAGAGCCATTTGTAGGCAGAAGATGCCCCAATATCACAACTGTAACTGCAGGCACAATTCTGAGCAGGCTACAAACAGCAGGCTCTCCCTAGGCAGCATTCATGGAACATATCCCTGCAATGCCTGAGGTGGTTGCCATCCCTTCTCTTTGGACTACACACAGGACAGATTTTGTATATTTATTTTCCTGCTGAATTTGAAAGATTAGAACAAAGTAAATGCAGCATTGAAGCAAAAGTGAATTAAAGGGAATGTTGGAATTTTTGCATATTTCTATAAACAAGGGTTCCTCAATCTTTGGCTGAAAGTTCAATTTATTTCAAGAAATCTATTTAAACTAAAGCAGGAAGATTTTTTACCATTCTTGAAACGTGTCGCGCTATTCTTCTCTGACTGGTTTTTGTTAATAGAGATATCTGAAATAGGCCATGAAAACAGCATATACATCTATATTTATTTATATTGATATTTATATTGATAATATATTTATATTTATGCTTATTTTATATTTCTGTTTATTTGTATTTATATTTGCATGCACAAATGAGACTTTGAGTTAATATAGCCATAACAGCTTTTCACAAAGTAGTACATTAGCACATTTAGGAGTTAAGACTAAAATATATTAAAATATCATAGCACTGTAAAAAGAAGGAGTATGTAATCCTAATAAAAATGTCTATTTTAATTACATCACTAGCAATTTGAAATGGAAAATTAGCATTTTAGAGCTAAGGATGAGAGGTGCTAAAAACACACAGTGCCATACCATGCAGATTTTCCTCTTTGGTTAGCTTTGTTTCTGTGGTAATGGGAGTCAAATTTTTCTTCTCCTTTTGGAGTAGAAAACTAGCAGGTCCAAGTCAGTAATTTTTAAGGGGTCCATTATCCTATTACATAGAAATAAATGTAACAGTTCATTAGATATTTCAGAGCAAATGTTGCTCTGCACTCAAACTGCATCATACAATACAGTCCGTACCTGGGAGTGCAGTGAAAATGACCAGCTCTTACCCAGAAAGGACAAGAAGTTTAACCCCAGAGATTTATCACATCTTTTATCCCTGTGAAATCTGTGGGCAACAAAAGGGTCCATTTTGGAGCAAGGAAGAAGAAGGTCTCTGCACTGAGCTGAATGCAGCAGTTATGGTGGGGCAAAGAGCCATGAAGTCAGGGCTGCCTGGTGTGCTTTCACAATTGCAGGGCAGATAAACCTTTATAAAACACAGGCTGCTGTAACAAGGAGGACTCTACTCAGTGAAATACAAGCTTGTGATTTCATATTTCCTGTGTTTCCACCACAAACATAATTTGACATGACATTAATTGAAGATACATTCTAAAGACTGCAACTCTCAGTGGATCTTAGTTCAGTGCTATATATGTGGGATGCATTCTTTTCAAATTAATCCTGACACTCTAAGAGACAGATTTTCCCTGGCATAACCTGGGGGATAAAATACATACCAAGGCCTGGGTTTATCCAAATTTAGTTATTTAACTGAAATACCTCAAATGAGGACTTCCAACTATATAACTTGATGATAGAAAAGTCAAAAGTCAACAGAACTGTGAACTACAATCAGGGAGTAGATTAGGTCCTCCTAAAACCTGAATTGATCTCTGGACATGCCTCTGTATCACAGAACACACCCACTCCTTCCATTGAGTATGTGGGAAACTTGGGCACTGAGCACCTAAACTTGGGCAAAATTAATTTGTGCCCAAATATCTGGCCCAGATACCTGTGGCTTCCCTGTGGAATGGAAGAATACAGCACTATGGGAGAGTACTGTTGGACAAAGAATGGGAGAACAGAACTGTGCTTGTGAGACATCCAAGAACTTTGCAATACCCATCTCACTGGGGAGGTAGAAAAATGACCCCTCTTTTCTTCTGTGACAAATATTCAATACAGCTTTAGCAGGAGTCCTTTTTCCTTACACAGCTACTTTCATTAAACATGGATCACTGCACTGCTGGGCTGACAGCATTAAAAAAATACCAATTGACCATCAAACACTTCATAATGACCAGTTTTCTTTCCAGCATTATTAGGCTTTATATAAATGATAAAATGCCGTTACTCTCCAGGCTACCTTAGGTATTTTCATCACAACACATATCCCTGAGAATTTTGCAAGATAGTCTTGCCTTTTCAAGTAGGAGAAGGAAAATCCTGACAGAAGAAGATCAAGACAACTTTATGTATTTCAAAGTAAATATTCCTTTTGATGCTCCATCTTCAGAGCAACTGTCCCAGTTTTCCCAGATCTCATGTTTGGGGCAAACATACAGGACATTCAGAGAAATATGACCTTATAGGGTCCTTTGCCTATTTCAGATTTTTAAATTAATATTACCTAAAATATACAGTAAATACTAAAACACATATTGTAAGGGAATGAGTATTCTGTTTTTATAAAATGTTCCAAATGTTCTTATGTATTATAACCATACTAAGTCAGCTCCTTTACTCGGTGGAGCTCTACAAATTTGCTGAACTAGTAATCTTTTCTTTCTGTAATGTATAGTCTGAAGAGACATAAAAACAAAGCACTAGGCTATGTTCCTAAGTCCTACTGGAAATGAAAGGAGCTGCTCTGAAACACCAGGAAGCAATATTTGGTTCTAGTGGTTTTTGCTCACAAGGTGGCTATGTTTTGAGTAGTTCCTGCCAGGAAGGTATTTTGAAAGATTCATTAGATGCATTGACTTCAGTCATGTGCTATTTTCACTGACTTAAAATAAAAATGAAGGCAGAATCAGGCTATTTTCTGGTTCAGAATGCAGCTGTTCTACCCCGGATGGCATAACTAATTCATTCAATAATAATCAAGGAATTCTAAACCAAGATAGTCTAGCAGTTGCCAGTTGTCCATCATTTTTTTAGTTTCCCCTCATAATCAGGCTTGATTGAGAGAACATAGGAGGAAAAATACATACATTATGCATGTGTAGTCTGATCTGTGATAACATTTCCCTTCATTCAAGAAGACAGACAGTCATTTTCTCCTGGCTATGCCTTCTTGAGTCCTTCTTTCTTTCTTTCTGCTTAAAAATATATGTTTTACAGTAATGATCCAACATTATATGGTACTGAAGTGATGTAAGCAATATTAGTGGGGCAGGAAATATCAATATCATTACAGCAAAGTTTAATACTTTGAAAGCTGAATCCAAATTTCAGAAAGGAAGAGTCAAGACATCTTAAAAAAATCTCAAGCAATTCTACACAAATCTGTCCTGAATGTATATCAAATAAATGTGAGCTTTATGGATGTATGATTTAACTTTTTTCTCCCATTTACTCTTTTTTTCAGCCTAGAAAGGAACCATGAATTTATTTCAGTAAGCTGTTTCTTTATAAAAACAAAGGAGTGCAGTTCCTCATGAAATACTTTAAAATACAGTTTGACTGAAGTCATCACCTTCAACTGGGCTCAGATTTTTTCATTTTAAGTGTAATACAGTACTAATCTAAAAAATGATCATAAAATAGTCAGGTTTTACATGGTAGACTACCTGTATTGAAATACTAAGCACTTTCCATTAACAATAGTCACAAAATTATTTCCTTTACTTCTTTGCATCTCCTAAGAAAACATGAAGGAACCAAACACACATTTTTGTTGATATTTTTAAGCAGAAAGAAAGAAAGAAGGACTCAAGAAGGCTCTTGTTCAGCACCATCCCTTACTAAGCACCATATTTTGAAGGGATTGTGGCTGTTTTACTAAATACCATTAGTGTCCCAGGCACTAAATAGAGCATAATTGCATGAAAAGATTGAGGGCAGAATTACTAACTGAAGATGCAAAGGTTTCCCTTAGGCATTGCAGTGAAACTCCTACCATCTGAACTGAGCAATAACCAACATGTCCACACACACCCTGGCTGCACTCGTACAGAACAGGTTGCTTAGGCCCAGTTTTCATCAACAGCTCTCTCACAAACCAGCACAGCACACACATGGATGGGGCAGGTCCATGTCCTTTGAAGCCATCGATGTTATCAAGTGTGAGTGAGTAACTAATGCCATCTGCAGCATCTAATTGCAGGTGAGGATTCATTGTGCAAAGACCTCAGCAGGACTCTTCCATCTGAGGTTAAGCACTTGTGACTGGAAGTGAGGGGAAATGACTGCTGCTGGTTTTCAACAATTTTTACAGAGAAAACTCTTGAAGGAAATGATCTTTTCCTGACATACTGATTGCTGAAAAATCCATTCCAGATAAAAATAGCACTTAAAGTAGCAGTTCACTCCCAGGACATGGAGTAGGTAGAAAAGGTCAAAGGTGAGGAACAGCTATGAATATTTCCTTTTAATTTTTGCATTTAATGCAATATTAATGCATGTCCCATTATATCAGGTGTAATCTTCACCTCTGTATCTTATTGAAATTCTTCTTTCTTGGGGTGGATTAACTAGCAGCAAATAACTCAGAAAGAGGCTCTCTCTTCTTCTTTTTATTATGAAGTAACCTATTATCTATAGATCTTGTGGTAGCAAGGGTGAGCTTTAAATCAATGCAACTTTCATCTACAGAGCCATGTGGGGATTGTCCTCTCTCCCTAGAGTCCACACAACTCCTGAAGTAAAAACCCACGGAGGAATACTACACTTATCCTGGCAAAATTCTCATCTTACATGCCAGAGGTGGTTTTAGGAACAGTTTTTTATAAATCACAAGTGACTATAATTATTTTTATACCACTGCTAAAAAATCAGCTTCCATTTCTCCCATATTCAAGTTTTCCAAAATGAAAAAGCTGATCTTACTCAGAACTGATATCCAAGACATTTGATCACTACATTGCTAACACTACTGGTTCACTCTATTTTCATAACAGGAAAAAATTGGAAAAATAGCTGATCCATATAAAAAAATCTCACCATTGCTTTGTCAACCCTTATTTCTTACCTTTCCTATTTATCATTTTAAAAGACTCTTTAGAGATTTGGAATATATTGAGGAAAAAATAACTTGAGAATTTAAGTTAGTAAAAAAATGACAAATTATTACATAAATACAATAATCTTATGTGCTACATTTAAAGGGGAAATCTGTGAGATAATTCATAGAACAATGCTAATAATAACAACTCCTATTTCTTGTTTTGTGAAATTTCTGCATGAAAAATCATCCCATTGTGTCATTAAAAATGTGTCATTGCATTAAAAGAAACACTAGCCATGGAAAATACCCATTGAAAGTCACAACCTCAGGTTCACTGTTTCCTAGAACTTCATCTATTATTTGGAAAATCTTCTGGAGACACAGCAGGAGCTAAGAATTGCTGTGTTGTCATTCAGTGACAGTGTGACTGGAAGAGATAAGACAGAGGAGGAGCTGAACCTCACATTACCACACGAGATCCTAAAAATTCTAGGGACAGTAGAGGAGTCCCTTAGCTCCTCTGGGAAGAGGACTTGGGCAATGTTGGCAGAAATTGTGCCCAAATGAGTAGCTTTAGAGTTACAGTAACTCACAATAACAACAGACTTTCTTCTAATGGCCTCACAGTTCTGAATTAATTATAATTTACATAACGGTCATACATCTCCTAACACTGCAAAGGATATTATCTCCATTTTACAGAGGCATAAACCTCAGCACAGAGAACTTATAAGAGTCAAAAAAAAGTGTAGAAAAAACTTAATGACAGAAACAGCAACTTTTTATATTCTGTGCCAATGCCACCATTCCTCTTTGTAGAAGGTGAGTTTATAATCCTATTTTTCTAGGTTTTGGGTATATCACTCCTGGAGTCACATAAATGAGCGGGAAACTGAACCTCTTGAGGAACAAACTAAATACACACAAGGAATTCTCAAGTGTACAAATTAAGCAAACTAAAACCAGACAAAATTTACCTAGTCCTCTGTGTAGAGAAGTTACTTCATCAAACAGAGGATGAAAATATTTCAGGCAAGAATTGAGATCACTTAATTGAGAATGCCCATGAAAACAAATAATTGTTTTGAACAAGGAGAGGTGAAGGCTGATCCCCTGAACCTGTCAATATCTCTCATCACATCTTTGATACACCAGATATCCATTACATATATTCTAAATGAAAGGTTGGGTCAACAGAATGGAAAAGTTCACAATACTGATAGCAATGCACAGAAGCACATTTCAAATGCATTTTCCCAGCACTTAAAAACAATCAAATCTGATGGTAGGAATTTGATGTAGAACAACGTATCTTCATATCTGAGAAATCTAACTAGGCAAGGGATTAGGGAAGCAGGACACTGGTGATCTGTTTGGAATTCCATCTCCATGCATAAACTGCATGTTTCTTCTGCCAAACTTTGCAATAGGAGATACAGCTTTCCACTGTGTTCCTTATGTTACCCAGCTAAAGTGGTGCTTGAGCTGCCTGCACTGCAACATCCTACTGACTCCAGCACCCTGGGATTGCTATCCTGGACTCTATTAGCTGGGCACAGATGAGAGATACCACCCCATAGACAGCAGTGGAGTTACTAGGATGAGAGAAAGAGAGGCTTCCTGGATACATCTTCAGTCACCTTCTTGAAAAGCTCTGTGCTAAAATGCTGAAGGACAAGTAGACAGAAGGACAGGACAGAACAGAATGGAACAAGACAGATGGGACTGCCAGCCATACCTTGGACAGCTCCTTAGCATCACTTCTGCCAGTGAACAGGGGACAGTGCCACTGGACAGCAGCGACCAGGGTACAGGTAATATTTTGAGGGGTATGGTAAGCACAGGGCATGGGCCCAAGTAAAGAGAAGGGTGTCATATTGCTCTTCACTTCCAGGCTCAGTCTCCTGGTTTCTGCTTTCTGTCTCAAATAACTTCTGCCCTAAGCAGAGCTGGTTGGCTGCCAGTACACAGGAGACAGGATGATAGGGAAAAAGAAAAAATTGGAGCACTATGGAGAAAGGTACAGGGAGTTTGGAAACAGATATGCCAAAGGTAAACAGAAGAGGGTGAAAACATTAAAATGGAAGACTGGAAGAGCTGGATGACGGAAAATGATAAGGAAGGGAGGATGGGAAGGAGGCAAGAGAAGTAAGAAACTGTAGAGGAGGAAGCAAACAAGATACTGAGGTAGAAGAAAAGAAAAGGTTTATAGAAAATTGACTGATAGAACTGGGATGGTGAAATGGCAAGGAAAATGGGGAAAATATGTGAAATAGATATGAACAAGAGATGCACAAACAACTAGAGAGCATAAAATAAAATGCAAACATACAAAATTGTGTGGCAAGAGCTGAATTACTGAAATACGTAATCCATATTATGGGCAGTAATACCTGCTTCTGCAACATCACATCAAATCTCCAAACCTCACATCTATATCCCAAGACAAATCAATACTTATTATTCCGGCCACCAATCCATTAACAGATTAATAGATACGCTTTAAGTCCTGGGAAAATGTTAATACTTTCCATCCTCTTAACAATGACCACAATTTTGACATCAGAGCGATTTAAAATGTAGCACTTTAACCTGTTTAATTTAGATGATAGGGGCCTTCATTGCTTAATTTTGCTTTTGTGCTATAAATAAACTAGCTGATGATATCCAGGAGTCATAAACAATTTTCCTCTTGTAACAAAGATGGTGACAGGGTTCATCTGCATATTCATCTAGTTGCATGCACATAAACAACAAAGTTTTGTGGATTACTTTGCCCTACTTCTACTATAGTGAAATTTACAACATTACAATCTTTTAACAGCAGATCAGACTCCCTGAACTAATTTCCAATGTGAATGAAAGGAACTATTCCCACACTCTTATTTAATTATTATCAATTAAATGTAGAATTTTACAACAAAATGTAAAACTTTTGTGTTACCAAAGCAGTAAAAATGTAGAAAAAATAGTTGAAATAAACTACTGCCATTAGAGAGACAGATGACCCCATTCAAAGAATGGTAAAATCAAGTATTAAGCAGTTACAAAAATAGTACCTCCTTCATTTATTTTCCTTGGGTTTAGACATGTAATTTGTCACTGGTCACAATTCCCAATTTATCACTAGAATTTGTATCTGGAAAGCATTCTACCAGAGCAGGAAGGCAAATAATAGTAATAAAAAACACATGAAAATTACATTCTACCAAATAAGTACTTACATTGATATTCTGCTATCAAAGACATTTAAACTCCAAAAATATAAATCCTTCAATCAACATAAATGAACTCCAGGGAAAGATGAATAAAGCTACACTGTTGTTTGTATTAATTTGGAATTAATTACATTTTTGTAAGGTTTTGGGTCTTTGAAAATTCAACGGTTTGCTTTTTAATTTGAGTTAGATGAAAGCTATCAATAATTCTATTTCAGTGCAATTCAGGGGTACTGTTGAAAAATGGTCAGAGTGACATCCCTTTGTCCACAATAGGAAAAGAGATTGTAATGAATTTCTGGTCTCTAATTAAGCTGCAATTTGAAATCCTAGTATGTAAAATGGTGTAGGCCTTTTAAAGTAATATCTCCAGGAAGGAATGCCTTATTTTTCATGGACTTGCAAGTGTTTGGATGAAGTTACAGTTTTAGCTCAATACAGTTTTTACCAAAGCAAATCACTAAGGGCTCCCTTAGCCTACAATGATCTGTAGCCTCAGGCAATGCACTGCTCCTTGCCCCTCAGCTAACTTACAGCTGCTTGTCTGTCCATAAAAGCCATTTACTCCCACAGCAATGAAAAGGAGCTTGTCTCCTTTTGTAGATCTCACCATCTTCTTCATAGAGCATCCCCTCAGGGTGGAACTCCCTGGAAATGGCAGCTGAATTTTACTGAATTTGGCTACACAGCTTCTCTCCTCTGTACATCTACAAAATTAATGATAAAAAACTAATTCCTCTAAGTTATATGAGCAAAGCTTTAGTCCCTCACTTGGGGGATTCTTACACTGATAATTCAGAAGCCATAAAAATGTCAGATCTCTCAGAGGCATTTCACTAGGCTGAGGGACATAATGCAGAAATATAAGGCCAGCAGGAGAATTCTCCACCAGCCAGTCCACAAGGTGGAGGCCTGCAGGAGTTATGCTTACTATAATATTTGTGCTCCTGAATGCTTCCATAGCCTGTTGTTCAGGCAACAAAGTCAAAGTACACTTGAGCTACTTTGGTTTATCTTAGGTAACACTCTGTGCCCTAATTTCCCAAGATTTTATACTATTTTCTTTCTATAGTGTCAAATGTGTCGAATTCAGGAGCAACCACCCAGGGAAAGCCAGTGCTAAAAGCAGTCATTAAGCCATCATATATATCTTGTTCCCTGCTTTTCCCCATTCTTTTTTATCCTACTGTTTGTGTTTACTGGAGCAGCTACACAAAACAAGAACTTACTGCCACACTATGCCATGACCTGCACACAGCTCAAGCATCCACTTCTGCTTGCACTGTTGCAAAATCATCATATATCTTCCACACATCTTAATTTTTTTTCTGCAAGTTACACCTAATAGTTACAATTTTCAAAACTCAGTGAGAATTCATAACGGCTTGAAGGTGTTTGAGGTATTCCAGTCAGGAGAGATGAAGAACTGCACCAGGAAAATCATCCCCTTACATGATATCTTATTATTACAGTTGCCATCACAACTCTGAACTTTAGCAAGATACTTCTGTGGTGAATGCTTGTTGACTGTTCACATCTACATTTCCATTTTTAACAGACTTTTCCAAATTTAATTCAGCAATGGTTGATTTTAACAGCCTTCTAAGCATGATCACAAAGAGGCTGAAAGCCACCTGACAGCTCTTCACTCTCACACTACAGAACCAAAGCACAAAATCATTGTATAACCTATTATATTTTTGCCCAAGTGCTAATTTTATAAAGAACACTGTTGCTGGGAATATTCAACTATTTTTTTATAATCCAGGTATTTCTACTCAACTTATTCATAAATCTGGTTTTTATTCACTTTTATTCTAAGAATGATAGACTGATTCCTGCACCATGCTGTTTCTGCATTTATTCAACATTGACTGACAATGAGTTTTTCTGATGATGCCTGATGATGTTGATTTTTTTTCAAGGAAAATGTTATACAAATAATGAAATAAGTATTTCATGGTTTTTTCCTTTCTGTTAGTTCAGTCATAGTTTTCTGCTGCTATACAGTATAAATAGTGAAAATTAATATTTAATAGTGTGGGGCAGGAGTTTTCTTCAGTTGTGAGGCTACCTCATTTGTGTCCTTGACAACGAACAGCACTATGATTACAGACTTTCAAAACAATTGATGTACTCATATGGAAGTTAATACTGGACTTCAATATTGTAAAAATAAAAGATTTTTGTCTCTTTGGAGCATCTAAGAGGACTCTGAAAAATACAACTTTTAGTACTGTAGATATTTTTCCGCTACCTCCTATGAAAAAGACCATCTTGTGTTGTTACAATTCACTTGCTAAATTTCCTTCTCAAAGTCATGCATGCTATTCTCAAGTTGCCATTGTCAAGGAATTTGAAACATGCATTTTTCATAAAAAATCTCTATTTTGAGAAGGTGTTTGTTTAAGCTGAAAAAAACATGACATCAGAGTCTTGGATGTGACAAAACTATGTTGGAAGCAAATATGTGCAGTGGTTAGAAAGGGATGGACTAATAAATATCAACAGGTTATTGTAGACCTGAAAATGTCAAACAAGTGTACCAGTCCTTTTCAGACACGGTATTTCATATAGACTGCAGGGCAAAGAGAATCTCTACTGGGACTCCAGCATTTCCATTTAGACAAATGGGTTCTACTGTTAATTACATGACTATATTTCTTACTCAACCTGTCTCTGCCTGAGCTCATGCACTAAATGGCTGATATCTAATTAGCTGGTGATAACTTGCCCAGATTCAAGCAAAATATTTGTGACAGGTCACTGCACAATATTCCAGATTTGTTTTACTGATATCTACACAAAGTTGCTTTAAAGGGCATTGATATTCCAGAAATGGGCTGGGATTTTCACATTCTGACATTTTCAAGCCTTCATGCTAGTAATTAAGATCTTAAATACAGATGTGTGCGGGTAAGAATCTACCATTAGCATAGAAATGGGCACAGTCCATAGTGAGCAAAGACATCAGCCAGCCACAAGACAGCTTCAATAAAAAGCCACATAACCACTCAGCCTGTTGCTAAATCTCACTTAAGGGGAAACAGTTTATACAAACCACAGTCCAGCATTACACTTCTGCAGCCACATGCCTTGCAACCCATAACTTGCCTAAGGCCAGAAAGCACAGGCATGTAAGTCTGCAAAATACTATGTAGATGTGTTCATAAATAGTATTTAAAGCCACAGATGCAGAAAAATGATTCTAGCTTGACTCATGCAAAAGATGGAAAATTAATTTTTCAAACCAAACACTACAGTGTAAAAGGCAGCAGGAAAGCCAGGAATCATTCAGAGTCATCTGCTACTTTAAAGCTGTGACCTATATCTAGCAGCCAAGGAAAAGACATTAGAATACAGAGCTTTACAAACAACAGGAGATTATTAGGCATAGCAGAGAAACGATTGCTTGTTGCAATTACAACTTCAAAGCAGAATTTAACTCTCCCATCTGCACTGTGCGTCTCTTTTGTATGTTTTGAACTTGTTCCACTATGAATCTCCCAGTGCTGTCACATGCCATCTATCCAAGAGTGGTATGTGCTGCCAACATGGGATCTACAGATGGGTCAAATGGGAAGATTTTGCCCTGACATGAAAAAGCAAGGAAAAAAAATCCTGCACTTGAAGAAAGCTAATGCAACTGTTGATAATTAAGGGCATGCCCTTGATACCATTCAGCTATTAAATTTTGCCATATCCTGTAATTTTTCCCTTTCATAGCATTTATCAGATTCATATGAAAGGTACCTTGTAGATGCTGGAAAAGATGCTGCCATGTTGTCTGGGAGCCAGCAGTATTTTTCCTCCAAATAACAGACTATAGTGAGGTAGTTGCACCAAATATTAGAACACCTCTTCATCAAATATTCATAAAAATTTATCTGTTTTATGACCAGAACAATCTTTTAAATGAATGACTAAAACAAGCAATATCCCCTCACTTGCACAGGGCAGATTTACCTATGGAATATATGTGAATACAACACACACAAGAATTCCCCCAAATAGATTTTCCTGAGGGACTGGGAGTTTGGGGAGGGAAAGAAGAATATATGTACAAACACACACTGCTGCATTTTTGAATTCTGATATGTCAAGCAAAGCAGAACAAAAAACATCTGTCAGTTCCACACAGAAAAGCCCAGCTCCCATATGCCACCCTTTCTCAAGAGAGGATTACTCTTTTAATATGTTGAGTTCACATCATCTATTCTGCATTCAGTGGGCCAAAGGAAAAAAAAAAATCTTTCTATATAATATGATTTAACCCTGATCCATGCACACAGCCTCAGAAGTGGCCTTTCTGTGGGGAAATTGTGTGGTGACCAGAAGAAAGCAGGTTTCCTTAGGCTACTAAGCAATGGTAACTGTAACTGCAGCTGCTGCTGCAGCCTCTGGCCAAACTTCTGCTTGCTACAAACCCCCAGAGCCACTCTCTGACCAGGTAATCTGCAAGGCCATAGACTCACCAGCTCCTCTAAATCTTTGTCTCATTATTTCATACTGCTTTTGCAAGTGGGTTTATTCAGTGATGTAACAGCGGTCCCTGCTTCTGCAGTGTGCTTTCTGTTGCCATGGAAGCAGTGAAACCACAGCCATTGCCCATGTCCAGCACATACCAAAGCCTGGGAGCAAAGGCAGACTCTGCTGCAGAGGGAAGAGAGGACCTGGACAAAGAGACAATGACCTGCAGTCACATTTAATGCAGTGCAACTTTGCCAACACACTAGATTGTACTGGAAAAGAATTTCAAATCAGGTTTCTAATAACTGTGGCAGCTACTGTCTGCCTGAGAAGCACAAAGAAGGTGCTTTCTTCACCTAAAGAAGTTTCATCAACAATGCTTCTTTAGGGGGCCAAGGTCTTGGGTCAAACAGAGCTCTAAAAAATCAGCTTGCAGTCACCAGGGGCACCTACTGATTGCTGAGTTTTCTTTTTGTTGATGGAAAAATAAATCACTCCCAAAAACTCATTCTAGATGAGTCAGAAGAGACCTATAGTCCATATCTACGAATTTCATCTTTTAGTTCCCCAACTCCTTTAAATTTTTTTATGAACTTGATTGGTTTTGCTGAAGCAAAGCATAAACAAACAATTTTATGCTTTATGCTAAATGGTCCATGACACTTCTCTGAGTTTGCTTGAAGGTGGGTAGAAAAGCTGTCAGAAATAGTGCAGACTCTGTAAATATGACTATCCAGCACATAGATGCATTCATAAGTCACACATCACCACACTTTCTTGTAAGACTATCATGATTGAAATGGACCAGAGGTGTTTCTGGTTTAGTTACCACCAACACATTTCCTTTAGAAGATCATATGGATGAGACACTCATTGTGGTGGACTGCCCTTGGACAAACACCAGGTGTCTACCAAAGCCTCTCTATCACTCCCCTCCTCAGCCTGAGAGAGGACAGAAAATATGAGAAAAGGCTAATGGGTCAAGACAAGAACAGAGAGAGATCACTCACTAGTTACTGTCTTGGGCAAAACAGACTAGACTTGGGGAAATGAGTTTAATTCAGTATCAATTTATTAGTAAATTTATTGTCAACCCTATTGGCATCTAGGAATCCACTGCTGGCAGCACACCAAGGCTGAAATGGTGAAGTGGCACCTTAGCTGTACCTTGGTTACTTATTCCTGAGAAGGTGATTGTTCTAGCTGAGTTCCAAGTGAGGACCTAAGTGAAAGCCCAGAGAGAAGGGTGGGAACCCTAGACATGCCCATGGTTGCCCATCAATGTCACCTTTAGATGAGTTCAAGACAGAGACCTTGTCCCACGCTGGGATGCAAGCACTTACGAGCCTTTTCCTTCTCTGTTTGACTAGAATCCCATGCAGCTGCAAGAGTCACTGAGCCAGCTGTGCCAGAGCATGCTGACAGTAGATGTAGCTGTCCAGGTCACAGGTTTCCAGCAGTGCCTGATGCCTCTTTGTGAGGCTGGGGATGACAAACAGTTCTTTTGCAGAAGGTGTGCTGTGGGTGAGGAGCTGTGTCACCAGGTGAAGGAGCTACAGGAAGAAGTGGACAGGTTACTGACTATTCAAGTGAATGAGCAAGGTTATTTTCAGAGACACTACAGTCTCAAGACTTTTGGGAGTCTTGAGCCTCCAATGTAGTGGAGAAGCAGGTGGACACGGAACCCTACAGGGTAATTAGCCAGAGGACTGTTAGTCAAGGGCCTGTTAAAGATGAAGGCTGGAACTGGGTCACTGTGCATATCAGGAGGGAGGCTCATCCTTCTCAGTGTTTGACTGACCAAGAGAAGTGCTCACAGCACCTGACAGAGTTCAAGAAGCATTTGGACAATGCTCTTGGGCACATGGTGTAACTCTTGGACATGGTCTAGGGCCAGGAGTTGGTCTTGATGATCCTTGTGGGTCCCTTACAACTCAACATGTTCTGTGATTCTGTGGCAAGCTATGTCACTGACAAAAAACAACCTCTTCAGCTAACTCATATGTAACCCCACTCCTAGCTCTACCAGAATCAAACACAGTGGACTAGCACAACTCTTCCTGCCCTTACAGCAGCCACACAGCTTGCATGGTATCCTTCACATCAGAAACATATTTATAGTGAGTTTGTAGAATAGAGGCTGGCTACTACCTTTTGTTTCACTGTACCTATCATAAATGCACTCTTAGCAGGCCTTTAGGCAGTCCAATGATAAAATATAACTTAGAGGAGGAATTTTTCCAGTTTCTAAAGTTACATCATAATGTGAGCTTGTTTGTTCATTTTACCAGAGAAGAACCTGATCCTCCTGATTCTCCCAGAATAGAGCAATTTTGTGTGAAACAGAAAAAGTACTCTTGAATAATTTTTATTAGAGTATGCTGATTATTTTCAAGCCAGATTAATGATTTCACAACAATTGAGGCGGATACAGTAAAGGCTTTTAAGTGGTATCACTCATTACCCACTCTCCTCAATAATAACCTATTTGGCAAGCACAAAATCTTACAACAGCTCCTCAACTCTTGCTGTTTTACTTGGGATAAACCACCAGGAAAGTTAACAAAAAGTGACTACTTCTATTTAAAGGCTAGACTTGTACTGATGGGTATGAACCACTACTGGACACCCCCACAGCACTCTTAGTAATTTCCTGGAATTCAGTGCTGATAGACAGGAACAAATCTCCTCTGCTCTCAGATCTTCTGTTCCCAGTAACCCCCCTGGCTATCTCCACCACCTAGAGGCCCCTGACCTGCCTTTTACAAGGCTACCAACAATTGCCCTGACTCCTGAGCCAGCAGAAACCCTTTAAATCTTTCCTAACAGGGTTAAGACAAGAATATATGTTGGTATGGCAACGTGTGCTGCAGCTCTGAAAAGTCTTTTTCAATGATTTGGAGTCAGACTACAGATTTGCCTTCCACACCTGCCTGCAGGCATGAAGGACATTTTTGATTTTACCCTCTCATGAAGCTTGTCTACTCAGTACAGAGCATGGATTGGCATATCCACTCTGGATAAATGGAAAGAGAACAGCTAGAAAAGGGGCTGATGAGAATCTTCACCTCCATTGCCATAGCAGCCAAAATACTAGCAACCATCTGAACAAAAACAGCAGGTAATTTCCCATTTTCCCTCAAAAGGAGAAAGACAGGAAATAAACAATGACTGCTTGAGTCACACTTCTCTCCTTGTACATTAAAGCTGAACATCATAATGCAGGAATGAGCTTATAGGCACAAGACAACTTTTGCAGACCTTATTAATGTGCTACAAAGAATGTAAATGCTATCTTTCACAGAGAATTCCTGAAGGCCTTATCCAGGGTACCTCTCACTGACATCAACAGGATCTTGCCTGAGAAAAGGCTGCAAACTTTGAGCCATAAATAGGATCTTAGCACATTTCACCATGGAAACAATTGCTCGGGTTAATTCTTTTCTCTTCAAGACTGTAGCAGGAACTGCACCAGATACTTGACAGATCAGAGAAATCACATGCCTCAATATTGCACATGGGGTTGAAGAGCTCAGTTTGGCTCAGTCCCAGTCACACTACTCCCCCTGACTGGCACTAAGACTGAGGTGAGCTGTCATTAACGTCTTGATTTCAAAAAGAGTACACCTGCAAGAAAAGAACATCGGTTGTATAGGAATGCTATTCCCTGGAACGTTCTACTGCTCTGTTTCAGAAAAAATATTTCCCAGAAACAAGATAAACGCCGCAGACTCCCCAAGGAGCACACCGAACACCCTGATGCCCTCAGGGATCTCTCGACCCCGTACGTGCGCGCCCAAATCTCCCGCCGCAGCCAGAGCATCCCCGCGGTGCTGGCGCACCGCCCGGGGCTCCCCGGTGCCGCCCGGCCGGCGCGAAGGAGTTAAGCTGGCCGGGACCCCCGCCCGCCGAGCCGGCTCCTGACGTCAGCCCCGCGCACGGCGCAGCGCTCGGCACGGCGGCGGCGGCGGCGGAGGAGGAGGAGAGCCGCGGCGGGCGGGCGGCTGCGAGCGGCCGGGGCAGCGCTTGGCCGCGGCGCCGCCGCCCGCAGCCCCGCCAGCATGTCCGCGAAGGAGCGGCAGAAGGGCAAAGTGACCAAGGACAGTGTCACTCTCCTGCCCTGCTTCTACTTCGTGGAGGTGAGTGGCCGCTACGCCGAGCGGGCTGGCCGGGGGCTGGCGGCGGGCGCGGGGAGCGGCGCGGAGCCGATCCGCGGGGAACGCGGTGCGCCCGCGGGGAGCGGGCTCGCCTCGGTGCTCTCTCCGCACCGTCTGATGCAAAACCCTTACGTGATGCTTTGTCGCGCCGGAATCAGCATCGAAGCTCCCCATAAGGAGCAGGGATAAATTAATCTCATCTTTCGAGCCTTTTGGAGCAGGAATTATTTCTAAGAATTACTGAGAACATGAAAGGGTTTCTCAAATATATCGGACTATGTGCACAGGAGCTTCTCGGGAGGAAGACATGTTTCAAGAAGGGTTGGCTTCCAGGCAAACGCCGCTTGCATTGCTTTGATAGAATAAAAATCACGTTCCTAAGGGAATGCTTAGAAAAATAGAAATGTTCTTAAATTGGTAATCACTGATATATTTTTGCTGACCCCCGAAGGGTATGTTTCCTCTATCAGAGCTAAAAATGTCTGCTTGGAAAACAGAACAAGGTTCTCAGCACATCTTCTAGGGCAAAACCTGCTATGGCTGCTCAGCTGGTAGCAGGTGGAGCTGCAGAGACACTGGCTGCTTGGTATGTCACTTGGAGGCACTTAGCCTCTGGAAGATACAGTCACTTAGGTACTTCTGGAAGATCATGAGTAGACACAGTTTAAGCTTAAAGAAACAGTTGTGACATGGATTTGTTTAATGGCACAGCAGAAAGAGGAAGGTTTTATGGGTTGAGCAAAGTGTTTCATGTGATCCTACTCACAGGGAAGAGAGCCTGAGGCACTTTGAGGTACCTTTGAGGAAACAGATTGTGAAAATAATGTGAAGAACTTAATGGTAAAATGTGGTGTAAGTTAACTATACCTAGTATAATTGATATATAAAAATATGAAAATATAAACATAGGGTGAAATATAAAACAAAATCTATTTTCTCTCAAATACACCTGAAGAGCTTTGGAGGTTCTCTGGAAGGTAGAAGGCGGTTGGGTTCAGAAGGAATTTTAGGTAACAGTGGTGTGTTTCTGTTCTGTAAGCACCTGGATACGGTCAGCAGCTAACCCTAAGCTGCACCAACTGGAAAGCTTAACAGGGTCTGGTTATATGGATGTACCAAGTTCATCCTATCCATGTGATTAGGCCTGCTCAAGAAAAGCCCTTTGATGGAAGGCACTTGCTGTGCCATATATCTTATATTGGCTTTGCACAGGAGGCAGAGGTCAAGCTTGGAGAGGCCCCTAAGAAAAGGTAAGGGGTTCTTCACTCTGTGCTCTCTGCTGCTTTGGGAATGCAGACAGGAAGGGAGGTTGCTGTACCTCAGCCTGAGGAGGACTCTAATGCTGGAAATGGTGTAGAGGTCCTGCAAGACACAACAGAACTTGTGCTGTGCTTTGGCCTGCAGCAACATGGGATGAAATGCAGAGCAACAGCACAAAGTGTATGCTTGCTGCTCTTAAGAGTTGCCTTATGTAATACTGATTGCATGCATATACTTTCTCTAGAAGCTCCCTGCAGCTGTTACAAGGAATAAGGTAAAGGATTCTGTGAGCAGCTAAGAACCTACACTGAACTCTGCTTACAGCTCCCACATGAGGCAGGCAAGTTCTCCACTCAGGTCTAGACTGTTAGGTCCCTCAGCAAGATTCCAAGCTTCATTTAAAAACAGGTAGAGATCTTTTCAACACCCAGTTGCTCTGAGGGAGTCAAAGCCTTCAATTAACAGAAAGGTCTTCTAATGAACCTTTAGGACTTCTTTGTTATTCAGTCACAGGAGCAGTCAAGAGCCTGTGTGAGCCCTTCCCCACCAGGAGTAATTTCTAATTACTGAACTGCAGACTTACAGCCTTTCTTGAACTGAAAAGTAAAAGCAGCATCAAGAGCAAAAACTGACTGCAACACATCCGAACCTAAACGTTGATTAGGAAACTTTTTTTGTGAGTTATTAGCCCTGTCCAATTATATAGCATGAGGATTTGAAACTATTTCCCCCTTTCAGCTGAGGATTCAAATCACTTGGGTGAAAGGGTAACACCAATTCATGTGATTTTTGAAAGGAGCATGTAGCCTGTGTTCCCTGTGAACGCCCACTCAGCGTTTGACGCATGCGCACCAATTTTAATCAGACTAACGAGAATGCCTTTCTGAAGCTTTGGAGCACAGCAAATTGCCAGCACTTCAGCAGCATCAGGGAAAGGACGTGACTTAAAATCTCCCGTTGTGATTGGCTCAAACAGAACCAGATTGAGTTGTACTCCATAAAGAGGGATTTATTCAGCGATCATTTAATTGCAATGAGAAGTTTGCAAGTGTAAGGGATAGAGGAGTCACCCAGTGTGGTTGACAGGCATTACCATGTAATAAGGATTTCCTTTGTAAGCAGGAGGTAAGGTCCTAATGTAATCCAACAACAGCCAACTACTTAGACCCAAAACTTACCTACTTTAAATAAGGCTTTCTGAATTTTAAAGCTTTTACTTTAATAAATGGATGGTAAGAAACAGGCTTTCAACCTCTTGTCTTTGAATGCTGTCAATTCTTTTGTGTTTTTTTTTTCTTTTGGCACTCATCCACTTCTGTCTTTCCTCTCCTGTTCATAGAAGACAGTGCCTTCCCACTCTGAATTGCAACAAAAAAAAAAAACATAGCCCATTAAGTTTCCATCTTCAAACAAGAAAAGTAGGGCTTGCTGACATCCACTTTCCAGCAAGACCTATTTAGGAGGTCTAGGCCCAGGGAAAACCACATTTTTTATAAAATACATTTCTAAAAATGTGCTTGTTTTTTTCCTCTTGGATGCTAAACAAAAGCATAGACTTAGAAAAAAAAGACGTTGAGTTGAAAGTTAAATTTTTTTCAACATGGTAGGAAAGGGATGTATTCATGTTATACAAGCGAAATATATTTTAAAGACTGAAATGAGTTAAATAATAAATGTAACAACCAATATAATGCAGGCATGCTGAACTTAGAAACAGCAACACGCAAACACAGTTCTGACACTAAGGGGTTTCAACTGTTAAGATCCTTAAGAATGTGCTATGAATGAGATTAACTCCAGTAAACAAATGTGTTTTGTGGCAGTGACTATCAGGCTTAGATAAAAATACGATTACACAGAATATAGGCAGGCCAGCTGACCTGGAGAAAAGGAGACTGACATGAGACCCCAGCTGTCTACAGCTTCCTCACAAGGGAAAAGATGAGGAGCAGGTACCAATCTCTCCTCTCTGGTGACAAGCAACGGGACTCAAGAGAAAGACAGGAAATTGTGTCAAGGGAGGTCTAGGTTGGATATTACACCAAGATTCTTCACCCTGAGAGTGGTTGAGCACTGGAACAGCCCCTCAGGGCAGTGGTCACAGCACAAGCTGTGACAGAGTTCAAGAAGTGTTTGGACAACGGCATCAAGCACATGGTGTGACTTTAGGGGATGGTCCTGTCCAGGGCCAGGAGCTGGACTGCAGTGGTCCTTGTGTGTCCCTTCCAACTCATATTCTATGAACTGGTGGATAATTCAAACCAGCAGGTGTTTCCAACAAAAGAGTTAAAACATAAAACGAACACGCTCCTCTTAAGATCATTAGAGGTATTCTTCATTTACACAGGAAAGCAAAAGGAGAATCAAGGTAGAGCTTTGAATGGAAAGAAATGGAAAGAAAATGAAGAGACAGCTTCCAAAAAATGTGGATGGGTCATGCTCTAAAAGCATTAGAGGCAAATAAACGTTATGAAGTAAATCTCAACACATTTTCAGTTACATGTTATCAAATTTCATGATTCATAAAATAAAGTAACTTGATGACTTATCCTATGTCTTGTGGGAACATTGTAGAGGTTATTTTAAAGGCCTGGTAATAGTTCTGCTTAGCAGAACCTCTGATTAGCACACACTCCTGAGAGCTGAATAATTTTAGACTGCCTTATGCACACTTACCTGAAGGGCATGGTAATCATCATCACCATCAGGCAGTTAGGCCTCTTTTATTCCTGATTGTGCTTAAAGCATTTTAGGTTTCTGTAGACTGTTATGGGTTATCTATGGAATTTCATTTGCATAGCTGAGAAAGACAAAGATTTCTTTGAAAATTCATAGTCCCTCTGGCCTAGTGGGAATTACTTTTCATGGTAAAAAGTCTACATACCTCTGGGAGATCTTGAAAATTAGTATTCCTGGAATAAGTTTTGGGTTTCGTTAACTGACTTTGTTTTCAGCATATTCAGAGAATACCATTATTGTATTCACTTAGAGAAAAAATACTGATGTCTTGAATTTTAATATCAATCTGAAAAATTTCCAGAGTTACGTAGTTTCTATTCCTGGCAGAGTGGTCACACTTTGGAGTCAGGACAGATAGATTTCTCTCAGTGAAGGGAATAGACTGTCTTTAGTCATGCTCTCCCATTTCAAAAGCTCCTGGTTTAAATCCTGCTCTCATGGAAGTTGCATAAATTTTGCCTTTGACTTCAGTGGTATTACTGCTTCATCCAGTGCCTAATATGTGGAAATGCAAAAGGTCAAGGTGTTGTCAATCTGCATGACTCAATGCATTTATTCTCCAGCTAAATTGTGTTGCTGTAGTACAGCGTTCATCTGCTGGTTGTGTAACTTCCAGGGACTAAAATTGGACATATTTTAGACACTGTCCCTTGTGCAGTTGAATTTTCTTCCTTATGTTGTCTTCTAGACTTTGTATTATGAATGCATATGGATACAGCTTCTTTTTCTGCATTTCCAGAGCTCAGCCAGGTCTTAGTTTGGAAACACTTCTTCCAATGGTAGAAGACCACTTATTTTCCTTGTTCCCCAAAGGAGCTGTAATTCTCACCAGCAGAAAGCACAAAGATCTGTTATCATTGTAGAACTGCAGGCTGCAGAACTCAGGAGGTCACGAGACCCCTTGAAATAAGTGCATGAAGGGAATGGCTGCAGCGTCTCTGTAACAGGTGCTTTACTTCCTTTTTTTCCTAACATACGCTGAGAAAGCTGGGCTTGAAACATCATTTGAAACTCAGTAGCACTTCTTAGTCACATCTGGAATGCTTTTCAGCTGTTCAGCCATGCACAACCCACAATATTTAAATTACAATGACCCACAAGTCATGTATAGGTGTGACTGCAAAAGACAAAAAAAAAAAAAGATCAGTGGAGTGCAGTGTTTGGAATAAGAGAGAGAATAGGCTGTAGGAATAAATCTTTCTTCCTAAGAATAGGATGTTTGGATCTAATGTAAAAATTAAACTGTAATGCTGTGCCTTGGAGGCACAGCTAGATTGGTTTTCTGTTAAACTTAAATTAACTGGGGGCTGCACCCAACAAAGATCCCCAATGGCAGAAGATGAAATTATCCCTTTGTTACTGTCAAAGAAGCATAGTATTTTCCAAACACATCTTTTTCTTTCAAAAGATTCAACCATGTGTGAGAGAAGGAGAAGTAGAAATACACTTAGTTCTCTGCTCATTGAGCTGACCTAGTCATGTGGCTAACTCTCAGAAGAGAGATGTCACATGTTTATAAAGCTGCATTACAGACCAATATCCCCAAAATATTAGGGAGCTATCCAAGACCTGAGGAGGCTGCTATGCATTCAGAACAGCTGTATAATTCATTGGCCAAGTCATCAATGTTGCATTCTCTCTGTCAGTTCTGTGCTTGTAGAAAAGTTGTACAGCCTAAACAACACCAGTTTTAGCAGGAGATGCCCATAAAAGAGGAATGAAAAGGGAGGTGTCACAACGCTGCCAAGGCTGTCTTTGGGAAACACATGCAAATGCCAGAAGGCAGACGTCCCTTCTGGTTTTGGCTATGTGCTTGGGTGCTGTCATCTCATTGCAGGGCTTCCATACTGTTGTCTCCTTATCACAAAAGTTCCATACCTTCTTGGTGTTTCTCGTGGGTAGCTCCTCAGAGCACTGACTCTTTCTTCTTCACAAAGCAGCCAACCGACTCCCATTCCCTTCTCACCCAGCCACCCCACTCTTCTATAGCATCTTCTTCTCATTGGTTACAGCTGTGGCCTGTTAAAGTCAGGCCTGCTCCTAATCTTTGATAATTGGCCCAGCTGCAACTCCTTAGGGGTAAGATTACTTTCTACACAATCTTTATTTTCTTATATTCCATCCTCCTACACTTGGCAAGTGTAGAGTTTCAGTAGTTCTCAGTGAAAGAAGGCCTTGCTTCCTTTTCAGTCCAGCAACATCCTCTTGACCTAATACTTCCAGTAGCAAAAAAAGGTCTGAATATGTTAGAGATTAATGGAGATACATTTTTCCAAATTACTACCTCTTCCAAAATTTTATAATTCTACCATCTGTGATCTTCTTTTATAGTTGTTAAAAATCTATTACTGTGAAGCCAAAGTTAATAAAAGCCAGCATATTGTGGAACCTTAACACGCCCAGGAACTGAGCTATTACAAACATGGTATCTTGTCTGATGTCCTGTCACTTAAAAGTTTAGTTTGTAGGGAGTTCAGAAGTGGCTAAACAGCACGGCGGGAGGAAGCCACTGGAGAAGGGTACCTACAGGATTAATTTATTTTTTTTTGTATGTAGGGAAATCAGCATGCTTTAGAGAGTACAATAAATTGTAGCATTGTGTAGGGACTGGCAGCTTTGTCCCTTAGACATGGGTTTTTTGAAGAAACTTCTAGCTGAAATTTGGTGACAGGCCTGAAAACAACCGCCTTTTGTTGAAGTACTGCTCTTCTTGATTTACCATGACATTGCAGCAGAAGCATAAATTTTGCAATCAACAGTATGTGTAATATCCTAAATCTCGTTGTCTATAGTTATTAATTGATTATAACAATTATTCATTTATTTTAATTATAATTGATGTAATCAAACAATAATAATTAAGATAAGGAGTCATCAATTATGTTTGAAGTCACACTGAAAAGAAATGCATTACTGGTGGTTTTGTGTTTTAAATTTCTGCCTGAAAATTTACTTTAAACACATATCTTTAATAGAATATATACAAATATATAATGTAGAAATTTTGTAAAATATTTATAGATTTATAGACTCCCCAAAAATATTTTTGTTGAAGAATTTTTATTTTGTTTGTTTCTCCCTGTATAATTGCTTCTTCACATATATTTATTAAAAAAAGATAAAAAGAAAAAAGCACTTTTAGGGTTACTGTGCATTCAGCATGATTGAGATTTCTGAAATAAGTAGAAATTTTATCACTGATATATCAGGTCTGTTTTAGGTCTTACACATACTGAGACTTTTCTTTCAAGAACTGGTAAAAGAAAAGGATAATTTGAAGTTACATGAAGATAGCTGTTTTATTTCCAAAGCTCGTCTGTAATTGGCAGTCACAAAACAATTAAGTTGAATTCTAAAACCAATGCTGGAAATATATATAACTTAATTTTCCAAAATGGTAATTATAATAGATTTCAAAGACATCTGGGATTTGAAATTCAACTTTTAGTTGAAATTAAATCAAATAGCATTAAGTGTATGAGAAGAAAGACCTTTATATCATGTATCTGTACACTATTTCCACAAAAATTAGACAGGGGTGAGGCACAGGTAGTTTAGAGAAAAGACTAATTCCTTCTACCTTTGGGCCAGGAAATTTGCATCCAGAAAAGGGACAAGGAGCAGCAGAAAGTCAAGTTCAGGCAGAAAAGCAAAAAAGCATTTGTACAGATGGAAGCCTTAAATTTCTGAAAAGACAGAATGCCTTCTTTTATAAGCCTTCAACATTTGAGAATTAAGTTTAGACCATAAAAATAAATAAAAAAATCTCACTTTTCTGTCAAGCCAGTCCCCTGCTCTATAGGCATCCCGTGCTTAGTGCTCTCTCTTCAGAGAGTCATGGGTTCTCAAAAATGAGAAAATGACAGAATTTGGCTGATGCCATTTCTTAATACTGACCTATTCTGGAAGGTGTTCAATCACAGTAATGAGCTCAGTATTCATCCCTGTCAGGATAAGAGAAACCTCTATCCTCTTTCCATTCTCTGCTCCTGTCCATTGTGAATCTGGCAGCAAGGTACCACAGGACAGCAGCCAGGGTGGCTGAAAGCTGCAGGAGCTGGCTGTTAGGAGTTGGCTAAGGAGCACCTTGTCTCCTCCAACCCACTACAGCCCTCTTTCTTGTCTCCATCTGTTGTGCCTTGTCATTTAGACCATGAATTCCTTGGCACAAGGATCGACATTTATGATAAATTTAATAGAATCTTCCACAATGCACAGCCTTGTCATGGGAACTAAACATAGTTATTAATTAGACCATCCTTCTCTGAAAGACTTGGCTGATATTTTTTCATGCTGGGAAACCAGGGGCATTCATTTATTATCTCTTTGAGGCAATCCTGTTTATTTACTTGATTGCTTGCAAAGATTTCCAATTCCCAGAAAACAAGAGAAACATCAGGAGGCAGTTCCCATACTCAGGAGCCTCTTACTTGCTGTGGAAGGGCTGCAGAACAAGCTAAGAATCTGAGAAGTTCCTGGCCATCCAAGTCTAAAAATTATTTACAAGACACAAAATACCAGACAGTGTATCAGGCATTCCATAATCCTTTCTTTCAACAGCTGGTCTAGTCATACCATCTTTAGCTTGCATTGACTCTCTGAAAGCTACATCCATGCTGCTTCTCTCTTTTCTGCCTACCTTTTATACAGGCAACATCGCCGTGGGATCTGGGTATGTGTTCATGGTAAAAGAGAACCCCCAGACAGTGCAATTTAGCAAAGCACAAGTCACATAACTGCAACCTACAAAACAAGTTCAGACATCTGAGTACGTGACATTCCATAGCTGAATCCTCACGAAGCCATGAATTTTAAGATGCTGTTTTCCTGAAGATAAATAGGGACTTTTTGTTTTGTTAACAAAAGTACTGATGAATATGAGAGTAAAATATAAAACTAGCAGCATACAATTTTAGAGAATTTATAGAAGCCAGGGATTGCCATGTTCTATCCACTCCAATAGGACTTCCCTACTAAGCCTTGACCTTCCACTCTTCATTCAGACTTCTGTGATCTATCATTGTGATAGCTGCCCTGTGGCTCTTGGCCAGAAGGAAGATTTGTTACATGCCCCATCAATTCAGAGAAGTTGTGCTGCTGAATGCTGCTTTGGTTTGTCCTGCACTATGTAATACAGGAAGTTTTCTCTTTACAACATCTCTGGGTATTTGCATCCTTGTTGAACTCTTGGGAACAGAGAACATCTTTTCTGATGCTTGGACTATTCCTCACTCAATACAGTAAAAGCTTTTAAAATATTAATAATGTTAATTATTATTAATAGTAAAGTTCTGGGGTTTAATGAAGGCTTTTAGCTTACAGTTTAAGAAAACAGCAAGGAGGCAAAAGACAGAAAACCTCTTTCTAAAAAATAAATAGACTACAAATCAAACTTTTTCAATAGCTATGCTGATTATCCTTGTGACTTTAAGGCTCTAAGCTGAACAAGGTTTGACCATTTGGGTTAAACTTTAAATTTACAGGTCTAAATTAAAAGCTAAACAGGGATCTTTCTCCATTATCCATCCAAGGAAGTAAGAGTATAAAGACTTATTAGTCAGGATTAGTCAAGAATTGACGTTGGGGGTTTTATTATTCTAATTAGGCACAGGAAAATTCCTATTCCATTTTGTAATTAAAACAATACACATTCTACCACCTAATTATATTTGACATTTTCAAGGTGTTGGGCGCCGAAGTCTATAATTACAGAAATGCTGCTGCCTTAAGCAGAACACTCCATAAATATTCATATATTAAATAGTCAGTTATACTGTTTAGAAGACTTTAGAAACATTTGCCTTTTCCTTTTTATAAATGTGAGACTTGTAGAAGACATATTTTATATCTGTATTTTTAAAGAGATGGGAAGAAAAATGTTCTTTGGGATATGACATACTGTATATAGCAAATTGACTACAGACTTAATCATTAGTACTGTAAGCAGTTATGTCAGAGGTTCATAATCCTTTTGAAGTATATATTTTCTTTAGCAGAACAGATAATTACAGTCAGAAATAATACAGGAGTCCTGTACTGAAGTCATAAGACAGTAAAATGCAATTCCCTAAATTCCTTGATTTTTAAATTAATAATAGAGTCACAGCTTACATACAGTAGTTTAAAGAAAAAGTTATTCACTACCTTTTATTTTAGTGTTCCACAATAAAATACCACTTCAAATATTGCCTATTTTTGATAGTTGAATACTGCCATTTAAAACAGTTGCCTGTCTAAAAATACTGTGATCCAAGTAGAGTTTGCCTTGTGGCTAATGCATAAAGTATTGTTCAAGGAGAGACTTTCCCTTCCTGATATTGGAGAAATGGAAAAATACTGAAGATGAAACTCTGAATGTAAGGTGTTCCATGAGTGGGCCTGCTCTGTGTTTTTGTTCAGGGAAATTAATATTTGGGGACATCTTGATAAAAGGGCATAATTTCTCAAAAGAAGGGACAATAGGAATCTGCTTGGTTTAGCCCACTGGAATAAGTTTGTGTCCTGTTTTAGGGTGCTTTGCCCAATGGGACCTGGACCCTTACTAAGTCATTAAGTATGAGTTTCAAATAGTTATTAATAAAGGACGTTGCAAATGTTTCAAGAGTTAAATGTAGTGCAAAAGGGAAGTTGAGAGATCAAATGCTGTGCAGAATTTCAATGTCCTAGCAAGAACAGCACAGAGTTAGTGCAAGCAGTCTGCACACCAGGACAGGGTACACTGTGGCAGCCTTTGGGTCCAGAGGCCTCTTATGCCAATCAGCAGAGTCTCTGTTCAGGCAGGTGTTGAGAGAAGGGCACCCAGTTCCACAACAATCTAAATTATTCCCAGAGTGTGAAGATATCAGGGAAGGCCTATTTCATCCTGCACATCTGTGTAATGACTGGAAGCAGGGTAGCCCATGCTGACAGATCATGAATGTTTGCATTATGGTCAATAAGGCTGCATTCAGAACAAAGTGAGGATTATATGTATTTTTTATATATATATATATATATATATATATATATATATATATATATATATATATATGTATTGTATAATACATCCTGCTAAAGAACTGGACTTCTTCCTGTGATAGGCAAGAAGCAGAACTTAATTTAGTGACATTGTATGTAATTACTCCATACATATATACATATTTCTGTCAGATTATACAATAGTTATACATTATGTATTCACATCATATGTATTACATATTATGTATGTTATATGCTGCACATAATATGTATGTATGTATGGTATAGTATGTAAGTGCAAATATGGATGTGGTTGGGTTCTACATATTGGGTTCTACATATACACATACATACATACATACATATGCACACTATTTACTGAAGCAAACTTCCTAGATGCCTGATCTTATTCCTGTAATGCTCACAGTACTTAAGAATGCCAATCCATATTTCTTCCCTTTGTACACAATCACAGCCTCTATACTATGTGATATTACAAGGCAATCAAGGTGAACACAGATATAATCAGACAAGCAACATTCTTCCATTCACCACCCTCTTCAGATTTTGCTTGTAAACTTTGAAGACAAAACTCACCCTTTTCAAATCAGCAAATCAAAGATAAGCTGTTCTTTTTTTAAAAAAAAAACCCATATTAAAAGATGTTTCGATTAAATTTAGCTGGAACTCTCCTTCTTTAATCACCCAGAATTACATTTTATGCACAAAGAGCCTGATTTTATAAGCGCAATGCTTTAAAAACTGAAAATTGCATGTTAATGCAAGAAACCATTGTCCCTCTGCCATGTAGAGCAGATTTTATTCATAATTTTCTCCAAATGCATATGGGTCCCATTTTACCTCTGCTTTCATATTGCATTGTAGAATGGGATGAATGACAATGATTTTAAACAATCAGTTGTATTTGTAAATTTGAACTGGGCATTGCAAAAATAATATAATTTAAGTATGCTCAAAATTCTTTTAGGATAATTGCTTTTTCTCCTAATCTCAGGTGCTGTTAACCACAGGTACCTTCATTGCAGTACAGACACCAAAAAGACTCCTTGCATCCCAGTGGCAGAGCAGGAAGTTGTTCTAATATTGCCTTGTTCGTGAAGGACTCTGTAAAACAATAAACAAAAAGTGTTTCTGAGTGTTTACTAAGGAGGATGCAGAGAATAATCACATCCTGCTGGTCACCTCTGAATGCCCATCTGCCAGGGCAGCAAGGCTGTTCTCTTTGTTCACTTACAAACCAACAGCTTTAAAATGCCTTTTTGCTATATCTTCCGTTAAATTACTTCCTTCCACAGACATTTAGTGGTTGATCCTGTGCTTTAAGGAGCTCATGGTGAGCAGTGGTGAATTTGGGCTCCAAGAAGGGCCAACTCTGCTCTTAAAAAATTAGTGGAAGTAATTGCAACGGGTTGGATAACTAAATAGCTAGAGGATAAAAGAATTGTAAACTATAGTCATCAAGGTTCTAAACAGACTGAATCTTGCCAAAGTTAATTGCTTTTTTGGTAGAATTGTGAAATAGATGTGCATTATCACATATTTAGATTCTAGGGAAGGACTGGATACTGGTTTTCATTAACTATTACTTTGAAACTTAATGCAAAATGGCTTTGATGTGAAGACTGTCATACATGACAGAGAGTTGCTAAAGGACCAAAAAGGGTGATTGATGAACAGCAGAGTACTGAGGCCCCCATATGGGAGACTGCAGTCCTGATACTTTCCTAAAAAAAAATTAAATCAAAGTTTTTCTATTAATGATTCATAGATGAAAAGGCTAAATTATATGTGCCAAAGATTGGGCTGGGTGTTTTGACTAGCTTGGTAGACAGCAGGGTTATTGATATCAACTGAACAGTACCATATCTCCAGAGAATTAATTATTTAGAGATAGTAGAAGAGGCATGACAAGGAGCAGTGAGCTATAAACAACAAACATCAAAGAGATTTATTAACAGACTATGTTGTCTTTGCAAAAGCATTGCTATTCCATTTCCAAACAGTAATTTGTTGCTTTCTTCTCTTTTAGTTGCCCATACTGGCATCTTCTGTTGTTAGCCTCTATTTTCTTGAACTTACTGATGTCTTCAAGCCAGTTCACTCTGGATTTAATTGCTATGACAAGAGTCTGAGTATGCCATACATTGAACCTACGCAAGAATCTGTTCCCTTCTTGATGTTGCTTAGTCTGGTTTTTGCTGGACCATCAATTACGGTAAGTTTGAAGTGCTAATGTCACTTAATAAAGATTTTGAACAGAGTTTCAGTTGGCATAAAGAAAATAACTCCTTTGGTTTCAGTTAGGCTGTAGAGTGTCATGCAGGTTAGTCTCCTTAGGATTTTAAATTCATGTTTCATTCTTCTGTAACAAAAGGAGATACATTCCTTATAACATTGCCTGTAGCACTTCATCTACTCTCACTGTCTTGATGGTGGGCTTTAATGTTAAGAAACAGCATCTACAGTTGGATGAAAAATGCTTGAATCATTCTGTTATGCTGTACAAATATTTGAACTTTTACAGACAGGACATCTCCATAATCTCAGATATAGCAAAAATCATCAAAAATGCAAGACTTTTTTTTTTTAATGCAAGCCTTCCACAGCCCTGAACTTGCCACTTTTGTTAGAACTAGCTTTATTCAGAGAGAAGGTATATCAGTCTTGTCAGTGAACTCAATTACATTTTCCAAAAAAGCACTGAAACACCTCTAAATTATAAGTTAGTCATTAAGAGCAGGCAAAAGTGGGCTGGTTTAATCATTCACCCAAAGGGAGGAGATGATTTCAACAGAACCGAAATATCCTGTCAGAATGAGCAGCTGGGTCAGTATTTTATATAAAAGAAAAGTAGAAATTGTCTTTATATATATAAATTCATTTTGTCTGATTTTAGTAGTTCAGATAGGAGCCTTATTTCTCACACCACTCCTGTCTGGCAAATGGAGAGACAAATTCACCTTGAGTGGGTGATTCTCTGCACCTAAAGAACAGGATCAACCTTTTGAAAGGATCTCTTCTTCCCCCTGACAGCAATGACTATGCATCTCAGTTAGACACTTCTCGAAGGCCAGCTGCAAATATAACTCTGCTTCTAGCTCCTCTTAATTTCCTTAACTTCAATCAGTTAATTCTTTTTATTATACTATCCAGTTTACAGCTACAAAATCTATAAAATGTGACGCCTGTATAAAAATTATCAAGTGCTGTTCTCTCTTTGCTTTCCAAAATGTTCTTTCTTTATTTGTCTCTTTTTTTTTTTTAACTGAACAGTTCTTACTGCATTTGATTTCCGTTGCTTTAGAAACCATTTTTGGAGGATTTTGCACAACCAGCTGGCTAAAAATGGTACATTTTGGAATTGGGAGCTAAGACTCTAAGTGATTCTGGTGCAAATGATTTTTGTACCAAATACTATGATAAAAGCAAAACATTAGTACAGGGGTTTGGCTGGGTATCTTAAGTGTTTCTGCTGAGAACAAACTGGACTTTTCTGAAACACCTATAGAAGAAATGTATCTAGGCTTACTTGGGCCCAAGTAGGTGGGAAAACCTGGCTTTCACTTGAGAGAATTTCTGCTAAGCCTAGGTAATATCAAACACCTTAAATCAGGATAAAATATGCCTCTTTAATTATATATTATTTGTTAACGGCTTTGATTATAATTCAATTCTTTCATCATTGCATGGAATTTTGCAACAGAAAATGTTATTCTTGCTTGAATCGTTCTATCAGCAGTACAGAAAATTAATCAGAAGTATACCATGTGAAGAACTCAAACCCATACTTGAGCATGCCTATAAAAAAGAAAGTTTGATAAAGTAAATCCCAAAGCTTCAAAGTACAACTGGCTAAAAGCTGCAAGCCTTAGGAAGATGTACTTCTTTTGTGTTGGTGTAAGCATGAATGTGATGCCTGTGTTAGTTAGAGGCTGAGCAGTGACAGTGCAAAATACACAACCTCCTTCAGTTGCACCAAAGGCATTGACTTCGTATTGTTTGATACAATTTTGGAATGAAGGAACTAGGAGACATTTCTGTCCAATCCTTTACTTTTCTTTGGAAACATAGGCCAGTGAAGCTCAGTGTAAATAGATTACAGTTGTGCCATTGTCATATTGTAGAGTTTAGCATTTTGTAAGATAGTTTTCATAAGTATTTAAATTGATTACACACTTTATAAAACCTGTAAAAGATAGAAAAGAAAGCATGAGCTGTGTGAGGAATTGAGGATCTCCAGTAATGTTGCATATCCTGGCCTCTGTCCACACTTCGGGATTTACTGCAGTATGAGACAGAACAGAAGGTCATCAAGACTCAATAAAATAAGGGTGTGATTAGCCACATTTTAAATATTATCAAACAGTGTATATATAAGAAAAAAAAAAGGAAAAAAAGTGTGCATGGGGAGCAAGACAAGCAAATTTCAGTGTCAATCCCTCTTTAAAACCTTATATAAATATTAGAATAGGATTTTTTCTATGTTATTTTTGTTGATATAATACTTTTCCCAAGACTGGAGAACATGTATAAATCTATTCACTTTAGAGTAGTTTTTTATACAAAAAAAAAAAAAAAGATCTAACATTTTATGACTTCTTTTCCCAAGCCACTATTACACAAGGCTTGTGTTTGGCTTTGGGGCTTTGCATTTTTGCATTTTTCTCTTTGAGTTTTTTTTCTCATTATTAGGAAGTAGAAAATGCATTTTAAAAGGTCTGTTCTGTAGCCCTGAAGGCTTACAGAAAATAACTACCTGTATTATTGACATATGTCTTATAGCTTGTGACAGAGATGAAATTTTGTGTATGTATTCAAAAACTGCAGGAAACGTCAGTGTGGAACACCTGACCTGGACTTGAAGAAATTACCAAGATAGATATTTTATGTCTGGACCATAGATACACTTGGATTGCAGCATGATTTCAATTTGCTTCAAAGAACTCTGAATCTGATCCTCTGATAGATTTTCTCTCTAGTTACCCATTCAGAAATGTTAGGACCAGTTATTTAATCATATCAGTGAAGGTTCATACTCTTATCAGCCACTGACTAAAAACCTGTTTAGAAATAACAATGTCATTTCCAACAGAGATCACTAGGACATCAGATCACATTGATTTGGTGAATCAGTTCTCAAGGAGAGAAATTCACTGCTGGCAGTTTCACTCCTACTGCCCATTCTGCTCTGGGAGTTTTTTCCTCTGGAAATGCCAGCCTCTGAATTTTCCTTGACATGGGCCTTGTTGTTTTTTTGCTCTATCACATGAGCTAATCCATCTGTCTGGTGTTTTCCCTATACCAGACCATTCCCTAGAACTTGGCTAAAAACTATTACAGTTTTTCTGAGTTTTAAGTTTGGAATACTACTGGTTTCTCTGGGAAGCTTCAGCAATAACTTGATCAAATATAGACAGATAATAGTGGCCATAGTTCTCAGCTAATTAGAATTCCTTTACCGCTGGTTTTTCCATGTTGTAGGAGAACCTTCACAACTTCAATCTTCCTGGTCAAGAAATTTCAATTTATTAAAACTTAAACTACTAAAGAGTTAGACTAAGCTTTTCCACTTTACCTGCCCTTTCCTAGGGTGGAGGAGTTACTATAGACAAATACCACCAGCAATTACAGCAGATTCAGCATAATTCAGATGCCTTGGCATGGATTAGTATTCAATGCAGCTGTGGATAGGCAAAATGACTGCTTTTGCTGGTGAGAGCTGCCTCATTAATTGTAATATTTCATTCCAACCCTTACTCTGAACTCTGTACAAATCCTGCACAGAATTCAAAATAGTCACACTACTGAACAAGGAAAACAATAAAATCTGAGGCTGAAAATGTATAAATGTGTCTGGATTTTCCAGCAAGTGACACCATTTTTTATTTATATTCTTCCTTTTAGAAACTCTTGTCTAGGGTTTTGGTCATAATCTGTTTTGCTTGGTCTGTTGCAAGGGATCATAAGGACAGAACTTTTTCTGCTGCTGTGGATCAGGTTAAAACCCAAGCCAAATTAAACAAATACAGAAGAACAAGCTGTCACATAATTAGAAGCTGCTCAGGATTGCTAGGCCTGTGGCCAAGACTGAATGCTAAAACCACTTCAGGAGCACTAAGATATTGCAGTGGCTCTGGATTATTTTAGAGGTGATATTTTATAATTACTGCTTTTTTATTGTGGAAGCATCAAGTTTCAGCTGTAGATCAAGGCCTGGATACCACTGAGCACTATATACTGTATGCCATTTGCATTTAATTTCAGGGCCATCTTCTTGTCTGCCCTCATTCAGGCTAAGTTGCATTACTTTATGTTTACATATTGATATAAATCTTTGAAGGTTGAGTGCATGTCAGTGGATGACATTGGTTTTGTTACAGTTATATTACAGCCCTTTAAATTCAATCAGGATCTTCTGAGTAAGTGCTACATTCAATTTAATGGCTCCTTTGTCATTGCAGATAATGATAGGAGAAGGAATTCTCTACTGTTGCCTGTCCAAAAGAAGAAATGGGATTGGAACAGAGGCCAATATTAATGCAGGAGGATGCAACTTCAATTCTTTTCTTAGAAGAGCTGTCAGATTTGTTGGTGGGTTTCAATTGTTACTCCCAAAAAAGAACTTTCCCCATACATTCAGTTTTCACCATGCAGGTTTGCTTCTCCGAAACAGCCTTTCAGAACAGTGCAGAGCTGTCACTAGCACAGATCTTCTGCTAGAAAACACGGGAAGAAACTCAGACTGCAACAGAGCAGCCCCATACTCAGTAATGCAGCATCTACACTTTCCTTTTCCCCTTTCCTCTCCTGTACTATTGTCAGTATTTCTAAAAGAGTAATTTTTTCCTTCCCTGCCCACCTTGAGCTGGCTGCTTTTTAATTATGTCAGTGTATAGCTTCCCCTGCCTGTCTTCAGTGCATCATAAGGATTCAACCCACCTGTCACAGTATTCAGCATGACAGTGAAAACTTGTCAGAAACTCTCAGTAGGTTTGACATTCTTTTTCTGGAATGTGTTTATATGCCTCTCAGAAAGGGCTAGAATCTGGCAACTTAAATGATGGAGGAACATGTCAAATTCTTTCATTTTACTTTAATTGTCATTTATAAAAAACTCCACTTTGAAAGTCAACTGGACTTTGATCCCCTTCTTACAGTTACTTTCCTCTCCCAATGAGTGGCTAAAGAAAAGGTTTCCTCTGTTTCAGAAATCTTTCATTAGAGAAGGCAGCCTAGGCAAAGATGACCAGCAGGACAGCAGACTGAAAACCTGGTAGAACAACTGTTCCCTGGGTTTTGGTAGTCTGGCAAACAGGGAAGTAGTGGCAAGTGAGGTTGTGCAATCTATGACCAGTAAAGCTTCATAAGAGCAGCAGTGAGGAAGAAAGCTTTGTGGATTACACCATGAGCAAGGACTGTAAACATACCCCACATCCACTTCTCCTGTTTGGTATCACCAAGGAAACAAAGACACATGAATTTCATCCCAAATTCCCACTCTGATTTTAATGGCTTTAACATTCTTTCAATTTTAGGATGAAAAGTAAATTTATCTCTATGAATAAAAGTAAGGAATTATAGATAAATCTTTAGGAGAAGAGCAGTTGAAAATGTTCAGTAAAGCAATTACATTACTTCAATTCTCTTGTGAATTATTAATCAGTCTGAAGCATTGATCCCTTCTGAAATAGACTTGAATATTTGGATTAGTGACAAGGACACAATACTCAAGAAACATCAGAGGTGTGAAGGTAGCCAACGTTATCATCAGCTGGTGATTATGTGGTAGCAAACAGAGAACAGGTCTTCAGAGCAATGATCTAATGGGCAGTTGTCCATACTCCTAGAAACCTCTCTTCCAGTGGGAAACTCCAAGGACTGGAGCTTATATGCTCTCCCCAAATAGCTGGCTACTCTTTCGTTAATTCAGAAAAATTCTTTCCAAACTGAAACAGCTCCAGTGTAGCACTCTTTGATGAAAAGATGTTGGAGGACATCAGGGCATTAAAACAAAATTTTAGTATCAACAGGAAGGAAACAAGCATAAACAATTCTAATTTTTATATTCTTTTGCAATAAGCTTTTGTTCTGCATTTAAATTCTCTTATTCTGCATTTAAATTTCCTCAAATCTAATAACAAAAGCCATCAGAGCTCTGTTGAATGTAGTTTATACTATTAATTAACCTAATTAATGCATACAATATAATTAACAAGCTCTGTTGATTTCTTTCCTAGGTGTTCATGTATTTGGTCTTTGTGCAACTGCTCTTGTTACTGATATTATACAGCTATCAACAGGATATCAGGCCCCATATTTCCTGACTGTTTGCAAGCCTAACTATACATCCTTAAACGTATCTTGCTCAGAGAATTCATATGTTGTGGAAGATATTTGCTCAGGAGCTGATCTCAATATTATCAACGCTGGAAGGTTGGTTCTACTCTTCAGTGTATACATTTTAAAGTATTCATTTTATTTTCTGTCCCAGTTTCAAGATTTTTTTTCTATCTAGTTAAAGTCTCTGATTTAAAGGTGAATGCATAAATGTCTTTTTAGTGATGTTCAATTTTCTCCATAAAGTTATTTGCCTAGCAGTGGGCTTTGGAAGACCTTGTCATGTTCCAAAGCACATTCATAAGCAGCTGTTCTGCCCCCTCAGAGGAGGCAATTTCCTATAAATTGGTCACTCGGTATAGCTTCTACTGCTTTTGAAGTGGTATAAGAACAAAGTTCCCTGTAACAGGCAGGGGAAGAAGTCTCCCTAGTGTTTGGTCTGAGACCTCTGTATAACATGCATTACAGCTTGGGTGTTTGGGAGTTGTTGGATAAGTTTGTTTTCCCTTTCTCTAATTATTTTTTTTATAAACGGCATTGAAAAAATATCTTTTTTTAAAGGAAATACCACAGTAATACAAAGCTGTGTGCTCCCAAACCAATCTTTTCTTGCATGGTATTTCTAACTGTTTTTTTCTCGCTTTCCCCATAACCATTTCCTGATACTGGGATATTGCCAGTGAAGCCTGATGCTTGCAAGCAGTGTCTTGCAACTGCATGGTGTCCCAGGGAAATCAGGACATGATTACATAGGAGCAGGCAGAAAAATTGTCACAATTACATCTCATTCATTTCATTATCTCAAATATGATGTCTACTGCTTTGAATTGACTGCCTGTAACAACATTCCAAAATCACCAATCACTCCTAAGTTTAAATACCATCACTTCTAAGAAACCAGTGAAATTAGTTGAAACATATTAAGACTAAGCAATCCGGTTTTGGGTGATTCTGTTTCCCTAGAAAAACAACATATGTATTGATATCTCAAAGTTATTCCCATCATAGAGGATACATTTGGCTATCTCTAATATTCTGGCACCACCCACAATTTCTCCTTAATTCAATTTTATTGCATTTTTTCTTTATTATTTTGTTATTTCCTTATGCCAGTCTCAACTTTACCAGAGCAAGTGCTACTGGTTCTTCAGTAGCACTTGCTACTTCCTTCAGTCACCTATGTAGAAACTATGGTATAACTTCTACAATACAGGAGGTTAATTTGACTTCAATAATTTCAGTATGGAAGGAACTTGTTCTGAGTTTGCTAATGGCCTTCATTTTTGATTTGTACTTCCCAAAAACTTTGGCTCCAGAAATTTGCCTCTGGACTGCTATATGAAAAGCATAGAGAGCAGCACATAATTATCTAACTGATTACATCAAATCATTTTTCTGCAACATCCCAAAATATCAAATGGTTTCTTTTGTCCATCTTTTCCTCTATTATCTTCACAGAGCCTTTTCAATCACTTTTGTTCAGCTCTCTAGTGAGGTCTCTGTCCTCTGTCATCTCTGATGTTCTGACTCAGTGTGATTCTCTCTCTCTCTCAGTAGGACTCTCATTGTTGTTCCCCCACTACACATCCCCATGCATGAGCATTTAGAGTGATACATTGTCATCCAAGTTCAGGACATGTTTTCTTTGAAACCTTTGTTCATCTTTTCAATACAAAAAGGCTACATATTTTTAGCTGGAGTTATTTTAATTTGAGGTTAAAAGATAACAAATAGAGGAACAAAAGCAGTGACACCATTAGAGAGTACTGAGAGTGCATTTAGTCTGTTTGCCCTGAAAGCATGTGAATAGAAAAGAGAATAAAGAGAAAATTGACTGTGCCATTGTGACACACCTTCTATACTATTAAAATGCCATCAAATTAAGGTTAAGTGCTAGAACCGTTCATAGGACTCAAATATACACATTAGCTCCACAGAGATGCTAAATAGATTTCTATTTCATTAAAGCCTGAAAAGGTAAAGGAGTTGATTAGCTATTATAAACATTTACTTTATTTTTTTTTTCATGTCTTTATTCCCCAGTCCTCAAACCTGAGCTTGTTCTGCAGGAGCACTGTTTGTGAAAGATTTGTTCAGGGACTTTAAAAATAAAATAAAATGAAGAGAATTTATGTCTGTCTTTAGAAATGCAAAAGGAGCCATTCAGATTTCATCTTGGCCAGAGTCATGAATCTGCTGGAGCCATAGGCTCAAATTCAGGTCAGCAGAGTGGCGTTCACACTGAACTACATGCACATTTTTAACTGCCAATTAATTATGTAGAACAGACAAGGCAAAATGCATAGGAAAGAAATTTAGAAAGCAGACTCTGCTGCTTTGCAGAACAAATGTCTGTCTAAAGTTAAAGAACTGTGTTTCAGTCTCTGCTATTTTAAACTAGCTCACTCAGGAGTTGCTAGGAAATTGACTGTACTGGAGCCCAGTTAGGGTGGCAAGACCCCCATCTGTGAAGCCAAATTATAGTTGAAGTATTTATCCCAAGCTGAGCTTTCTCAGGTGAAAGTTTCTGTTGTGACTACAAGGTAGACATGCTCATCTTCACCAAGACATGGCATGTTACATTACATATCTATACCATTATAAAGAGAGAAATCTTCACTTTATCTGACTCATTCCTAGAGCTCAGAAGTCATAGACTTTTTTAGGGCTTCTGTGATCTAGATGTCCACTGCAGAATAGGAATTACTGAATTCAAACCCAGCTTTTTTCTCTCTCTACTATGTAAAAACCTCCTTCGCATTCACATCACTTTTCTTTAGCTGTTTTTAGAGAATTGAAATGGTCCAGTCCACATCATTCAAGTCTCCAGGTATTCACTGGGAGCAGAAGGCCCTCAGCAATATCAAGAGCAGACCTGATATTGTCTGCTGTCTCAAGAGTTTGGACATGTTTTCATTTATTCTCTTTCTCTGGTCATCAAGAAGGGGCCCAGTAATTCTTAAAATACCCTCCCTGTGCTGTTGTTCTCCATTAGGTTCTGTCATGATGTAAAGTGCTGGTTTGTTTTTTTTAAATAAACCTATAGACATAGCAAACAAAGATGTAGTTTGCCTCTCTCCAAGAAAAATGTCACCCAATGACAAATGTTACCAATAGATCACATATTGCTTAGGAAGTATAAGATGGTTGTGCTGCTCAGTGGTTTTTTTCAATGAGCACTAGCACTGTGCATTTGAACTGAGAAGTATAATTTGAGTGTCCTTCCTTGGCAGAAAGTCATTCCCTTCTCAACATGCCACCTTGGCAGCCTTTGCAGCAGTGTACATTTCGGTGAGTAACCAACTCTGTTCAGTTTCATTTATACAAGACAAAAGTCAGAAAGTAATTTGCTGTATATTGTAAAATTATGTGTTGCCTGGATATCTTAGATGGATGGATGGATGTTTTTATCCTACTAATCTGAAAGCAAAATAAAACTACTAATAGAGCTGATTTTATTGTAGCTATTAAAGAATAAGGAAAAGATTCAACTGCTTCATATTCTTTTTTAAGAAGAAAACAAAAGTGTTGTGTTAAAGTATGTTTGATGCCTCATATTATTCTCATACAAAATGCAGTGTTAATCTGTCTCACAGAGTGATACTTTAACTTACCAGGCAAATTAACTGTTATGTATGCTGCCTTTTCTTTGTTGTGCTGCTTTTAAACTTGAGGCATTAAGGGCAATACATTGGTGTGATGTAGTTTGATTTCACCTCCAGAGATTTACAGCATGGATGAAATGGCACAATCACTCCCAGAGGCCTTCAAGGTGTTACTGCAAAGAAAGTGAATAAAACCCATCAGTCACTAGCAGAGAATTGTGGGTCATGCTGCAGCAATCACAGATGATTTTGCACTTCTGAGCAGTAACATTTCTTCAGTATGACCCACAATGTCTGTACTATAGACAATTTACTTGAAGTTTAAAAAGTAATTTCATCACTTACCTTGTGCTGTAAAAGTCAGAGGAAAAGAACAGTAATGACCAGTTAATGACATTAGATAATAGTATTCTGCATGTACTGAGGGCTTGTCAGTATTTATTCTGCCCAGAGAAAGACCAGAATTGGGAATAACACTGATGAACCACCTCTACTTAATTTTTGTAACCTCCCTGATATTATGGTCCTCAGTTGAGAAATGGCTCTCTAAAGCATCTGGTGGCAGCTTTTGTTGGAACAGGTTACTGCGTTCATCTGGCACGACATCTGGCTTCTGTATTTCACAAGTGGTGGCTCCTTAGTCACATTTATAGAACATTTAGGTGCTGATTGGGAACAGTACTGAGGCATAAAATACTTATCCTAATTGATGTAAATTAGCAACACTGCCTATGTTTCTGAAAATCTATTCCTTGTGATTTCAGATCTTTCTGCAGAAAGTGAGCAAATTTTAACAGGGCTATAAAGTAAAATTAAATGGATCACTTGTAATATTGATGTGTACTAGTGATCTATATATAAAAGAAACACTGAACATTAGAATCCTCTTAGGTATATTTAAGTTTCTTCAACTGCTTCTTTATTTCTTTCTTTTTCAAGATGTACTTCAATTCTACATTAACGGACTCCTCAAAACTTCTTAAACCACTCTTGGTCTTTGCCTTTATCATCTGTGGAATTATATGTGGCCTGACTCGTATCACCCAGTATAAGAATCATCCAGTTGATGTTTACTGTGGCTTTCTCATAGGAGGAGGAATTGCTCTCTATTTGGTAAATATAATGGTCATGGTTAAGTTTAAAAAAATTAAACTTATAAAGCTGGAATAAGAGTACTGGTTATTTTTATGAAAACTTACCATCATGCTCACATGCCATAAGTATAAATAAAGTCAATATGTGTTGAAAATTATGAATTAGGGATAAAGACTTTAAAAGCAAACAGGAAAAATCAAACAAGTATTTCAATGTAAAGTTCCATAACAGTGCATAAAGTGGAATATAATAATCTGGCATTGTATACAGAAATGGTTCTAACTTTATGGGCTTTATTAAATACTTAAAAATACTCATATTTCTAATCCACACTTAAAAGCATAACACAAGAAAAATATTTGATTAATTGGTATTTGTTGCTGATCTGAGTTGATATTGACAGTGTCTGCTTTATGATCTCAAAAAATTATTGAATTAGTATGAGCAACTCATCTGAGTGAATTGCTGAATTTGCAGGAAATTAAAAGCAATATAATACACTTGTCATTCTTTGGAGTTCTCAGGGAAACCGTGCAGGGGAAAAAGGATGGTCAAATCAGGTTTTTCCCGTGCTTTTCCTTTGTACTGTGTCAAAAGGGATGGAGCACCTTGGAAGGGTCCTGTAAGGAAGCATGTAGGTCATACCTGTCAGTAGGAAGCTCATCAAGCACTTGCTTTTGCTTGCTGCTCTCAGTATGTCTCCAGCAGGAATTTGCTGCCCTGGCTGCTCAGAGAGCAACACAGGTGCCTGGGAGCAATCAGAGCTTCTGCTGACACCACTGCTTGAGTGTAGGCAGGTGAACAGAAGAGTCTTAACAGGCAGTGGGATGGTTTTACCCCCCACAAGTCAATGATGAATTTTACTATAATACTAAAATAAGTTCATTTCCTGACCCCCTTTTCCCTGTGATAACATAAGCTGACATACCTGCAGATGGTCTGCAGGTCTGCAAAGGTGACCAGGGAAAAATGGCTTTCACAGTGGCAGAAGAAACAGCAGTCAGAATAATAACAGAAACCCCATGAGCTACTAAAGTCAGCCTCTATGACTGCACTGTGAGCAGAAAGGCACTCTCTCGAGAATATTATTTCAAATGATTCTCTGTTGTAGATCTACCTAAACGGAGCTGCTGTCCCCAGGTTTGAAATATACAAACAAGTATACTTTATTGTGTGAGATCATAGAGCAGAGAGTATGTTTTCCTGGATACCCAGTGATCAGTAAATCTGCCCTCAAAACCACACACCAATAGGAGGATGGGGAGGAGAAATAATGTGAAACTACAAATAATTCTGAAAGGAGTATAAAGAACGAGTAACTCAAGTGATTGAGTTAGATATTTGACCCTCTGACAGAATACCCTCAGTGGAGTCTTTTTAAAATAACAGCACTTTACAGTGAGTCTACTGATTAGGAAAATGTTTTAGAAGTAAATCTTATTAAAGTTCTGCACAGCTCGGAAAGCAATTGATTTAAATTTGATAAATTTTTCTATTATGTAGATATTGTATTACATGGTTATTGTGCGGTAAAAAGAATCTGCAGATGGCAGAGATCAACTCAAGCTGTAACAAGATTCAGCAAATCAGGGTAAATGGTAGTATAGTTGTAAAATAGCTTTGCCTAAGAGACTACAAACATCTATTTTACTATTTTTCTAGCAAAACATTATTTCTGTATCTGTATCTGTTGCTTGATAAAAAGAAGAAAGCTTGTGGAGGCTAAATCCTAACCTCAACTATTTATTGCCATGAATAATATGCCCTAGTGAGACTAGTTCACATGTACCTAGAGGTACCAGATTGAGGACAGAGTCTGGGCTAAGGCTATACTAGTGAGGAAATAAACTAGTATGCTTACTTGCATACCTGTCAGTTTAGCCAGAGTAATTATGTCACTGAATTCTATAGAAAAGCTAAAGAATGCAATTACAGTACCTTAAAACATGTCCTTTTTAACTTTCTTAACCGACTGTTGATGCTTCTGTCCAAATATCAGGGCATCTATGCTGTGGGGAACTTCTTACCAAGTGACGAGAATGTGTTTCACCCAAATTTTCACAGAGAACCTCTAAGGTCATTGACAGACCTCAGTCAAGATGCCAACAGAATCCTGCCAGGTAAAAATGGCAGCAGCAGCGATGGCATTGTCTCTCACCGTACAGAAAGTATCCTGAATAGAAACCACAGAGATTCAGGCTCTCTGACCAATCTCAAGAGAGCAAATGCTGATGTAGAAATAATAACACCACGAAGCCCAATGGGAAAGGAGAACATGGTTACTTTCAGCAACACTTTGCCAAGAGTCAACACACCATCCTTGGAAGATCCAGCAAGACGCAATGCAACAATACACGCATCAATGGATTCTGCCCGTTCCAAACAGCTGCTGTCCCAGTGGAAGAACAAGAATGAAAGTCGAAAGTTGTCCCTGCAAGTGATAGAGACTGAATCTGGCCAGTCACCACCAAGGGCTATCGAAATGAGGTCAAGCTCAGAACCCTCCAGAGTGGGTGTAAATGGTGATCATCATGGCCCAACTAGCCAATACCTGAAAATCCAACCTGGCAATGTTCCAGGTTGTAACAACTCAGGTCTTACTGGCGGGCCAAGGGTCTCTATTCAGTCCCGTCCTGGCTCATCCCAGCTAGTACACATTCCTGAAGAGACTCAGGAGAACGTGAACACATCACCCAAAACTAGTTCAGCTAGAGCTAAATGGCTGAAAGCTGCTGAGAAGAGTGTTGCATGCAGGAGCAATAGCCAGCCAAGAATCATGCAAGTAATAGCCATGTCTAAGCAGCAAGGAGTGCTTCAGGGCAGTCCAAAGAGTTCAGAGGGAAGCACAGTGACCTGTACAGGAGCCATCAGATACAAAACCTTGACAGACCATGAGCCAAGTAGCATTGTTAGAGTTGAGGCCCATCCAGAAAATAACAGACCTGTAATTCAGATGCCATCAGAAGGTGAAGGAAGTGGGTCTTGGAAATGGAAAGGTCCTGAAAAAGTCACTCTTCGTCAAACATATGAGCTAAATGATCTTAACAGAGACTCTGAGAGCTGTGACTCCTTAAAAGACAGTTATGGGTCAGGTGACAGGAAAAGAAGCAACATAGATAACACTGAGCATCACCATCATGGAATCACTACAATAAGAGTCACTCCAGTGGAGGGAAGTGAGATTGGCTCAGAGACTCTGTCCATTTCTTCTAGCCGGGACTCAACACTTCGAAGAAAAGGTAACATCATTTTAATCCCTGAGAGAGGGAGCAGTCCAGAGAACACCAGAAACATCTTCTATAAAGGCACATCCCCCACACGAGCGTACAAGGACTGACAGGAGACATATCAGCTGGTCCATGCCTCCACAAAGTAAACATGTCTTGACACAGGTTCTGCTCCCTTTATTTTGAGCTGACATTTACCTTTATGTGCCAAATTATTGACCAGCAGCCCTGCATTGCTGATGTGCAATGGGCACGAGCCTGTGAAAAGCATGTGGTGAGGGGAAAAGCACAATGCCAGAACTAATGTGAAACATTTTCATGCAACTCGTTTCTTCAGATTCAAAACATTTATCTGAGGGTGATGATGTCAATTAAAAGAACGGTCTTAAACACAGACACTGTATTTCCTGAATGTGCCAACTTTTTATTTTATATTTGTGTCCAAAATTGACTGACTTTTTCACAGCAAAGGCTGTATCAGTGGTATATATTCACCTTTGCAGAATTTGCACCAAATCTTTAATACAGAGTGGTGCTGATGATAACTTTACATGTTTTGAAAAATTGCATAATTACTAGACTCTGCAAACATGACATATTGATGTGCAGTTACTTTACAAGTAATATTGCTAATACTATGATGATGCTGGCTGCATTCATTTAGCGTAGGAAATATTTACAGCTTTGTTATAGTGGATCTGTCACATTCAAAGGTTGCAAAGGTTTTGTGTAGTTCTTTAAGATGTCTACTGCAACAAAAAAATGTGTGGGTGACTTTCCATTAGAATGGAATTACTATCTATTTTGAATAGTTTTGCTGCTACTGCTCAACTTTTGTTTAAGAACAGGTGCTACTAATGAAGAGGCTGCTTCTTAGTGGGCTAACTTGTAGAATTATTTTAAATTACATTTTTAAGGGGTCTTATCAAGTACTACAAGTGATTCAGATTTTACATTTTTAAACTTCTTATTCTGTCCTTCAGCAACCCTTCCATTTTTCTATTAGTTTTTAAACAGATAATGCAGGACACCAATAACTGCAAGATGTGCAAATGTGAAAGGTGAGCCATGAGTAAATAAAAATAGATGGCAACTTTTCCTGACCAGCTTCCGAGGAGACAGGAATTAATATCATAGCTCACACTTAGAAGCAGTCATCCACCTCACTTGCTTAGTATGCTACAAGAACAATCACAAGTTTCACCCCAATCACCATCACACAGGGGATTTGTGCTTCGCTTTAAAGAATGGAATGCCTTGGTATTGCAGAATCACTGAACAAGTGTTGCATTGTGCCACTACTACAGTTCACGTCCCTTGAGACACCCTCCAGAGCCTTCTTAAGCATGGTATTTTTCCTACCACTGCCACTTAAGAATATAAAAGGTCTCTTCACCTGAGAAAACATAAATTATTTTAGTAAACTGAGCTTTGGATATAATGAAAAAACTTGCCTGCTAAAAATCTCCATTGCCAAAAATTGTTGAAAGGATAATCTCTGAAGGGAATAAGCTTGGCATGTCCCAGAATGGGCCTGCTAGAAGAAATGCCTCATTTCATTTGGCTCTGACTTAAACCCTGAAGGAAGCCAGGGGCAGTGCTCACCCACTGCAGCTCTTCATTCTCTCCTAATTCTACCTGAAAGAGAGCTACTCTCAGACACCTGGCAGCTCCCCTGCTAGCAGGGGAAGGGAATGGCTTAGCAGTCCTCTCACTGAAGAAGATCCTCTCACTGAAGAAGATCAGGTCTATTCTCTGGCTTTGTGAGAGAAGTGTTTTGGTCTAAGGCCTCTTCTCATTTAGGGCCTCAGAGAACAAGATACATTCTCTATAGTCAGAACCTGTCTACAGACCCTACCCCACAGAACTCTAAGGAAAAGCCCACCCTACCCCAGGCAAGTAGGAGGTAGAAGGAAGAATCATCCTGTTCAAGAAGATAAACAGCACAACACAAACATAGACCAAAAAAACAAAAAAAAAAAAAACAAAAAAAACCCAACAACATAAAACCAAACAACAAAACAAAAATCCAAAAAAAAAAAGACCTCCAAACCAAAACAAAATCCCAAACCCAACCCCAAACCTAAGTAATATCACAAGTATGAGGATGGTGTTTGTGAGTCAATGGAAAGCTTTATGTGTACTTCCCAGTTTTACAGGTGCTCCAGGCTTAGCTGAATGCTTGCTGTCAAGCCAACTGTGCCAAGCTATGCTTCCCTCACCTGCCCATCACCCAGTGCTGTGGAAGAGTGTCAGTCCTTAAGGAAATCACCACACTCTTTCTGTTATTGATACAAGATGATCCCATCACACTTAGGATGATTGGGAGAAATTATTCTGCAGGTTGCATGTAAGAAGCTACCCAGTAGGGTTGCAGCATATTGTGTATGTTAAAGGCACTGTATGTTGAAGACACACTTTAAGGCACATCAGCTGGGAAAAATAATCATAGATACCAGAAGAAAAAGAGAAAAAAACTAATTTTTTTAGAAATAGGTTCTCAGATGCTAGTATTTACAAGTCAGGATTTGTTTTTTTCTTTTCAAGAGGATGTATCTTTAGTCCTTGGTATTTAATATGAAATTTTGTACAAGATTCCTAGGAATTAAAAACACTTGGACTGTCATGGACAAAACCCTTTGGCTTTAGTTTAGTCTAGGTACAGGGTAAAGGAGGTAGGATTAGCTTTAAAGGAAAGGGTGAGACAGAAACACTGTTGGCCTATCAGTGCAGGGAAATAAGATGCAATCATTTGTTAGTTTGTAAGTGCAGGGGAAAAGAACGTAAGTAGATGAACCTGGAAATAAAGGAAAATTGAAATGGAGAATAATGGCAATAAAGCAAAGATTAGAAAACAGTCCCTCTGGCAATTTAGCTGTTTTGGAAACAGCAGGATTCCTGGTGGGAGTGTTTGTTCTTTATTCCTTGGTTTTAGTCAGATATATATTGGCATATATGTTGCTTTTATTACTCTAAAACTTACTGCACTATTTCAAGTGCAGTGTGATATTTTTCCTAAAGTTTCCTATTTCTTAAGAAAAGATTTTAAAGCTCTTGTGTAATCATTGAAATTATGTTCTATACATAAATATTGATATATTCTTTTTTACTCAAAGTGCCAAAGGCTACTGTTTTTAATAATGGCTTATCAAATTATATTACGTTAGAGAGCAGAAGTGTAATAATATATACATTGGAACTCAGACCTCTGCATGTATATTTGATAAGGAGCCTTTTGTAAAATTACTCTTTGTTTACATTCCACTGGTACCTTAATTTAAAATTAATCAAATAAATCGACAGGTGACATCTTCTTAGTGTTCTGATTTTCTTACTTGCTAACAGGCACGATTTTCTTTGTTAGGCTGTGCTTTACTGAGAAAAGAAAATACTTAAAAATAAAATATGTTTTTAAATGAGAATTCTCTATATAAAGTATTGTGTTTAATAAAATGTTATGCCATGTTTTCAAATGGAAAATAATTTGTAAATTGCTATAAATGTATTTTGTTAAATAAGTACAGATCAATGCTACTGTGTGAGTTTATTGTGCTAACATCATGAAATAAAGATAAAATTCCTCATTGATGCTTGTTTATCTCTGTGGTGAAGCAGAGTCTCACTCCCCCCAAATGAATTAATTAACTTTTCATTAGGTATCTCATGATGTGTAAAAGTGGTCATTAGTGAGAAACCTTGAGACCTTGCACAGTGGTAAGAATTTATAAGAAACAGTGTCCAAACAATCTTTTCTCTAACTTAAAAACATTTTACAAAAAAAACTCCAAGTGAATTGGGATCTTCAAGCCATGTGAGGATGTGCCTGCTCAATCATTCTGCAGCACCTGTTGCATTGCTAAGCCCCTAATGCCCCTAAGCCACCTTGCTAGTTTTGGGTTGAGCTGCCAGACATGGTGAGGCCAGCCTTGGATTTGTGAATGAGAACAGGGCAGATGTCAGAGGCAAACCTGAGAGGACAGGCTCTCCTCAGTGGAAGAAGTTAGGATGCAGGAGTCAGCAGGTGTCATACACCCTTAGCTGGCAACAATGAAAGCACACTCTGACAAGCAGTCTTACCTAGAAGGCAAACAAGGTAGTGTGGTAAGCACACAGCAAAGACTGTCTGCACGCCTGTCTTGAGACACCCTGAAACAGCAATAGCAGGGTCCAGGTGCCTGGGGTGGAAGACACAGCTGTAGCTGAGACATGCACTGACATTGCCAATGGCCTAATTAAGGACCACAGGGAGTAGCATGCAATGCATGGCAGCGCAGCAAACTGACTCTGAGAAGCTTTCCCAAGTGAGCCTAGGCCTTTGTGCAAGTTGAAGATGCTATACAAAAGGGAAGAGTAAGCAGCACTGAAAGAATAAAATCATATTTTTTAAATTTGCATGTGATTTTTATCAAGCAGTGTAGGCAGCTAATTAGTACAATCAGTGCTTTCTTAATTCCTCTTCAGTTATTCTTCAAATAAATGAAGACTGGGACACTGTAACACAATTAATTTCCTGCATATTAAAATACAAAATGTACCCAGTTTACAAAGTCCTGAGCTCTTATTGAGAAGAGTGAGGGACCAAAGGAACTGGTGAGAGTATGTATATCTTAACCTGTGAAGTGATACAGAAACTACATGGATACTCTATGATATTCAAGATCAAAATTTTTGAAGATTACAACAAGAGTAGCTAATCTAGCACTTGACATGCAGCTAACACAACCAAAATACTTCAGAACCTCTGAAGGAGCATATCACCAGAGAAGCTCAGTGAGTGGAGTTTCAGCAAGGCTGGTGAGTTGGACAGCATCATCTGTATGCCATAAAGCCATGTTAGACTGCATAAACAGTCTGTTGTTATAAAGGAAAATGTGTAGAGAGACACAGCAAGAGATCTGCTGCCATAGAAACAGAAGTAGCTGCTAGATGTGCTGCATCATTGCTACACTGAGGAAAAACCATGGATCAGCAGTGTACCACAGACTGCATCTAACTTGATTTGTTCAATCAGAATTTAAAACCTGAAACAGATAAATGATGATCAGTTATTTTTATAACATAATGTAGCTGCACAGGCCTAGCATAGTTTCTATCAGGACTTAATAACTAATGGAAAACTGGAGATGAAAAACTGAAAAATTAAGGAATAAATATAATTCAGAAGCTTTAATGTGATGTTCATAGTGCTTTGCATTCTCAGAAAAATGAAAAAAGCTATAGCGCCTGATCATTCATTTCTTATCCAGACTTTGCTCCTACAGCAGTTAAAGAGTGCTTTACTTTTGCAGTGTTTGTTCCTATTTGCTAACAAATGAAGCTGAAAGTCCATATTCCTAATCCATCTCTCCTATTCCAGTTCATGATACTTTCTTTTTCATAAGGAATCCAACTGCCAGAACCATCCACTACAAGAGTGCCCGTTCCATCTTCTATTACACCCAGTCTTGCTCCAGCCTTGTACAGACTTAACCAGCCTGTTTCACCTACAGTGCAACTGCTTTATGTGGAATCGGTGAACATTTTTAACGAATAAGCTGCTGTCTAAATCACTGCAGAAACAGGATTTTAAAGTTTACTTTTAGAAAAATGTATAATGACAACAGGTGAAATGTGTTTCTCTGTAGTCAGTATCTCATTATTCATAATTCTCTTGAAAAGTGCAAATGTATTTCTGTTTATAAATTATAGCAACATGGAGCTTTGGATTATCCAAAGAGAGTTTAGCACTGATAAACTGCTGATAAATTGAATTCTGAGTCCACCTGATTCTCGCTTCTTAAATGGGACTACATAAAACAAGGTAGTTGTATAATAAATTACAGGCAGAGATATAATATCTGTTATGTGTATTACATTTAGGGCACAAGGATGACATTCGGTAGATGCCATAATCTCCTGCAACTGTATTAATCTTTAGTGAGTGCTGCCAGTTCCTGGTTGAATTGTGATGTTATAATCTAAATAGGAAAAAAAAATTGTATGTTGGAAATTTATTCAGATTTTCTCTCTTCCATGAGACAAAAATAAAGTGCTCCATTTAAATGCACTCCTACATGGTTTTCACTGTGTAATGGTGCTCTGTGGCAGCAGCTTGCACAGTAATGCTGCTTTCTACTAAAAAGTATGAATTGACCTTATGCAAACTGCAGTAATTGTATCCCGCATTAATGAAAAGATCCTTCCTTTTTCCAGAAGAGGAAATTCAATTGAATTGAGGTACTGTGAATCCAGAAATTCAGATATTTGCAATATTTATATGTCTCTGGTGCCAATACCATAGAGAAACCTACGAAAGCAGAAGCTTCTGCATATGAACGTCACAGATCTCTCACTTAAGCAATAAAGTGCTGAAAGTGCTTTATGTCTTTTTAGCATATACTTTCCAAATATGTATTTTTAGAAGTTTCACTGAGCATCTAGTTGATTATGTTGTCCCTACTAAATACAAAGTTCAAATCTATGTCCTCTACTACCAAGTGCCTGAAAGAAGTCTTAAGAAAAAAACACTTCCATTCAGGTTGGCCTTGTTTTATTTCCTTGAGAGTTCTTAGTATATATCAGAGTAACGAGTGCTTACTAAGAAGATGAGACAAAAGGACAGAAGATTTGCATATTGTTTCTTTTCAAACTGGGATGTACATCACCTTAAAAAAAATTAAAATGTAGTGGTTCTTGGGATAGTGAAGAGTCAGTTACAATAAACAAGATCCTTTAGTGTTGCCATCTTATTGCAAAGGTTCCATATCTTCTCAGTGAGTTCTCATGTGCAGCGCCTCACAGCACTGACTCCTTCTTCTCAGCACAACCAACAAACTCCAACTCTCCTTTTAACCACCTAACCCACTCTTTTGTAGCACTCGTCTTCTTATTGGACACAGCTGTGGCCAATTAAGGGCTGGCCTGTTCCTAATCTTTGGTGATTAGTACAGCTGCAGCTCCTCAGGTGTGCGATTCCCTTCTGCACTATATTTTCTAAAATTCTGTCCCTCCACACTTTAGCTGTCACAGTGAATGTAAAAAATTTCTGGAACTCTGTGTCTTAGCTACCATAATCACTCAGTCTTTTCAGCATCTGAAGTCCACTGGAACCAAATCAATCTTGAAGAAATGTAAACTGTCAAGATTAAATAACCTTGTATGTTTCAAAACTAGCAGGAAATCTTCTAGCTGTTGCTACAACTTACAACTCTGCCCAGATAAGCAATTATAATGTCAAAATATGGCTTACACATGGACACATTGATAGGCAGATTAAATTAATTTCTAAACAATTTTTAAAAATAGAAAGAAATATTCCCTTGAAATTGCCAGAATTACTTGATAACTGCCAGTAATAAACCCATTGCACTATCTGTATTATGATTGTGTAGAATTCTTGTTGTAGAATGTGGATTCAAATTGGCTGAGTGCAGCCCTGTCTGTCCTTGGTCCAGCATAAGTGGCCTGTGTGAGGCTTTGGATTTTGAAAATTGTTAGCAGTAAGAGGCTGGGAAATGATAAAGCTGGAGGAGCAGGAGCAGCAGGGTCAGTGATTCACCAGCATGGACAAGAATATGGACAGAATATGAACAAGAGGGGAAGACAATGAGTTATGGCACTGTGTACACTTCCAATTCCCACACCATCACACTTAGCATTCAAAACAGGAATGTCTTCCAAAACAGATCAAATAATCAGCAATAACAAAGCCATCAAATCAAGCAGTGGCTAATTATTAACCCACACCAACAAACAAAAGCAGCAGCATTTCAGCTCTCCCCTTAGTGTAAAAATTCAAAGCTGTGAAATGAGAAATGTTCTAGCTGGAACCTCACAAATGTCCTAACCCTATTTCTCACCAATCTGTCTTTCCTGCCTATCAAATTCAATTGACTGACAGGCAATTTTAATGAGCCTTTGGACTATGCAAGCTCCAGTAATTCCTTCTTTAAAAAGCCTTTCACTCCTGCTCACTGCAAGAGGTGAAAAAATGTGTCTGTGTGAAGAAAACAAGCAAATTTGGCAGAAAGGAATCCATCAACTGCCATTAGCACTACCCTTAGGTATGGCAGCTGGGATGAGCCAAAGGCCATAACTGGCAACTTTGTCATTGTTTTACCTCATCTCTCAAGAGATAGTGATGAGATCTTATTGGCCCAATTAACATCTAAGTCCTGTCAGACTATTTTAGATCAGATTGTCAAGGCTGTTTGGACAGATGAAGATACAGAGCTAAAAATACTGAGAATGTCACACTTTATGACATGAATTGGCCATTCTTTTAAGGAAGAGAAGGATTATTTCTCTCTCCCCTTTTCCTTAGCAACCATGAAAATTTTGGGTTCTTTTTCATTTCTAGAACAGCCCTGATTTCAGGATTGCCAGAAAATAGAGGCATCTGCTTGTAGCCAAAGCATCTTCTGAACGGCACAGGACATTCAGATAAAGCTTTTTAGACCCTTTGTCTTATTATGGAAATTATTTCAGCTAAAAGAGAATTACAAAACCTGAGGTATGGGAAGATTTTCATCACTCCATGAAATGCTCATATTATAATCCATCCCTAGGAGAGAACTTGCTTGACAAATACTATAAATGGGAGCCTCTATAAGAGGATATATAATTATTTATCTGCAGATAAATTCTCACAGATCATCTTTCCTATGCAGCTTGAGTAAAAGACATAATCAGGAAGTCCTTGATCTGTTAATGGGCTAATAGCACTCTAAATCCAAACTACCACAAAAAACACTGACAGTTTTAAAATACTACTTTACATTTTTTTTCTTTTCCAGTGAAGTAATATCACTGAACTCTATGCATCATATTGATATTGCACTGAGGGTGTTGTAGTTTGTTTGTGTGGTTTTAATAATTTTTCACTCAATTAATTTTTAGCAGAGTTATTTTCATTCCCACTAAATTCAGTCTAAGTTCTCAAGCAATGCTTTATGTCAAGGTGGTTGGCCAGTGTCTCAGGGTTAAGAGGAATAAACATTAGTTACTTAAATGAGTATACAAAATTTCTTACCAACTGCTACATTTGTTCTTTAAGTCAGAGTCATTTTGTGTCAAAAGGACAAGCAAGTAATATTGAAGGAAAAAGGAAAAAAGAACCCTGAAACCTGCAACTATAATCCCATTATACAATCATTGCTGGAGACTCCAAACCAAGAATGTCAGCCAGTCACATTCCTAACAGAGATTGAAGAAATTTCTAGGCAAGGCACTTGGGTGACTATACAACTACATGTCATTAAACAGAACCTAGAAGTGGAAACAGATACAATCTCCACAGCTTCTTTACTTCTGTCCAGACAATTTGCAGAGAGAGGAGGTGACTAGTGCTGAAGAGGAATGAGAGAAGTATTCCTCCTTTTCAGCCAGACCAATTATTTTATAATCACTGTGCTGCTGAGAGTTTGGGGCCTGCTGTGGTTGTAGATATGAAAAATCAGAATAACACATCTCTAGTGCAGAAAGGGGTAATGATTTTCAAAAGATTTAAAAATGCATGAATGTCTAACAACCTGCATCCTGAAAATCTTCCATGGAATCCATGGAGGGAGGTAGCTGCAAAGTGATAAAAATTTTAACCACATAAGATGGTCACATTTTTTTTATATTTATAGACATTTTGTGGAACAGACTAGGGTTTAGGGGCTTTACCATTTTGCCATGAAATGAAACATATAAAATAAAATTAAAATGAACCCTCCATGACAGATCTCTGAAACATAATGATGCTAAAAATAAAATGTTACCAGGGAAACTAAATGGAGCTGAAATTAGTGATACGGCCTGATCTAAAGCCACTGAAATAAAATGAGAACAGAACCGAATTACACTGAAGAAAATAAATCAACAGTAAAACAGTCCTTCAACAGCAAAAGCTTTACTCTGATATTATCTCTGGTTAAACCAAAACCAATATAAGATTCCTAGAATGGTTTTTTCAATGGTCTGATTGTCCTCATGCAAGGCTCTGCATGTGTGTGTGTGTGCAAAACAACAACTGAGCACCAGCAGCCAGAAGGAGTCTGCAGCCTGCACTGCAATGATTCCTTCCTCAGCATAAGAGCTCGTAACTTGAGTCAGCTTTACATAACTAAAACTTCATTTGTTCTATCACGTCAGCAACTCTTCCAACTTATGTTTTTAAACTCTTACAAGAGAAAGTTAAAAGGTGGAAAATTATTCAAGGTACATTTCATTAAGAGTCTAGATACTCTATTTCAGTAGACATATGCATTTGTAAGGAGCATAGAGTCACCTACCACTCCAAACTTCTCTATTTCTGAAAATGTTAGCCTACTGCTATAAAATGGCCAAATAGCTATTTTCAGACAGAAGACATTACTTCAGGACTAAATTATTTACAGAGAAGTACAATGACTCCAGACTTGACATCTCCATCCTACATTTGTTAATTTTATCACCAAACTTGAGTGTATTTCCTCACTTCACCCACAACTTCACAGTGGTATTGGTATAATATATCTCTGCCACAATATCCATTCTTACCCAGTGATGGCAGGAAGGCTCCCTGTTTGTATTATTGCTCCTCAACTAAAAAATCTTAATCATTACCTCCTCCTTCCAAAGAGCAAAAGATTAATTCTCACCAAAGCAACTACCTGGCAGCTGAGCATTATTTTATCTAAATTATTATTAATGGGTTTTTTTTTTTCTGAAATGGGACAATCTTACAAAGTAGGTGATAATCAGTGATTTTTGAATGGCTATTCATTTTACTCATTCTTGGTTCTTGGTTCAGATTTCAGCTGATCAACATAGGTCCACCACACTACCTTTCTTTCAAATGACTTCTGTCCTTTTAGTTATATGCTGAAGCCAAAGAAAGAGTGGCCTTGATGGCAGACACCAAGGTCTTCCATTGTCACAAGGAAAGTTAATATGCCATCTTCAAGGCATTTTAAAAAAGAAAATGCACACCTTTGGTTTTGATGGTTTTTGACATGTAAATGAGTATAGCAGTGACACTTCTATGTTTTATTTATAAGACATAAACAGAATTAATCTTGAGAGTTATTCTGAAGCATTTTGTTGAAGTAGGTGGTCTACTATCATGATGTAAGCACAGAATAGCAACATTTACCTTAAAAAGTTCACTTGGAATGGCATCAGGACTAAAATAGCAAACCTCTGGCTCGAATGATTCCATTAACAGCTCATTTGTCGCTTCAGTATGAACTGAGTTAATTTCTCTGTAAAAACTTCTTAGAAGAACAATGGTCAGCGAAGAAGAATTGATTCAAAATACATACATTCCCAGTTGTAGTTTAGAGTTCACATGTTTGCTATCTTTCTTGTTACTCATTTATTATTATTATTTTTAGGTATTATTTTATATATATAATCTCCCTTATTTCAAACCTGAGCTCAGTTTAAATGATGTTCAAGAATCTTGCAGACTTTTATTACCCTAAATGCAAGTGCAGCTGCTGAATATGTCAACGAAGCCAAATGGTAGCAGCTGTCCAGATTCCACTCTGGAATGGTGCCTTATCAGAAAAAGGAGAAAATCCCATGATACCCAGGTTTTATTCTCCAAATGGTTTTTTAAAATCCTACAGTGCAGTATAGTGGCAAAAGAGGGCTTACTGAACCTGATAAAAGCAGATTTCTGGCTGAGATCAAAGCAGAAGTACAGTCAGAGTTGGAGTAGCTTTGCCTCTGCCAAGGAGCTCACCTGATGATGAAAATATCTCTTGTATTTTCACAAAATCTGAGGAAAAAGAGCTGATTTCTAAGTCAGACTGGACAGTTTGAGAAAGGCATTGGTTTCTCACTGAAAAATGCTTTCTAGGTAGCACTGTAGCAGCAACCTGGCTGGTGGCAGGACAGACAGATGGCTGCACATCCACCTGCAAACTGAAATAATTGTATCACCAAGGATTTCTGAGTCACAAACAACAGCACAACACAAAACCAGCAAATAAAATGTACCCTCCTACAATTGTACCAACATGTTTTTTCTGGATGCTTTGATTGCAATGTAAGCCTGGCAACAAAGCACCCCCAGTGATTGTGATTACCAGCTGGCTATTACCAGAGACAGACACAACTCAACATTCCTGTAAATCCAGGACTCACCACCACTCCTCAGCACTCTCAGTCTTGTAACTCAGTAAAACAATGCCTATGAAACTCTTTTCTTTGCCATCAGCTATGGCTGCTACATTCCACACACATCTAATGTATCATATTCAGATTCCCTGACATCCCTCAAGTTCTTTGATAATAATTTAGTTTAAATAATCCTGTGTGCTTGTGTATCTTGTAATTAGGACTGACTGGACCTTCAAAGGGAAAATAACAAAGTGCTACAAGAATCAGTGCTAGAATGGCTTGATGGAGAAAAATATTTCAGGATATGGAAGACCAAGAAGAAATATCAATACAATGATGTAAGAAAAATCTCAATTGCTCGACATTTCATGATTCAGAGGGCTCTCAAACAACACCTTTGTGGCAAACTGGGTGTAGTGCAGCCATGTTAAAGGACTGTCATTACCTAAACCAGATACTTTAACAAGTATCTGATTTGAATTCTCACAAAAACATTTACTCTGCAAATTTCTTACATTTTTATGCAATTTATTATCATCTAGAATTTGGTCATGGATAAAACCTTTCTTCTTCAAAGCATACAGCTCTGCTGCTCATCCATTCTTGCTATTCTCTTCTAAGAAAACTGCAGCTGCCACTATGAATACATTAAGGCTTCATAAAACAGCTGTCCTTAAATGTCTCATCACACCTCTCCATAGACAAGTATGGCATAAAGCCATATTTCTGGTTTTGTTCTTCACATCCATGTCAGTTCCAGATTCACAAATTCCTACAGACATTTTTTGATAAATCTGATGAATCTTGTTACTCTTGCAATAACTTCCACTTCCAAGTGCCATTGCAAGGCATCCAAAAGAGAGAAACTAGGAAAAGTAGCAAAGCAGACATTATATTTCTGCTTGTTTTCCAATGGCTAAAAATGCAGACTCTTTAGGTTTGCATCAAAATATTAATGTTAGCTTCTCTTTTATATTTCCACATGAGACCTTGTTTACAGATTCTCCTGCAGAAAGCCTCTAAAAGGCAAGTTGGGAAGCACAAAACACTGAAACACTGACTTTTATGACTCATTTGAAGCAACAACACAATGTTAAAAGAAGCCTGAAAAATTAAGGATTTATAAGAAAATTTCTTCAACCAGTTACTGTTTAAAAGCAAAGAGTGATCAAAGCATAAACTAGATTAAAAGCAAATATAATCTGTCAATTTCTATAATTGCTAACATATAAAACTTATACTAATTGAAGAAACAGGGCAAGTTTTGCTACAAAAACAAAACAAAGCTTTCTAAATCTTGTCTAGTATTTTCCTATTAGGGAATTTTTTCCAAATTTGATAGATTTTACAGGAATCCCTTCAGTTCTATTAGGAAAACATTAATGTGCCTGAAAATATCAAAGAGAAACTATCCTAATCACAAATTTATAGCACATGTCACTTGTTCCAAACATCCTTCTAAAATAAACCAACTAATAACTTCATTGTTCATGACAATGTTTCAACAAAATTACACTTAATAACAGAGAATAACACAGACTGCACTGTGGGGGAATGCATGTGAATTCACCATCAGGAGGATGTGGTGCATGCCCACCACAGGCCTTATCCCAACTACAATGTAGGACGACCTACAGATTCAGCTTTAACCTTTCTAATGAACATTCCTAAAGAAGTAAACCTAGAAATAAGGGGAGGGGACAGAAAAGGAAAATGGGGTTTGGGTGTTACCCACAGATCCTTAAAATTGGAGGGAAGGTAGGGAAGGTAATGAACACAAAATCCTCCAGTCTGCTGCTCAGATCCAGTACTTGGACTGCTAAAAGCAGGAATTTCCAAATATATTTGCAGCAACCCTGTAGGCCTATATCTTTGTATAAAGAAAAGGAAACAAACAAAACAAACAAATATAAAAGGTTAGAAAGAGAACATACAAAGATATGCTGATTTAATGTTCTTACAGAAGTAACCTTCTAGTAACCTTCTACCTTGCTCTAGCTGACATAATCACTATTAGCTATTGTCAGTGCAGAATACTGATTTAATGTGGGATAACATGTCCTGCACCAATGTTATTTATGACCTCCTTCTTCCTTTTAATTTTTTGAAGATGTTTCAGAATTGATGGCACATGGAAACAATTTAATGAGACACTTAGAATTTTCATCATAGGTTTGTACCTTAAAGTCACATCTGTCATAGGATTAATTTCTGCTGTTATACCTATAAAACTCAACATTTATAATATTTTAACTGATCTTAGTTATGATTAAAATGGTTTCGAACTGTAATTAGATAACGATAAAAATACTTTATGTGTTTTCACAATGGATTGATTGAAATCACATTTGCTTTGTCCTCCACATAGCAGAAAAACCAAAGTAAGACATCAGTCTCATACAACTGCTGAAAAGGTTTCTGTCCTGGACTTTTACTTCTCTGTCCATCTATTCCATCTTTATGGCCACTAGGTTCATATCCTGACACCTTGCTTATGCTGGAAATGCTGATTACAAGAGCCAGAACCATAATTTCCAGAACACTGTTTTCAGATTGGTTGTCATTCAAGACAAGGAACCAGCCATGATTTAGACTTCCCACTTCCTAGCAAAATATTCCCACACCATAATGTGAGAGTAAAGAATTCTGTCTCTTTCTCTTCAGTATATTACATTTCTTCTAGCTTTCCAACAGTTAATGTCACACTCAATTCACTCAAAACTTCAGAAAACACTATTCTAAACAGGTTTTTTTTTTGCAAAATATTTAATAAATTTTAACTCATGCTGGTCACCTACATTATGTATTACAAAAAACTCCCAAGACAACAATTTTAATATATTGCAGGTGGGGAAGAGATGGGGAGGTTCACTGAAGAATTTTTTTATCATTTTCTTGGGGTAATTGCTTGTGTTCCTCCTTTACAGTTAGAATAACACGTATTCTGTTTAGTTCTAAATAAAACATGCAGTAAGGTGAGATATTTCTTTGGCAGACCAGACGGCTAATTTATGCATGAAATGCAATTTATAAAGCTGTTTAAGCACTTCCAGAAGCTCACATAGATTCCATAATACGGAATTCTCAACCATGAAGGACAGGCTAGGGCCCACATATAGGTATAAACAGGATACTGTGAAATGATATACAGAGGTAGTCAGGCATAAACCAGAAAAAGATTCATAGATAGAATTTTCTTCCATCTGTAGTAAAACTCTGAGTAGCTTCAGTTAAAGCAGCATGTCTGGAAAATCAGGACCAGAAGAGTATTGCACATCATTTAGACACATCTCCCTGTTGATTTTTACCTTGTAAAATGAAAGTGCAGGTCTGATTTCAGCATTTTGAACTGCTGTAGTCTGTTGTCCACTCTCCTTTGTCAGAGCATGAGAGTTAATCACATGTGGTCATTAATCTACAGCATGTCACCTAAAATTAAGAATTTATACAGTTGACAAGAAACCATAGTGCCCAAGATGTAGGTGCTGATAACCAACATTCAGCTGTAAGGTGATTTACATTTTTAAAAAATCCAATTATAACTTTCTATGCTCCGTGTATTGCCAAAATGAGGAAGTAATAATAATTACAATACACAGACTCTAAGCAGCTATGAAAGTGTTTCTCCTTTTTCCTACACTTTGTACAGGTCCTTTAACTGGCTTTTGTGGCTTTCACAAAAGCCACCATCACTAACACAGATTTTGTATAAAATTTTCACAAATGACTGCAAAAATTACATGTTAGAAAACCAGATACAAAGTCTGTGGGAACATCAAAACTTTCAGTACTTTGATTTCCTCTCCAAAAATTAGCATTCAAAATTGTGTCCAGTACATTGTGCATGCAGTTATTTAGTACCCTGTCATATGAAACCTGAGGTTTGCTGATAGAGATCTTTAATACCTTCTCTTCAGCCTTCCACAGTAGGAGCTCACTTACAACTGCAGTCTCTCCTGCAAACAATAATCTAAAAGCACAAGGCTGACAGCTCGGTAAGAGTAGGTGCCTGTCAGGCAATGACAGATAGTCATCCATCCACCCATCTATAATGACAGAGCCTAAAATTATTATTTTTTAAAATCATTTGGTGTTGTTAAAATGTCTTACAGAGAAGGAAACATAATTTTAAGAAACTGTTAATGTTTAGAGCCAATTAAAACAGAATTCTTTACAGTACACAACTTTTCTCAAATTCATTTGAAAAGCAAGAACTCCAAGAAAACAGACATTTTCTCTTCTGCTTTTGTGAACCTGAAGTGTGTTTTTCATTCTCCATAACCACAGGAGTGATCAGACCTAAAGTAATATTTTATGAGGTTGGCCTGTCTAAAGAACCTTGATTATTTCCATCAAAGTCACTGTGAAAAGGTACATGTAATTAACAGCCAAGCTATTCAACATCAGCATTAAGCTACAGTGGTTTTGCTCTGATTCTTTGCCCATAAAAGAACTAAGAGGAGGCCTCCAGCATGAGCCAAAGGACACAGGATCATCCGAATAAAATAAAAAAAAATTTCTAAACTAAGAAGGTGTGCTGTCTTCAATCTAGTTCAATCTGATTCTAAAATATAATTGTGTTTGGGATGTATAACACTCTCTTTAACACAATGGATGCAGCAACTCCAAAATTCTCTCTGTGAAGGGAATAAAAATTCTGATTGTGATTTTAATAACATTTCTTTTTAGAAGAAGTAGGAGCATTAACAGAATGAATAAGATAAGCCCAGTCTTAGGAGCAAGGTTGAAGAGGAGAGTACTTGGGCACTTAAAAGCCAAGGTTTTAATCTCAGTTCTCTAGGAAAAAAATACTGCCCTAAAAAGCCACCAATCTTTCAATGATTTCACTTGCCACTGCTATCTTTCAACAGTTTCACCAGCTATATATGTAAAGAATGTTATAAGTAATATAAGTAAAAAGTGGAGAGGGCAATTTAGATATATCAGAAAGATGAAAATCCACAACATTTAGGCCAGCTAAAAGTCCTGAACCCTTATTTTTCATTAACAGATACATCTAATACATACTAGAATCCATTAGCTAATACAGAATGCTGATTTTGATCAGAATAAAAAAAAACCATTACTATATTTTAGTCTATAATTAAAAATAAAATTTGAGGCTTCTGCAAATACTAGCAAATGCTCTGTGTGCATGGGTGTGGGTGTATATTACCCTTGGTGCCTTAAGTCAGGAATAAATGCACATTTAAACTAACCATAAATGAGATTGTAGCAATGACACTCCTATTTCAGTGTACTACCTTGCCATAAGATGGCCATGACTATACTACATTTCTCTGTGTGGTAGAATGATAATATTCTTTTACATTTCAGTATCATTGATGCTGTTTTAATAGTGATACAACTTTGTACCAAAGCTCTGATAACATAGTTAAATATCTGGAAGTGGGCTTCTAAGCTGAGTCTAGTTTCCCAGCAAAGAACACTCCCCACATTTTCAGGTTTTTGTCTGTGAGGCCAAAATTGTAAAGCACGAATGCCACACAGACACCCAGCCTCTATTTAAATATCCAGCTTGGATTCATGGTGCAACTAAAGGTATTACATTTTAGCTACCAATTCTCATGAAGCATAATTTAATTTTCAAGAGCACTGGCTGCTTACATCTTCTATTGAATTTTATGAAAGCATTGAATAATACTTAGTTATTTTTTAGACACCTGAATTTGCATTAATTTCAATAATAAAGAACATCAGCTAAGAACAACAAAAAAAGGATTATATATTTGGGAAAGATCAAACAAAGAAAGATTAGAATTATTTTACAAGATTTAAGTATTACAGCACCTTCCTAGTGCTTAGCAAATGCACAATGATTCTAATTCCCTGCTCAAGGAACCACATAGCCTAAAGTCATGGCAGATTTGCTTTTCACAGTCGGCTGTCCCAACAAGTTCTGATGAATTAAGAAAATCTCCCTGTGCTGTTTCTTAGAAGAAGGTACCTATGGGGCAGCTGTGAGGGTCCAGGGAACTGGGACTGAGAGATTTATGCTAATAAAAACTCACTTTAATCTTTAACACCCTTAAGTGAGGATTTACATGAAATCCTCTCCTTAATGTTCTAATTCTAAGCCAGGAGGAACAATTTCTGATCCATGGTGTCCATGACACAAATTTAATCCACTTCAAGATCAGGATTCATCACACCTACAAAACATTAACCATGTTATGGTGTGAAACAGCAAAACTTTCATTAAATAGCATTCTTTGGCAGAAAATTTGACATCAGTCTGTCTGTCTGGGATCCTTTAAGGTCTTATACTAGTTTAGTCTATTTTGAAGATACCCTATTGAAAATACAGCCAATGGAGCCTGATGAATTGCTGATCTAGAATAACTTCTGTTATTCCACAAAGACAAAAAAGCACTTCTTGAAGAAATCATCTCCTTGTCACAACCAATGTAGCATTAGCATGGCATAGTGCCCAAGTGAGCTGTGAGAAATGAGTCTGGAGGAGACTGCCAGAACTCAGCATTGCCACATAAACTGAGCACTGAACCTCAGAAACATAAAAAATTTCTGAAGCAGAACACATTTGGTATATTTGTCGCTTTCTTGCCCTACTTCACACAACCAATCCCCTATAAAATGTTTAAGAGCTCAAGTCAATGCTTAAGCAAGAATTGGAAGCTTCACTTTTCTTAGAAGTACCATAATTTGAAAACAAGTGATGAAAAAATTATGACACCTGATGAACTTTATGAATTAAACTAGCAGAGACTTTGGAGCTGATTTGTGGATGGCATTCCATAAGTAGGTGAGTTGAAGACCACAGTATCTAGCATGCAATACACACAAAGAATACATTTATAATTCTGGCTCTTTTGTTTCCACTTGGACGGATCTAAAAACTAAACTAGCAATTCCAGCAGTTACCTAGAAGAAAACACCGCAGGCAGTATCATGAGAAAAAGGGTTGCCTCATGGTACATGTCAGAGGTCTCCAGGACCCAGTCTGTGCCTCAGGTAAGAGATACAGCAGTAGCTCATCTAGCAAACAGCTGCAGTGAAAGCCTTGAGGAACTGCTCCTGTACTGCCCAAGTTGCCTGCTAAGTGCATCAGCTTGTGAGCATGGGACTGCCACATGGCCCTGCTCTCCTGTGACCTGCTGACAAGGCCCCCAGGGCTCTCAGTCTGTCGGGGTCTTCTGTTGCAGGATGCTTGTTAATCCATAGAGGTATACCTCACCTTTGGGATCCTATCTCTACCAGATCAGCCTACACTTTCTCAGCTGACAGGAAAATGCAAGTTTTCACAGTGGGGAATTCTCAGCCCCTGAGCCCCCACCTCAAATATGATAGATGGGAAATTGTCCTTCTCCCCTTGAACAATGCCAGAAGTCTGTGGAGATCCAAGAGCCCAGCCAGAATTCCATTAGGTGACATCCCCTTGTTGCTTAGCCCCTGTTTGCTGGTGTGTCTGATGAGGTGCACTGATCATGGACGTTGTTGAACTGGAGACACTTCTGGCATTACAACTGAAGTGCCTCAGTAGTTATTTTAGAGGACATTTATTCATATGAGCAAAATCATGGCATGTAGGGCCACCCCTGCTGTCTGCTGAAGAGAATATTACCTATCATCCCTATATTACTATGAATATGTCAAGTGGTTTTTCTATTCAGCATAGACACAATCTGTCCAAGACAGTCCAGCACTGTGTCAATGTGAAAGCTTTGACAGAAGTTTTCATAATCATATTTTGGTGACTAAACTGCTGCAAAGATCAATAAAATAGTGGGTCTGCTCAGATTCCTGAAATAATTCAAGATATGGTAAAGGTGCTGTATTGTCTCCTTTTTTTTTAAATTAAACTGCAGTAAACAAATTAGTATTGATTGGCTCAGAAATAGATATAAGAGGAAGTCTGTAGTGCAGGAAGATGAGAGGAGTTTGACTAGATATTTTCAATTAAAAATATGGCATTTCAGAGCTATAACATTTTGTGACACAGAAACACTAATGGATTTCTTGATAAAGTGGAAAAATATCTATGGGTATCCAAATAGTTTATGCTACTTTTTCAAAACACAGAAAATACTATTTTTGGTTAGAATTTCTTTTTTTTGTCTGTACATATAAACTTAGCACATAAAATGAGGATAAGAAATAAATGTAGTATTTCAAAGTCATTTCAATTAGATGTTTCAAGGTCCCTGACTGCATTTTTCCACAATATAAGTTCATTAATGCTTTAAAGGGTCCATGTTTCATTATGGGAAAGAAGATATTTAAATTGTGAATATTTATAGGGATAGAAAAAACAATTTCCTGCCCTGTTGCAAAGAAACAGTTTTTATTAAAAATTGCTTGGTTTTTTTAAACCATATACAAAATTATGCTTTTATTCACTCTAATTAATTAGAGTGAATAAAATAGATAAGAACTCTTTCTCCACAAGCATGACTTTTGTGACATAAATGTTATATGCAGGGAAGAAAATTGTCGCACAAAATCACTTCATTTCCAGCAGGTAAGTTGCCTGTAGAGTATCTTATACACAAAAGGCCTTTTAAATTGCTTGTCTTTTGTACTTCTGTAAAATGCACAATCACTGGGGAAAAAAACAAGCTGAGAGAGATAATGACAGGCAGCCTAAGTATACAGTAACTGGCAGGAAAATTTATTTTCCAAGTCCAACATATTTGGCAGGCAGATCTATGGAACACATATTAGCTGGCATTTATATTGGAAATCAGAAGAATGTTCTGGTAATAAGTACAATCTTTTACATTCTGTCAGACTCATATTTATTTTGTTCAGCCCAATCATCCATTTCTCACTTTCTGTTATTATATCCTGAGCCCCAGCTAGAGATCCAGCTGGTAGACATAGCAACGTTAAAGCCAGGTAAAAGCACTAATGAAAGAGCTGAAAATGACAAGAGCATCCAAAAACACATAGGTTCATTACTGAAGAAAAAGCATGGCTGAATTTTTAAATCCTTCCTGGTTCATTGGCTAGCATGAGAAATATAGATTTTAGAAATAAAAGCCAAATCCCTGCTATCCATAGGTTAATACTTTACCAGACCAAAGTTCTCAGCAGGAATTTTCCCACATGATGGTAATGAGCTCTATTAAAAACTTGATGGACTAACTACATGATTTTTAATCATGTCAAATCTGTCCAAATCCATACAGTAATTTAATTTGGGTCCAACATGATATTTTCTCCCTCCAAAGCAAGCCTTTTTCCTCCAAATAATTTTTCTTTGATCTTTTCACAACCATTAAAAAAAGATTCCCATACTGGAGTCTCCCACCACTGTCTGCACTTGACAGTGTGCCACCCACACAGTTTTGTGCAAGTGTTAAGCCTACAGTATTCATAAGCTCTCTAAACTGTGATTCAGAATATTTTCTACAGCAGATGTTTTTCCTTGCTTCTGCTTTCATATTTAGTAAGATTTTAAAAAAATTAAAAATCAGCATATATTAAAAATAAAGATGATAGAAATATAATTGTCGCCAGCTGAAGACTGGAAGGAAAACCTCAATTCAAGGACATCTAAACAATCAGCATCCAGGTCTAAGCCCATCTGCTAAGAAGTGAGATCATCTTTCAGCCCCCCATTTTTACTTCCACGGAAATTATTTAGAGGGTGAGGGCTGTTTGACACACATCTTCTTTGTTTGCATTGCTCCAGTCTTTTGGTGTGTGTATACAATGAGTGAACTTCTGTGTACAAATCAAATAATCAAAGATAGCCCAGCTTGTTCTGTGTGTTCAGTTAAACACATGAACATTTGAATTACTAGATGGGGACAGTGAGGCACCTGCTGTGCCCTTGTGTGAAAACAATTTGTTCATCTTTTTTAAATGTTGAACTTTAGGGTTTTTGGTTTTTTCCACTGAACTCACAAATATTCAAAGACTACTGCACTTACTGCACACACTTCAGCATTCTTGAGTAAACATGGTCCCAGTGCATGTATCACTTTGGTGGGGGGGGCGGGGGGAAGGTTTTGAGCAAATCAGCCAGATTCTGCTGCAGGGTAAGCTTAAAATCTAAGACTCAAATCTACATTAAAATGTATCAGAGTAGGGTATATATATGCCATTATTTTACTTTCCCACAGTTTCATATCTTCGTTTAGTTAACATTAAGCTATTTACTGAACTCATGCAACAGATACGGAATTTACTAGATAAATTCAAAAACTCATGATATCACACCCAGTGCTGATATAAACAGTTGCAATTCATTAATAACAGATGTAGGAAGACAGCCACTGGTGTGTGACATAAAATAATTTCTCTTACTCTGCTTTCACTACCACTCTTTATAAACAAAGATATAAAAACTTCAACACCAGCATTAGTGTTGTTCCTTATTTGACTGTGTATTTTTTACTGAGGAAGAAACAGATCTAGAGAGTTAAAATGTAAATAACTACAGAACAATCCTTACTTTATTCTACTTGAAATCCTAATTTTAAAGTCACCCTTATATTCAGGTACACCCAATGCGAAGCAGAAACATTAAGACTTCATTGGCTGTGAACACAATTCCTCTGTTAGGAGAAGCATTTCACCAACATCCTCTCACACACACTTCACATCCAGACTGAATGTTAGTGTGAATGGAATTACAAATCCAAGAAAAATAAAAACTTACCTTTTAACTTTTGATTTTGTTTTGGTTCTGTTCAGTTTTGTTTGTTTGTTGTGGTTTGGGGTTTTTCCCTATTTCTTTCTCATTTCTTTCACACACACTCAGGAGCTTGGAAGAAAAAAAAATAATGCATGCTTATTCCTACCATAAAATCTGAGTTTATGAAAGCTTGAGATTTAAGAATAAAAAATGCTCAGAGATGTTGCAATGCATGTTGTTCAATGTAAATGCTTATGTAACATTCAGGAGAGACACAGGTGAAGTAATGGTGTTTCAAACGTCTTCCAGTTCCCTGGCAAACTGGCAGGGCCAGCAAGCAGCTCCTGGAGGAAGCAGAGCCAGGAACTTTACACTGGTACATAGCAGGAGAGTGTGAGGTGGTGGGGATAAACTGAAACAAGGAGGTTCAGGCTGGTTGTGAAGAGAAGTTTTCCCTCTGTGAAGCCATCAGGTAATAAAGCAGGTACCCCAGGGATTCTGTGCCATCTCCCTCCATGGAAGTTGTCAAGACTGAACAAAGCCCTGAGCAACCTGGTCTGAGCTGATATCTAACCAGGCTTTGAGGTTTGAGTAGATATGCCTGTAACTTAATCATTGCAATAAGATGCTATAATGGCAAGGACCTTCCTTTGCAGTTGTAAAGATGTGATCAAAGTTTTCTTCTCCACACACAATTCAGTCTATTAAGAGAGGCCATTCTCCAACTGGATTTAGCTTTGGTACAATCTCACCTGGAGTTCTGTGTGCAGCTCTGGGTTCCACCATTTCAGGAGGATGTGAAGGTGCTCAAATACATCCGGAGGAGGGCAACAAAGGGAAAGGGGGAATGTTCTATGAGAGCAGCAAAGGATTTTGGGTTTGTCTAGTTAGGAGAACAGGAGGCTGAGGGGTGACCTCATTGCCCTATATGGCTTCCTGAGGAGGGGAAGTGAAGGGGAGGGTGCTGAGCCCTTCTCCTTGGTGTTCAGTGATAGAACACATGGCAATGGTTCCAACTTCACCCAAAGGAATGCCTCCATTTAGCATCACAGCTGGTCACTTTTGCCATCCAGCCCAAATAACTATTTACCAGACATCTATTTGCAGATAGCTCATGGCAAACAGTCCTTAGCACAAGTTCAGAGTGAAGTTTGAGTCATAACAAGAAAAATTAATCATTCTGCTTCAAGTATTTCCACGTGCAATTACTATTACAGACCTGAGATGAAGGAAGTTATACAATTTATCCAGAATTTCTCTCCCATGCCTTCAGTGACAGACTTAAATAACAAAATCCAAGAGCAACTGACTGCATTTAATTTCAACAGCAAACATGCCCTGTTTTGGGACTGACCAAGTCCATTCATGTCAGGGAGATGCATAATTATCCTGGAACTGTAACAGAAAATTTAAGCTTTGTGTGCCAATTGGACCACAGGCAACTGACACATCCATGTAACTGAATACCCTGTGGTCACTTTGGATTACACCAGGTGCTCTTCCTCTCAGACACACCTTTCTGCAAAGACATCTGACTATTTATTTGCCTAGAATTATTCAGAGCGTACACGATAAATCATCTTGCTCATGTGTACAAGCTGCTGAACAGATACTTTAAAATCCTATAGAGACAAAAAAAAAAGAAAATAATTATGATAGAAACAAGTATTCCTCACAAGTGCAGTAACCAGCAGAAAAATTATAATTTCTCTCATTCATGCTCATATGAATTGGCTATGCAAACACAGGAGTAGATATTTATTCAAAATGGTTCTGCACAAGCTGCTGTGAAATAAGCTCTAGAGAAAGAGTAGTGAAGTGCTACATGAAAATCTCATCTATAGTATATTTTATGTCTCAGTAGAAATACCACACAGTAATGACTGGCAGAGAACTTCACAGAGCAACAAATCTCTCCTGAATATTTCATCAGGGACGTCCATCTTAGAGTCCTTAACAAATTTGGGACAACTGTATTAAATTAATTTATAAAGTAATCTCTGTTAGATGTATTTCAGAACACTCACTCTGCCTGCTTGCCTAAATAAAAAATATTTTTTAAAAGGGCAGCAGTGCACAAAACCAAGTCTAGAAGCATTAATGGGTAGTATTTTGCTTAGCTGATAAGAATATGTCTAGCCATTAGGTGAAAAGAAACTGTTTACCCTACTTTTTTGTACATATTTCAGTTTAGTGAAATATAATAAAGATATTAATCTGATGCAATGGAAAATAAAAGCTAAGAAAGTTGTTTAGACTAGTAAAATTTTCTGAACTGAGTATAGGTCTCTGTCAGAGTTTGCACTAATCACTGTCAGTCTGGTCTTTTTTACTGCTAAGCTTCAATTAGCACCTCAGAGAGAAAAAAAAACCAAACTAAAACCAATTCATTGCAAATTTCTCATCAGAGGAAACTTGCCCTTCTCCCTTACTGCGCAGCTAAGCAGTGTACTCATGTTAGCAGGCGATTTCTCTCAGCCCCAACAAAGAGCAGACAATGGCTACTAAGCTGAGACACCTGTTTGTGAACCAATTACCAATTAAAAACTACTCCCTAGCAAAGTGTAAGATAAATAAGATGTACTATGGCAAAACATTATCCTGACAATGGAGGTGAAACCACTCAGCTTTACCATAGTATTATTACACTTAAACGCAAATACAGTTGCTATACAATTGAAAGAATAGGGATCCCATCAAAATAATAAGTATCTCATAGGGTTAAAATATTGCTTCATTCCTATGAAATGATATTTTAGAGCTCCAGTGAGATATACTCTGGGTTCTGATTGCATATTCAGAATATTTGTAGATCAAAAAAATAAGCAAGAAATTAGGAAACTACTACTGCAACTATACGCATGGGAATTTGAGGGCAAAACACAGACAAAAATAATATTTCTCTATTTCCCTTCAGAAAAGAAAATAAAGGCTTTTTACAGTGCTGGAAAAGGCTATATAACGACCTGCAGCAAAACCAACACTGTTGATTAATGCTCTGTAAAAAAATTATTTTTCAGAAGGCTGTCATTGTCTTAATCCTTCCCTTACCAAAAAGGAGCTTCAACACACAATGAGAAAAAGTAACGAAGGAACATGTCTCAAAGATTGAAGGAGTCCATCTTGCTCATTGTGGTGAAAAATAAAGACTATTTAAATAGCTATGCAGAAGGATCAGTATGGATCTAAGCAGGCTACTGCATGGCAAGAAGGAGTATTGTGATGCCTAAGTGTGCCCTGCGCAGGCAGCTGATGGTGTATCAGTGCTTTTGCTCACAGCAGTTATTTCCACCAATGTAAAAGTAAGTCTCTGAAAGTTAAGTATTCTACATCTCCATAACACCACCATAGGTAAAAACAAATGATCAGCTGCTGAATTTCTGACCACAACTAGAGAGATAAAGGCTGGCATTCAGTCTGTAACAACATTATATCCTAGAAGCAGATACAGATTTACTCTCCTCAGTAGTACAGAATGTGATTCAGTACTCAATCTTCCTTTCGCCATGCAAGTTAGGGAAGGTTCACAACTCCTACTGCTCTCTGCACCCCATCCATGCCTGTAGGAATGGACCACAATGGATCCCAATGCATGGGATTGCTCCTGTATATATAAGGTATTTTTTCCCATACCTACTCCACTGTGGGAATCTGAACACGTTTTACACAGAAAGGGACCATATGGGCTGGGTTTGTTTTGCTCTTTTTTTTTCCCCCAGAGCATCTCCTAGGGACAACAGCTTTGTGCCTACTGCTGTTCAGAAGAGTCCATCCCAACAAGAAAAATGGCACCAAGGAAGAATTGTTTACTGTTATATAGAAGAGATTTCAAATTGAGCTGCTTTAATGAAAGCATTTTTAATAAACATCAGCCAAGATATCTAAACCGACAAAAGCACGGCTACAAAATCACTGAATTTAACAACACATTTTCCTGAGATTAAAAGCAATTGGCAGATGCCAGAGGGGGGAAAAAGTGGTGTCACATATTGCAACTTTTTATGACAGATGGTTTCAAATGGATTAATGAGGTGAGTGCTGAATTTCTAGGTTGTGGTTAATATTTAACCTCCAGTCGGCAGAAACTGCTAAGATTTTTACACCTGAGTGGTCAGGCGGCCTACCTAACTGACCTGTTAGAAACACTGTGTGCTAATTTAAAGAATATCTACCAAATGAAAAGAAGGTTAACCAACATTGCAGAGTGGGGAGGGGATTAGAGAGACCTTGTCACAACACTGATATAGAAACCGAACTCTAATCCATTCTTTTCCTTCTGAGGAGCTGAGGAGAGACATACAAACTGCACTGAGCTCATATTATGCTGAGACAGTCAGGAGGAGCATTGCCCCAACTTGAGGGAGATGATCCTCCCCCACTACTCAGCCCCAGTGAGGCACATCTGGACAGCTGTGACCAGTTCTGGGCTCCTCAGTACAAAACAGACAGGGAGCTCCTGGAGTTCTGCCTGGGTCTGGCAGAGGTTGACAAAGGCAAAAAAGGGACTGGAGCATTTCACCAGGAAAGGCTGAGGGAGCTGGGGCTGTTCAGCCAGGAAGAGATGACTGAGAGGGGACCTCATCACAACAATGTCTATCAGCAGGGAGGCGTCAGAGGATAGATCTGCTCGGTGGTGCAGAGCAGTAGGACAAGAGGCCATGGGCAGGAACTGATGCACAGGGAGTTCCACCTGAACATGAGGAAGAACTTTTTTACTGTGCAGCTGACCATGCACTGGGACCAACTGACCAGAGGGTGTGGAATCCCCCTGCCTGGAGACATTCCAGAATTGTGTGAATTCTGTGCCAAGTGCTCTAGGATCAGTTGGAGCAGGGAGGTTGGACCACAGGACCCACTGTGGTCCCTTCCATTCATACCCATTCTGTGATTCAGCTGCAGTAATAAGTCTCTCACTGCATTTAGGATATCACAGAAGTTACTTGCTTGATATAACCAGCAGACATGGCCTGCTTCAATACCTTCATTATCTCCTGACTTTCCCAGTTTATTTGGCTAAGTTACACTAAAGTGTATCACACTACAGTAGATAGACCCCTCCAGACACTAAAATAATGTTGAAAAACTGTTTGAAGCACTACAATCAGGGTTTGCAGCTAAACCAATCTGAATTTGATTCATATCTGTAGAGTGGTTACTTAAACATTTCACTGTGATCACCAATATTCAGTCATTTGTATTTTGAAGGAACTACTGGAAACACAGTGTACAAGAGTATCTACAGGAGTTCAAAGGTGAATGAGAGCACAGTCAAATGAGAAACAGTAACATTTACAGTGCAAATACTTACCATCCTAAAAAAAAATTATCCGACATTTCGTTTCACTACCTTCCTCCTGAATTTATTCTTTCCTGGAATATAGATGAAGTCATTCAGAAGTGACTTGCTTGTATATTGAACATCCTCCATTTCTCTAGGAAAACGGAAAAAACAGTGCCTGGTCACACACTCTTATTCTGTAGATATTTACAAAGTACCTGTTTCACAGAGAGCCTGGGCATATCCTAATTTTTAAGAGCAAAAGGAATGTTCCATGTTCTCTAATAAATTAGGAAGAAAGAGATGAAGAAACAAATTACTAACTTAATAAAAGAAAAAATACAGCTAATTAAGAGAATAACAAATTTATTTTGATTTCAAAATTCGTAAAGAGAATACTGCCAAATAATCTGTGACAAAACAAGAGTGATACTCTTAGTTCAAACTGCAGTCCATATATCTGCATACCCTTCTTTAAAAAATCTTTGTACAAAGCATTGATTTCTACAAAGAGCTGTCACATAAATTGTTATATAACCTTTTTTCATAAGTCTTTGAGAAGAAAAAAACACACATATGTGTAATATACAGAAATACAATATATAAAATGTTCCATATAGGTTTAATATTTTATACAAAATGTATTTTTATGTAAATAAAATGCAGAATATGCTCCTTGATGACTGGTAATAGTCTCATCATTTACCAAATTTGTCTATTGTGCTCTGTTTGAGCATATCCCAGGTAGACATTCAAGAAGTAAAATATTTAGCCAAACTGGAATGCACAGTATTAATCTGAAATGGTACTTAGAATTCTGCTCTAATAAAGGTGATGAAGCCCTTAATGACTTCAAGCGATGGGGGGAGGGGGAAGTGAAGAAGAGAGTTTGAAGCCGTTTTCATAATGAAAACCGACAGCTCTTGGTTCCAATTTCACCCCAAACTGCCATAGAGATTAATATTTGTCTCTCAAAGTCACATTTTTATAAGAGATTACATTTTCCTCTGAAAGCAGAAGAGCTCCATTCAAAGACATGCCCATTTGTTGTTGTCAGCTTCTGCCTAACTGGGCTGAAAGCCTACTGTAGCTCTGCGGATCTGTGACCTGCACTTCACTCCCTCCAGGCACTATAAATAATTTCCATGGAAACAGCACTGAAGAAGATATCTGCAAGCCAAGAAGATATCTATAGCCTTTCTGTTGGATTTATGTCTTTTATTTTATCCTCTACATTTTCTGAGTTCAACCAATATTAAATACATTTATTCTATAAAATTTGTTACACATAAAACTGAAGTTATAAAAGAAATGAAAGATAAAGGAGAAAAAAATAAAGGAGATTCCTACTCCACAATATGTATGCATCTCTGGAGTATTTTTATATCCTGTACTCCCCTTTGTCCCAAGGAAATCGTGCATTGCATCCACATTGCACTTTTTTCACAAAAGGAAGCATTCTCCTTAAGTCATAAGGTATGAAGAGGTGTATGGCAATGTCATTCGGTATTTAATGAAGAGTGCTGTAATTCACACCTTGATGAGGCTGAGAAGTAGTAGATATATGTGAAATCACAGCTGATGGGCTCTGACACAGCCACATCAGACCACAAAGGCAGGAACTGAACACAGTGGAATGCACTGTGTCTTGCCAAGTGCAAATCTGCTCTTCAGGCCTTGATGCCAATTCCTAAACAGTGCGAATCAGCTGGCTCCCAAACCAGAAAAAAGCAGTGCTCAACAGGGGCACTTAGTAAGGACAATCTGGAAATGTACCAAATTCTGGAAATGTACCAAATATCCTCCAGGTCATGAGGGTCCCTGTGTGTTGGAGGTGTGCAGTACTCCCTCCTTCTCCTGCTGGCCACAGGAATACCAAGGCTTTAGGCCCCCCTTGCAAACTGCACAGCCTGTACTGCTTTCTTTGTCCACTGAAGCTGCAGATGACTAGTCCCAAACTACAAGAGCCTCCTGACTCCAAGGTCAACCTACAGTTATAAAAAGAAACTCAGAGTTTCTCTCCTTTGACTGAGCTTGTGCAACCTGCCTGTAGCTTAGGGGATGAAGGGAGTCAAAGCATCAAATCAAAACTCCAACACAAGCACCTCAGGAAAAAGAGTAATTCATGCCCTGGTTGTTTTGGTGGGGTTTTTTTCTGTATAAAAATAACAGCCATTGAGTGCAACAATAAATTTAAATAGTTATTCTTAGCTGTGTTACAGGTATTTTTGGAGCTGGGTTGTCCAGGAAGCCCAAGAAGTCTCCAGAACTTTGGAGACCTCAAAAACCTGAGGAACCTACTTTGAACTCAGTATAGATTATGTTCTGAGAAGTGGGTTGGGCTGGATGCTGAGTCCTACTCAGCCTGCATGACCTTGTGAATCTGTCTACACTTAAAAGTACAGATTACAAAGCATTCCAGGCTCTGGACTTTTAATTTTTTTCCTATGGTTCTGAGTTATGAAATGAGAAAATCATCTCAAGGATATATAGAAGAAACATACTCAAAAAGTCTCTGGTAGCTTTGTATTGCAGCAGTGGTCCCCACCGGGGAATAATGCATTAACTCCATGATTGCAGAAGGCTGATCAATTGCTTTATTCTTACTACAGTATACTATACTGTTAAGAAACACCCATCACCCTTGCCAGACAGTCACGACACACACGTGGACCCAACTGGTCAATGAATCCAAAACACCATCACCACAGTCCAGTTAAGAAACCACCCTTTGGTAAACAAGCTCCATAACGCATTCCACATGTGCAAAACAACAGGTGCAGCAAGGGGAGATAAGAATTGTTTCTCATTTTCTCTGAGCTTTCTCACAGCTTCCCAGGAAAATCCTGGGAGAGAATTATGTCTCTCTATGTTCAGAGGATATGTGATTACCACAGCTTTGGAAGAGAACCGGCAGATGATCACAAACTTGTCATTGTGACAGAGGTGCTACTTGACACCTGCACTGCGGTCACTTCCTGTAAAAACTTTCATCAATACAACCCACCCGCACCCAAAGCTGTTGTTTAGGCTCTGACAGGGCAGAGCACAGTGCTGAGGTTCACAGTTTCAATTCAGAAGTGATAGGTAAGAAATAGCATATATCAGCCTCCATACAGTTGTTAATCCCTCTGAGCATTCAGACCTTCCACATCTGTTTGCATCTATTCTAAGTCCCTGATTGACACAGCTGACCTACCTGAATGACTTATTTCTCAAGCCAAATGCAACACTGAAGCATAAAGTTTAAATGAAAAACGAAAACTCCAGAGGAACTCAAGTTATTTGAGTCTTTAATTACATGCCATAAAGAAAATCTCTTTCTCTTAAACAAAGGGGGCACTGCTTTGATGGTAACTGCTAAAACACATTCCTTAAGCCTTTCCCTCAGCAAAGCTAAGAGTATTGTTAATTTTAAGTTGCTTTTTCACTGCCAAAGCTAGGAGGGATGAAAACTCACTTCCTCTCCACATAGTTGCTGGTGCACCACAATTTGTACCTCTGGTAATATACGTGTAAAATCCTGACTGTTGGTAACCCACAGGTACCTGCTACAGGCTTCCCACCTCAGCTGTGGGTGTGGAATGGCCTGGTAACTAGATGACACATTTCTAGTCTCAGATGATTCTCACCTTTACCAGATATTAAATTGTGTGGTGTAATTACTAAAAAGTCTCTCACCACCTTCTTGCTCTGAGATGAGCACTCAAACCATCTGGGATTAGGCTATAATTAATTATGAACAGAATTCATTACAAGCATTTCCACGTCCATGAACAAACCTAGTTTTGCATTGGACTTGGCTCCTCATAGCTAAGCATGACATGGTTGGGCTAAACAGCCCTCACTCAGTGATCTCCTCCCCTCAGAGCACAAGTGGGTCACTGCAATATGGTAGAAAGTAGGCTGCCTTCTGCATTATTCCTAGACACAAGAAGCACTTACAATGTCAAATTTCCCCTGTAATTGCGCATATGCTAAGCCTCAGGCTCCTCCTATGTTGTTTTCACAACGAACAATATAATGCTACAGCCTTGAATTGCAGAGTCTATCTTCCAATTTTGTTTAAGAAGAATGGTAGCTAAAACACCGCAGAGGGGATTTAAAGAACAACTTTTTTACAAGATGTGAAACAAACAGAATTCTTATATAGCTCTACATAGTTCAAAAGGGCTTCAGTAAATACACTATAGGAGTTCTGTTTCTGAGGACATACAGTACCTCAGAAGCAGTGATGTGTATGTTCGCTAAAGCAGAAGCCAAGCATTGTTTACATAAACCCCCTTCAAAAAAAAATGCAAACCAAAAACCAGAATACTCGCTTTCACTTAGACAGTCATACAGCTGCAGAGCTTGTGCCTTTGCAAAAATTGACGCGGGGGGGGGATAAGGAGCGGGGCTGTGGGTTTGTCACCTTGACACTCGTTAATTTTTGTCTCGTCCTGCCCCCTGGTGGGAGCACAGGCCGCGGGTCTGTTGGTTTCCCAGACACGTTTCTACAATGCAACCCCACACTACACTGTATTTCTTATACTGCTTTTTGTGGCCAAGAATGTGTCAATTAACATACGAATTATTTAATTGAATACTAACGGAAATAAAAAACATTATTATTTAATAAAGTAATTGTTTTATCCAAATAATTAAATAAAATAATTACTTTCTCTAAAACTTAAAAAATCACCTGCACAATATTCACATTGCAATAAATATCCTTTCTATTCCAGATAGATAATATATATATATAAACACACAGTGCTTATTACTCAGTGCTGTTTTAGTAGGAGCTCAAGATATAGCAACATCTACAGTGTGAAAGTTACTTTACTCAAAGATTACATAAATTCCTTTCTTTTATTTCTAGAAGGATCAACAAAATGATAGCACAGATCTGCACTGGGTTACTGCTCAGTTGTAAAAAAAATACTTTGAATCTAGCAGTGGTGAATAACAAAGCAGAATAAAAGTAAACATAAGCAGAATAAAAGGGCTTAAAAGTGTTAACACTTGCCATCCATTTAAAGCTGCAATTCTACTCTCACTGAATGATATCCTCTAAGAGTGGCAAACTAAGATACTACCAATCTTAACCTTGTCAGCCATGCTTGGATTATTTTTGACACACCTGTGTTGCAGCCTCAATTCCTTCATCTCATTTAAGCTCCAAACACCTCTGTATACTCTTAAAGTCCTTCAGGTAGCCAGGTCACCCACTGGCCTTTCAGGGGTCTCTTGTACCAAACTCCAGGTTCTACAGGCACTAATGGCTGTAGGCAGCACATTCTGCTCCTGTCTACACCCAGGCTGTAGGGGAGGGGGGAAATCCTTCAGCCCCACTCAGTTCACTGAACTGGCAGTGAAAAGAGCAGCACTGCAGTCTCTGAGCACACCTGAGCCATTGAGGTAACACTGTTTGGCTGGGGTGTGACACTGGAGCCCATTTTACCCCCCGTGCTTCTGGAGCCACCACCGGCATCCTGATAAACCAGATCAGTCTCAGCAACAGCCAGAACCCTGTCCATCCCACTTTCTGCAGGGACATCTGCCAAAAAACAAAGGGATTTTATAACTTTCCTTGGTTTCCTACTACATAATGTGTATTCTTGCCTACAGGGAGCAGGAATTACTTTTGAAAATGCAAGCTGATAGAAAAGCTCAATCCTGTTTGCACCCAGACAGTACAAATCAGAAGCTACTGTAAAGGCATATAGAAAGACAAAACACCAAAGCAGCAGAAAATATCAGAAACCATAGCAGAGGTTTTATGATTCCCACATGTATTTTGGCCTGGATTCTCAGCTGGTAGAGCAGCACAATTTCCACTGCCTTCAATAACTGTTTTGCAGCCATGGAGAATCCAGCCATGTGTGACAGCTTAGGGCAAAGGGAGATCAGACATCTTCCTGCAATTACATAACAGTTTGCCTAAGTGGTGAATTTACAAGTTGCAATCAACTGGTCTGCCCTGCAGAGGCGTGTGAAAATGCCTCGGGTTATGTGACACAGGACTACATCATGTCCCTGACTGATCAAAAACCTGCTATGAAATGGTAGGTTGCAGATGAAGATGAACTGCCAGCTGCAGTTCAGTTAAACCAAAATGTTTGAAGAACAATTTCTTGTGACTGCATATTACCACAGCAAAACCTTTTCTCTACTTAAGCGTCCAACCAAGACTAATTTGTGGTGAAACATTTAGGGACTATATGTCTTGATGAACTCCAAGTACTGGGGTAAAAAGGATTGTGTTTTTAGGGCTGTTTGATGGCTTATCTTAATTATGCTCTCACCACAAAATTAAAATCTAATGAGATCTCAGTTTGGATAAGTTCAGTTAAATTGTCAAGGGTACAACAAAGAGCTGTAAAGTCTAATTAAAGAAAAAAAAAAAAGAACTCTATACACTGGAAAACAGAAAGGATTTTGGTTCATCTCCAGTGACTGTAATTGATTTAGTCCCTGACTAAATTATACAATTTATACTCTCAATAATTCAGATGAGGACCTGATTCTGCAATCCCTGTTTATGTCAAACAGCACACACTCGGGTGAATGATAACATTGATTTTAATATTGTAACTGCACACAGGAAATAAGTAGGAAGCTTTGCAAGGTGAGAAAGTAGCTTATTATTTTGTGATACTTTGAACACACTACCATGCTTAAAAGATTTTTGTTTGGGCTATCTACTCCATAAGTAGTTTACTTGACATGGTCAGGGAAGAGGCAGATAGTCAAACCCTGCTGATTGACAAACAGCCTGGGAAGTTGGAGCAAGCTTCCTGAAGCAAGCTAGAGACAGCACAGGTCTGTCCCTCTGCAGAAAGGACCCCTCAGGGCCCAGCTGGTGTTAAATTCTGCAGGAGCTGCATGTGGAAATTTATAAAGACCATTTGCATTGACATTCTCTTAGGCTGGATCAGATCTAACATGCTGTACTACACAATGTAAATTGCAAATATTGGTTTTCAGTATAAAAATGGACAAACTGTAGCTAATTAAATATTGCACTGCCTTTGGAAAAGCAAAGAGGATAAGAGGAGGCTGAGGGCTATCTGTACTCAGGCCAGTGACCAGAAACTGCAATAAGGAAAGCACTTCTAGCGCTGGGCCCTGCTTGGTGATTTCACTGCAGCCTCTGGTCTGTGGCTGGGCTCTCACTCCCTGTAGCCTGACTGGAAATTAATTCACCTTATGGAAAAACTCCCTGCAGAGATTTTGTGGCAATGACTAGTGTGGATGATGACTATCTCGTCAGACTCCCAGTGCCTTAAGAATTATGACCAAAAAGTGAATAACCTGGCTCAACAATGAAATATACTTGTATATTTTCTATCTCCTAGGCAACCACACCTTTTTGTTTGTTTTGGATTTAAAATACAAACACACATATGAAAAGATTCAGGCAAAACCACACATTATTTCCTTCAGAAGGGCATGTGCTATCCCACGCCTGAGAGATTTTTTTGCCAGGGCTTGTAACAAGCAAGCCCTACAAGGAAATTTGCATCACCTCATATCGGAGAGACTTGAGGGAACCTGGTGGCTGCGTTATGGAGCTCCCGTCCAATTCACGGATCTCTGCTCCGGGGTTCGGACTGCCTCCTCCTCCCCTCCTGCCAGGACCCCAGCGGTCGCAGGGCTGTTTTTAACACTTTTCTCCTTGCTGCTCAGCTCCTTTGCGGCCTTTCCCCTTTTTTAGGGCCCACGAGCGTTCCCCGAGGGCTCGGCGGGCCCGGCTGTGGGCGCTGCGGGCCGGCCCGGCCTCCCCTCAGGGCGGCCGCCCTCAGCGGGGAGCCCCACGGACCCGCGGTGCGGACAGCAGAGCACAGACAGTACAGCGCAGCACACAAAGCACACACGGCACAGAACAGCCAGCACAGCACAGCACACACAGCACAAAACAGAACAGCACAGCCAGCACAGCACAGCACAGCCAGCACAGAATAGCACACACAGCACAGCACAGGCCAGCACAGCCAATACACACAGTACAGTACGTACAGCACAGCACAGCACAGCGTGGCCAGCACAGACCAGCACAGCACCCTGGGCGCTTGCGGGCATCCAGCGGCCTGAAACGTGCACCGCTCAGGATTTACAAAACTTTTCTGGTTTTCCTCGATGATAAGTGCCGGGTTTCCCCACTCACAAAGGGCTTTTTTGAGGGGAGGGGGAGGGGGAATTTTCTGAAATTTCCGTGATCCCTCACAGTTCAAGCAAGTTGAAATTGACTTCTCCATAGTGAAGTGAGTCATTGTAATCTTTCACTCACATTAGTAATTACATCCCACCCTGACTATTTGAGCTGGTCAAAATTACTGAGAGAAACATACCAGCAGCTCAAAAGCACTTGCATGAAAGAAATGAATGGAATTTGAGAATTAAAACCACTCCCAGGTGACAGCTGCATAGCCTGTTAGCAACTAAAGTAGCACCAACATTTCCAATCTGGTTCTCCGAAAACAGAATTTTTACCCCAAGAGAAACTGTGAACTCTTGTTTTTTATCTTAATTCAGGATGAAAAAAAAAAATCTTAAAAGACAAAAAAATTACTTGAATGTTTTCCTGGAAGAAATGTCCATTTTCCAATTTCCTATCTCTTTGGAGTATTCTCTCTCTGCAAAAGCACTTTTATCCCAGGAGGGAATATTTTAATGGAATACGTTTGATATGCATGTTCATCACCCAAAAGACACAAGCACACATTTTAGCTTCCCCAATGAGCAATGTAATTCTCCTCTCAGATCAGCCAAACACAAACATATTTCAACAGGGCAGCAAACCAGCTGGACAGTCCTTACATCTGCTTTTCCAGCTCACACTGCTGGAAAAATTCTCACCACTCACTTGAGAAAGTGCAGGCTAGCAGGACAATAAAGGATAAGTGAATATGCATACAGGAGTCTAATCTATTTCTTATCTGTGTGCAAAAATTAAAAAGTAACAACTTGGAATTAATTGTTGAGGGTACTCAGTATACTAAGAGGGGGGAAAAAAGAGGCAGCCTTGGATCAAATTTTCTTCTAGAAGTTGCTATATAGAGATAAAACCCTCCTTTTGTGTAACTACTTTTTAATCTTACTAGATTTTTAGTATAATTAACACTTAAGGTCTATAAAGGGCCATTCAATACTCCAATTTTATATTTAGAAACTCACAGAATTTCTTCAAAATCGACAAGCATCCATTTTTTACTTGAAGCTATTAGAAGTTCATCACCCTTCTCCTGATTCCTTTAAGTCATTTACAATTATAACCTACAAAAAATTCACATAAAGCATTATAAACCCACAGCAATATAATCATGAGAGCAGCCTCTTTACTGCAGCAGGATTACAAATAGAAATGCTCCTCTTAACATGGCTGTAGAGTTACAGTCCAGCTTCTTAGTACTCAGGGTTAAAGAACTGGTTAAGGAGTTTTTGCCTGGGTTTTACAGGAGAAATCATGCTTTATAAATCATGTGTGGCATATCCTCTGAGAGCCAAGAGCTCTCAGGAAGCCCAGTTTCCTTTTCCTACCATCACCACATATACCATAATTATTGCTTTTATCTTCCCACCGGTACTGAAAGAAAGTCTCTTCTGCTGCTCTTTTACATTTTTCAGTAGATTTATACAAGTTACATTGCATGAAAGTCTGGACTTTCATTAAAGCAAAGCAATGAGATAACTTTTATATTTGCATTCAGTTACAAAAAACAGACCTATTTTTAGGAAGTAGTTTATACTGAATCACAGAATATGCTAAATTGGAAAGGTCCATCAAGTCCAACTCTTCTGCCCTGGGTTAATATCATTCCTTCATTCCTGTGAGTTCTTCAAGAGAAAAAAAAATTATTTGTACTACAGTAGTGATTATATCACCCTAAGAATGCCTGACTATGCTAATAAATACATGAAACAATAAAGTCACTTCCTGCCCCAAAGAAGTACACTTTAAGCCTACATGACAACAGATGGAGAAAACCCTGGAGTATTAATATTGCATGCACCAGAAGGGAATATTCTCACTGTGTGTGGATTAGACTGTGTGCTGCTGCTACTTGTACTGAAAGTCCTTGGTCCAATACCACATCTTGCAGGACTGGAGGTGGAATAAAATTTTCTTTCAGTCTGCAGATTGAGTGTAGCCTCCCACACATTTCATTATCCTGCTGTCAAGGTTCATTCTCACTGGCATTGTCATTTTTATCTTGAAAATGTTTTCAGAATGCAAGAGGCTCAATGGAAAGAATCGCTGACACAAGTTTGGCATGCTCTTCTGTAAGAAGAAAACTCTGCCTGCATTGCAGGCATGATAATCAGCATATCCCATGGGTAAGTACTTGTTTCCCTCATCTGAAAGCATCACACAACATAACTGTACCAACAGTCATGACTTACTTTTGTATCAGTGCACCAGTGGTCAACAGCAGGGAAAAGGAGAACTTGGTAAAATATATAACGTTGTCCTTTAATATGCAATGTCTGGAGTATTTCTGCAGCAAACTACTGACCTGAAAGTCCAGAAGGTTTGTAAGCTGTGCCCTTACAAGCAATTTTCCCTCTCACCAAGTCCCTTTAAAATCTGTAATGCTAGTCTCTACTGAGAACAGAGTTTGGCATACCTCAAATACACTGCAGAGTGTGTTTCATTTCTGAGAAGCTTTGTTTCTTCTTCTTATCTCCAATACATTTGAACTTGCATAGAAAGACTAATCAAACCAAAAGAATACTCTGTCTTAGACTGTGTATGTGGACCAGATGTGCTTCTGTTGATGTTGCTGAGAGATTTTTCCCTGTGGATTCGAACTGGAAACATGAAGAGGCCATATGGTAGTAAAGATAATTTACATAGCACCTTTTATCAACAAATATTACAAAGGACCTTGCATATCACCTACTGTACAGGAAGAATTTCACTCAGAACTGAAACACAAATATCTCTGGGGTAAAACCTGGACATACATAAGAGCACACAGTAATGCTATAAAACTATTTCTAATTAGTTGTGAAAAATAAAGTCACAGCAAACTGAAATTGTGAGAGGAGCACAGGTGGACAAGTTCTATTTACAAATCAGTTGCAATCTGCACAGTTTCACCCTCTATGTGAAGTAGTAATTTATGAGAAGTAGTTTATTCCTTTTGATAAGTGCAACTCTGATAAAATTATCTTCAAATAGAGACATTAAAAACAGAGCAGAATACAAAGTGGATAATTTCATTTCAGTTTTTGCAGATATTCACTGTACATATGCACAGTAAATGTGTATACCTCATCTTAATCTCAGTGTCCCAGTAGGTAATGTGGCCAAGAAAAGTTATACTAATTTTTGTATTTGTTATAGGTGGGAGTGTGGGAGGCTCTGAACATTTTCCAATACTGTCATGAATGTCACTACTGAAGCAAGAATAATCAAGAAAAACAATTGCTTCAAAGAAAATATAATTTTCTTTCTATCCATATTGGGGAAGATGAACAGTAGAAGATAGAAAATATGATATGATAGATTGCAGTATGCATCAGGGTCATCAAATAAAACAGTCATAATTTTGAAATGAAACTATGTAAAATTCCTTAGTGAGGTTTATTATTTGAAAATGTTACCCCCTTCCAACCTTACTTCCAGTTTGAACCTTGTTTCAGTCCCAAATCTGTCTAATGTGCTTTAGATATATTCATATTATATTTGTCTGCTGTAAGAGGGCAATTCTTAATGCTGCTCAACAAATCAAATTAATATTAAGTAGACATACAATATAATTTATATTGTGTATTTATAGAGCTCCCAGAACAATTTACAACAAAATCATTCACTGCACCTAAAATGAAATCAGAAACATAGTTTCATGTAAAGAGACTTTTGGAAGAAGAATTTTCAAAGAATCCAGAAAGTTCATCTTCCAGGTCCTATCTTTTGATTTTCTAAGAACTTCTGCCAATCCACAGTAATCCAGGCCGGGTCACACAAAGTCCCAGCAGTCTTAATATCACATTTATCCTCATAACCCAGCCATAGTGGTCCTTCCTGTCCCAGAAAAAATAAGGACAATGTTACTGATTCTTTGGTAAATGACCAGCAGTCCTTTTCCTGATTTCAGCACTGCAGTGTTTTGTAACCATGAGTGCAATGATTTTCAGTATAGCCATGGAACAACTGCAAAACCCCTATGTATTTAACTAGCTGCTAATTAGGAGTAAAGAGTTTTCTTGAAGCTGTTCAATCTCTTAAAATTGACTGTGCCAAGATCTGTTGTCCAGATATTCCTGTTCACTTCAAGGGAATAACTGCAGAGAGAAACTGTACTGCAGACACACCAGTACTTGAAAATTATAGGTTAGGAAAGACAGCAAAGATTTCATTATAAGAATTGCAGATCTCTGAGGGGGAGCAACACAGCCATGTGTGGAAGTTCTGTGTGCTTACCCCTTACATGCAACCATTTAGCATTCCTGAAAAATGGGCACTAGCAGTATTACTCCACAATTATGATGCCCATTTTCATGGTCATGCTTTGTTCACCCTCCTGATGGCACTGCTTTCAGTCAGAGCTGTGGAATAACATGAATACAGTACGCTCTTACCCCCAGGAGCAATTTTCCTTTTTTTATTTGTATAGTCATGTGCACTAAAAGGATGTGAAAAGGCTATCATTAAACTACCCTTAAATATGTTTAATGGCACCACATGCTGACTCAGAAATTCCTTTCTCCCAAGCCCATATAAAGCTGAGAGTCTAATTGCAAATGCTGTATTACTGTGTTGATAAATGTACCATATCATTCATTTCTTTTCAGAAAAATTTCATGCAGGCCTTTTTTAATACAATGTTTTAAAGATCAAACTCAGTATATCCATTTAGAAGAGCAATCTCTGTTCTTAGCTGTAGTAAAGTAGTAATAATAACACTTACTGTACTTTAGATCTTCAAAGCACTGTATGGGTATTAAGCAATTTGTCTCTCTTGGCAAGGATTTTAGTATGCATTGGACAGTAAGTAGCAGCAGGTACCTTGTTTCTTTTTTTTTTTTCTTCATTATTTTCTCCTTCCTGTTTTATTCCCCATAGGCTAGAAGTGTATCGCTTCTCCATTTATAGGAATTCTAGAAATTCCTTACTAGTGCTACTGAATGGTTTGAATTTGCTTTTACCAGCCAGAGCAATCCATCAGACTCCTATTATTTGTAAGATATCTCAGGAACAGAAATGAGAGTCAACTTTCTTTTTCTTTTTTTTTTCCTTTTTGTTTCCTAGCTCAAATTTTCTCATTTACTATCACAACTAATAAAACCAGAATAAGTAAGAATCTTGTCTTTTGCAAGTGCTGGAGTAGAAACTCACAATGAGTGCAGTCCCAAGGATGTTATTTTCACAAATACAAGAATAAACATTATTGTTCTTTGTGCTTTTCAAAATAGCCCAGTGAAACAGGGCCTGACAATCCTCACTTTCCATAGGAGATTACCCTCCTTTCTAGATGGCAGAAGTGCAAGCAAAGAGTCAGTTCTGCTCAGAACCAAAGGTCAAAGGTACAGAACTAAGATCTGTAGAGCCAGAGCTCGTCACAGCAGCAGTGAGAGTCTGCCATTCCAGAAATCAGTTGAACTTCAAATCTATTGCACTCCCATTCCACCCAGAACCTGCTACAGTCTCCATTCCTCTTTGCAGCAACTCTTCTTTCTGTAAACGTTCAGCATTGTAAAGTACTCACGTCCTTGAAAATTCTAATTAAATCCCAAGGAGACGGAGGAGTCTGCAGATGTAACAAGCATTAATTCATTTTTCTCTGTTGTCAAAAAAAGCAGTCAATGTTTAAGTGCATTACATCCATTTATCTTCTGGTTATCCAGGAAACTATTTCTATAAGCTTGTGTTGCAAACATTTTCAATAAACATTTTCAATAAACATTAAAATAAAATCCCTTGAGCAGTTTGGCTTGTGGAAATTCTCCCAAAATTGAGAATTACCAACAAACAGAGGTGCAATCTCACTTCTAAATTGTATCAACAGGGGTGTGAGTCATATTCACAACAGCTGTGAATATGCTGTGACTTCATGTTGCTTCACTGTCTTCACTTCCTGTCTCCTAACACTGTGTCCTGGAAGTGCTCTGCCACATGCTGGCTTCCCCAGAACTGCATGGATGTTTCTGAGGAAGTAATTCTGAAGAGCTAAAAACCCAGCTCCCTTCTTCCATGACCAGTAGATCTGGAGAAACCAGTCCCTGCCCAGTGATCAACTTGACCTTTGCCAATATCACTAAACTGCTCCAGGAATTAGCAGGCTGATATTTTGCCATAGAGACAGCACTTTTCTGTCACACAACAAAAAAAGACATTAGTTTCTTAGATGGCCAAGTCAATCATCGTTGATTCAGATGTTTTTTAAGCTTTTTTATTGAAAAAATAATATGCACATGGTTTATGTTTTCTATCATATCTAGAGATATATTCTGAATTCTCCTTTCGAGGCTTCAGTAGCTATAGAAAAACTTCTGATGACAAGAAATTAAGAAAGTGAAGGGTAGGACTTGCTAGAAGAATTTATGCAGCTAAGGACAGAATACAAGACTTCAGGGTCTGAAAGGGTGAAGTAGAACTGTTTATCTGTCATGCACATAGAAAAGATTTCTGAGCTGATTTATTGCTTAGCTTTTGAAAGATCAACACAGTCACATGGAAAAAAATCACTGTTTTCTTTTATTCTTTCCAGAACTATAAACCTGTATTTCAAAAGCTATTGTTGAAGTGGAGGATTAGATGAAAAGGTTGATCCCTGACTCAGTTTTCAAGGGCAGGTCTCATGCTACTTAACCCAGGAATTTCCCCAGTTTTCTGTTGCATTCTATGCTGCCATCATCTGGCTCTTTTCATAAAATCTGACATTTTATAAATCTCAGTTATCTCCAGGCCTGAATTTCTCTTTGGGTAAGAATCTTCAATGCTTTTCATGATGATCTCTCAGAGTATGAATTTACTTTTTCTCAAGCAGCAAGCATCTCTCTGCAGCTCCCCTTGCCAGAAAATTTACCCAGACTCTGGGCTGGGCATGCAGCTCCCTTTGCCTGAGTACTCAGGATGGAGGGAGGATATTAATTTATGTGGCTGTTCATACTCCAGAATACCATTCTGATTCTAAATCTCTTCAATCACCTAGCAGAGATTTCTTGATAACTAGCCAGTTACTTCTAGCCTGCCAGCCACCAGCATCTTGACTATGCCGACTATGCCTTCCCAACTAAGGGAATGCAGACATGTGGTCATGGAAAACACCTCTCCTCCCACAGCAAAGGGTGTTACCAACTCTCCCAGTGATTTACTTAAATATAAACAGGTTGTTTACTCACTCCAAGGCAAATCTTATCTTCTGCCTGATGGGGCAATGATACAAAGTAACAGAAGCTTTCCAATGGGCTTAGATGGATCCACACTGCTTCCAAGATATCACAACCTTCACCTCCTTCTCATATGTCTGGCAGCCAGAGTGGAAGATTCAGAAACATTAATCTGGCTTAACTCTGGATTTTTGATGGCAGGTAAAACTCTGAGGGAACTGTGAAAGCATTGGCACTAATACAGACACAGAGAAGAACAATATATACATTAAACTTTGCTTCATCTTTAGATTGCAGCATACCCCTCTGGGTTCTGAGGAAAGGCTTCTCCTGGAGCATTTCCAATGCTTGGCTTTTTGTCTACTCTGATCTTCACAGAGCTCTCTGTCTCTGTGCATGCCAGGAAAAGCCTGCCTAGCCAAACATGCTCAGCTGCTTTGTCTTCCTGCTGAAGGGTTCACCTAACCTGTTCTGTAGGTAACCAGGACAGGAGAGCCAGGCTGCCTCTCTGCTGCCCAGCCACACCCCAGCTCCAAGAACAAAACAGAAGGATGCTGCAAAGAACATTTCTGTCTTACATGGAACAGCAAACAAGCAAGCACTGCACATCCCTCTATCACAGCACACATCAATCAAGGCAAGCAGTTCTTGACAGGACACTAATCAATCACCACAGGGAGACAGCAGCATGGGGAGACATTCCAATATGTTTTCCTTCATTCTTTTTCCTGAAACAGGAGAGAGAAGTTAAATAAGGCTCTGCTGGAGCTTGTGATGCACATTTTTCAGGTATGGTAATTACTGCCTACAAAGGAGACTTTGAGGCCTATAAATTAGAATGAACAAGTCTTGGGGCAAACCAGGAAAAAAAAAGGGCATATTTACATAGAGACTCTAAGGAGAGGGGAACCTAAAAAGAGAAAAGATGGGAAACTTGGCCCTAGAAACAACAAATATTTCTGCTTAATTTTAATTTTCACATCCAAGTCCTGAGAAAATCTACAGAATGAAAACCAACAATAATAGACATTTCTTTAATGAACAAAATAGAAACATGCATAATATTTGGATTTGCAGAAGTGACCACCTATTTTGCCTGAGTACCAACTTCAAATGACAGTGTGCTGAAGCTTACAGATTCTGTATTTGCTATTTATTTTTGCAATGACTGAACAGAAGTGGGACAAAGTAGCTGGACAGCTGCATAAAACCTCCATTCTGAATTCAAATCTGAATTGCACCTCAACCAATACACACAGGTCTTGAGCACCACTACCTGCCTCCCTTAAAAATCTTCACTGCTCTAAATAATGGATTATTTTCTCCTTATGCATCCTGGCTGAACTGGGCTGAAACTTTCAGACCCAGTTGGGAACTGGGAGAAGTGGAACTGCACTCCCAAGGTTTAAAAGAAGTATCAATTCTAATAAAGCAGCACAGAAAGTAAATATGTTCCTCTAAAAGTACTCATGTCAGAACAGTTAAATATTAGAGGCTTGAGGAAACACCTTTTACACAGTTGCTGGTAGAAGAAGTGCAGACAAGCCCTATATTGGACCTATATAACATTGTATTTATTTCTTACACCACCAGTTTTCATAGCCTTGACCTGTGCAACTGTAGAATAAGAAGAAAATAACAAAGCAAACCACATAGAAATATGTGCCCGATGTTCCTCACTCAGGGATTACACAAAACAAAGAATTTTTCATTTCCACTTTCAAGCAGGCTCTCCATGTTTCTGAAGAGTGCTGATGCCCTGTGATATCTGAGCAAGACAGCATTAGGACTGTAAACACTGCATTCCTCCTTGCTTTATTAATAAAACAATAATGAACCCAGTGGTGCAGAAGCAACAGAACATGCTGCTATGAAGGAGACCTCAAAGCCCACTCAGCTGCTTCACTGGTGTGTATTAAAATTAATGAGTTTCTGCTGCAGAAGGAAAGAGATGTCCTTACAGGGGAATGAGATCTATGATCTTTATATTGTAGCACAACCACTGAGAAGCACAGAAATCTGCACAGCTCAGTCTCAAATAACAAATATCTTTTTACAGAGGAAGGCAAGGACAGGCTGAATACACTTGCTGTACATATTGAAAGAGGGGATAGGAGAGTTTTTCATTTGCATCTTAAGCACCTTCCCACTAGTAAAAACTGGATCAAGGCTCTCTCCCTCCCCCCACCCTCATTTTTATAGCTAAGTGAGAAAAATATTGGCAATATTGAATGCCAGCCAGCAGCTGAGGCTGCTAACTCAGCCATTATAACCACAGTATTTAATAGCTGTCAGTTAAAGAGCCCTGATATTTGTACATGGGAACATATACCTGGAGGTCAGCACACCTCATTAATATTTCTGTTTATTTCATCCTTCACAGTACTTTTGAGCTTTTAATGCTTTCCAGTTAACAAAGCAAAATTTTGAAGCAACTATTAGGTTGGTAAATAATACCATTTTAAAAATGTTGTTTCATTAAGACAGCTCAGTTTTATCCCAAATTCTTCAAGGCTTCATTCGACTGCAAAGAGGAGTTACTAACACACTGCTACAATAGCATCTCTGTGAAACTTTTTTCCTGCTTAGGAGCTCCAATGAGAAACAAAAGTAGCCAGCATATTTCATATCTGAAGCATGTCAAGTATTTTGTGAGCTCAGTTCAAGTCACTTGCTTGGACTGAAGTTGTAACTGGAGAGTACTTTAATCAGAGATTATCCTAATTCTATAGAATAATTACCTAAAATCTTAAAGAGGATCATTTTCTTATCACTTCCTTTTGTTAGGTATTTCTAGAGGATAATTGACCTCAGATATATTAATGAATGCTAGCTTCGAATATAGTTTAAAACAACAAGTTCTGAATCATGATAAAATTTAGAAAACCAGGATCAACTCAAAATTTCTCTGAACTGTACTCTGAGGCATCAGGTACTCCCATTAAATGAGGATATTTGATCTCAATCTATTCAGATTTGAATTTTAATACATTTTCTAATCTTTAGTTCATTGCAATCTGCAGAAAACTGCTACAGAGCAGGAAAAAAGAGGAGGGGAGAAGGTGGGAGGGGGACGCAGATAACACACAGGATGGACAGGCCCAAACAAAACCGCCACCAAACAAACACACACAAAATACCCACACAAAATACCCACACCAAAACCAGGCTTGAGGAAGCATCAACAATTAAATTTCCTAATGTGTGGCTATGATTTATACCTAAAATCTTTACATCACTTGTGTAGAGCTTGGTGTTTTTCCACAGCATAACCTACATCTCAGTCTGCAAACTTCTTCTGTTCTAATTTAGTCAGCCTATTAACAGTATCTTATAAAGGCAGCATTTTTTAAATCTCATTAAAATCCAGAAATTTGCTACACTGCCCTGCCAGTAGGTCCCTGTTAGTCCAGAAACATTCCATTGGGGCTGCATTAGTTCATTACTGAAATAGACTTTTCTTTTAGTCTCACTAGAGTCAAGCTTTACCAAAAACATACTACATCTAGAAACATGTAGTATATTTCCAAAGTTCAGCCTCTATCATTACTTTTTTGGAGCAGGTTTTTGGAAAGGCAAGAAAGAATATGGAAGGGTAAATCTGTCCCAGAAGACTCCAGAACCAGTCATTTACATGACATAAAGAGAGGATGATCTATTTTGTCCCTTGCAAATCTCCCTTTGTGTCTCTTTCCCCTACTGTTGTAGATGGGGAAAACCTGAAGTTGAGCTCCAGAAAGTACCTGGGGAATGCTCTGATTCTGGGCATAATTTGAATCCAACCATAGCTGATTCCAGCTTGTCCAGTTTAAGCAGAGCAGAACCTCAGCACTGAGCAATCTGACACATGTACAGTAAAATCTCACGCTGGACTCTGGCAAAGAATTGATTTCCTTCCTTCTTCCCCGCTAACATGGAGAAGTGCAACTGGGTGTGTGGCCCCACAAAAGAGTGATTATTGAGAGACATTTCCACAAGGCCAAAGAATCAGAGACCACCTCTGCTAAAAGGAGCCACCAGCAGCCAGAGGACATGTCCACATCAGCAAGGACTGGGGGTCACTGGAAACAGAGCTGGGCAATGAGAGGGAGCTGATGACCTGACATGCTACCATGTATATTTCATTAAGGTTTATCTCAAAAAAGAAAAATCTGGTCTCACTAGGGATTGAATGCTACCAGTGAGCATTGAAAATGCTCTTGGAAAATATTGTCCTTTCAGTTTAATCTGGAAGAGATCCAATAAAGCACCCCAAGACTACTCCATGGTGTGAATCAAAGCACATTTACCAGGGACAAGCAGATTAGCTTCAGAAGCACATTCCTGATCTGAACTAAACTACTAATCTAGATGCATTGTAAATTCTTCTGGATGAGATCCTAACAGCACAATATACAGAGGGGAAAAATTATTTTGTACTATGCTCAGACATGCATCAGTGGAAGTGGAATCAGGATGCATCTTCCAAAGTAAAGTGATGCTATGTAAAAGCCAAACAGATAAGCAGGCAATTTTTAAAAAATCAAAGATAATGGAAGGAAGCAATTTAAGGTAATTTTTCTCCCTTTAAGAGTAAAAATTGCTTTTACGTTTCAATCAAATGAGAGCATCTATGCAACATAAGGCACAGAGCTAAGCACCAAGCAGTGTCTCCTCTAGTGTCTTGGATGTTTCTCCAGTGGTATTCAGGTGACAGAAGAGAAATCAGGATTTTTTATAGGCTTAAGACCTTTGACACTCTCGGCTTTTTTTTTTTTTTCTTTTTAATCTAGTCACACAAAATTAAAGATATTTTGATATGCTTGAATGGAAATAAACTTCTTTTTATTCAGACAGAAATTAAATATAGTAACAAAACTCTAAAACAATCTATTCTCAGCACCCTGTGAGGGGCTAGAAAACAATAGCAAATGTGTATATTTATCTGAAAATGTTTACAATACACTTATGAATTTCTTTCTTAATTAAGGAATTTCAGAGTTACTAATGTCAATGGTGGTCTGGTGCCAAATGAAACACAATTTTTGTCCCCTGCAGTTGCTCAGTTCTTAGGCAATATCTGCAAATCTGTAGAGACTTCAAGTCAAGCTGTGAACTTGAGTTTCAATATCTCAACGTTTTTACCCAATTTTAAGGAAGTCTAAATACGTTCAGCTCTTGATTGATTTAGGTGACACTACATGAGAATTACATAGAAAAGCTGAAACTTCACACACTTTTCTTCTGCCTCTCAGACCTGGCCAGTAGAACAAAAATAATGAAGCATAAATCATTAGCTGCCCTGAATGCTTCAGTTGTTTTCTCTTCTGGTTAAACTGAACAATAGTGAAAAAGATGATACCATAACAGAGGAGGAAAAGGTGCTCTTTTGCTTTGCAGTGGTTTTGGGTTAAAATTCAACAGTAGCAAGAGTCAAAAGAAAGTAATCAAGAAATTATCGTGGCATCTATAACACTGTGCAGCAGTTCTGGGAACAAAAATCACCTCTTCAGACAAACAAAATTCCTGTAGTCCAGCAAATAATATTAATTTTAAGCTACAGACATTACCATACAAGACAAAGGCCTCAGTATAACATAAAGCCAAAGTGGTCAGAGCTTCTTAATGTAGATGTGTGCATAGATTTGATTGTAGAGCACTGACTGCATGATCCTGCTTTATGCACCACATAGATGCAGATAATGCTTTCATAAATAAGATTTTAAGAAATTAACTTATGGGAGTAAATTTTCTTACCAAAGTCTGGCAGGTCCATCTCCGCTCCAGTCTTTTTTCAGTATTTGTGTAAGTTCATTACCTTCTCATCCTGGTTTTAATATCATCATTGAGGCATTTTTTACCAAAAAATTGACCAAACCATTCACAGTAGATCAAAATTAAACTTTTGTAATACTTGAACATGGCACACAGTAAGTCTTTATTTAAAATACACATGCATAAAAATTATATCATTATATCATTCTATAAATTCTCAGCCCTTTTAAAATATGCTGATAGGCTTGTAGCAAAAAAAACCAAAAAAACCAAAAAAAACAAAAAAAAACCCCAAAAAACAAACAAACAAAAAAACCCAATTCCACTTGTGTATTTTTAGAGCTCATCTAAAAAACAATTCCAGAGAGAAATACTCACAAATGAGATGCAGCGGCCGCCAGAGGGAGAGCTGGCCGCGCCAGAGCCCAGGGAGCTCGGCAGCGGCTGCAGCATCACTGCCCGCACCGCGCACAGACAGACAGACAGACGGACACACACAGACACTGCTGACAGCCGGGGGATCCCCCATGCACAGAACTCCTTCTAAAGGAAATGTCTGTACAATCTCAGCATTTTGGTTCCTGTGTAATCTAAAGATGCAAATCTCGACTAAAGGAGTTGATACTCAGTGCCATTGAAGATTAGTCTCTTAACCTCCTTTAAAATTATTTTCTTACTATTATTTAAGGTATTTTTCTTATCTTTTCCTGGAGAAAATAAAAAACTAGGGCAATATAGAGAGTAGAATAAAAGGATCTGTAGGAGTTCTACCTGGCACCTACAAAACCGTATTTTCCACTTATTTTTGCTTACCTACCTACAAGATGGGAATAAGCCAAGAAGGAAAGCTAGGAGGTGGCACTGTGACAGAGTTCACCAGCCTTCAGTCTCTGCTGGTAGGAGGCCAAACCCTGTGACTAGTGAGTGCCAGAAGTCAGCAGATCTCCCTATCAGGAGGAGCAGACCTTTCCTGGAGCTGGTAACCTCAGCCAGCAGGAGAAGCTCTGGGAACTGGGGCACTCTGCTGCAGAGCACAGCTGGGACCAGCCACGTCCACGGACCTGGTCACACATTGCCACACAGCTGGTGTTCTGTGCTTACCAAAGCCTGTGCCAACCTACTCTGACTCATATTACAGAACATACAACAATATCCCAGCTGGCCTTTGAATATTCCCACAAAGCAAAGAGATCCCACATTGCCAAAATGGAAAGAATTAAAAAGACCACGCCTTTCTGTTATAGTTCAGAGATTTCCCAGTCCCTGAAACCTCCACAGCAAAGGGGCTATGGCCCCTCACACTTCTGACCTGTTCACTATCTCCCTGCTCCCTTAGCTCTTTGGTCCTGACATATATGTTTAGAAAAGCAGCTTTTCCAGATTATTCAATTTGTCTCATATACAGCTTGAACAGTTCAAAATGAATATTCCTTTGACTAAGTCTCCCTAAGATTTGATGGAGATATTCTCTGTTACTGAAGTGTATGTTGAATCCTGCAGAGTCTGAGATATGGCTCAGAGGGCATCCTGCCAAAAAACAGCCATTTTCCCTCTCATTCTTCCCACACAACTAATTGGATTAATCAAGGTGTTGTCAAAATTGATACAGGAAAATCCAACAGGTGCCATGAAATTATTGCTTTCAAAGCAATTTTGCATGAAACAAAACATGTATTGATTACATATCCAATATAGCATTCTCATTGTATCTCTAAAAAAATTCCCTGATCACAGAAGCTCCATTTTAGAATACATTTGCTGTGTTTTTTCCTGAGTACTGTCAATAAACAATTTCATTTAAAACAGTTTATCATATGAAAGTTTATTTTTTTTTAAAAACCAACCTTTAGCATCTGCCCAGCATTTTTATCTGTTCAGAAATTACAGTAAATCACAGCCTTTACCTCACCTGCTAATTTAGCTAGGATATGTCCAGAACAAAGGGCCACAATAAATGCCAAAGTGAGGGCTACACCCACTTATAAATGACACAGCCCCAGGTCTCTTAGTTAGCAGGTTAAAAATTTACTAGATTTTAACTGACATACAAGACAAGTAGGTCCCTTCAATGACAACTGATTTATCAGAGGAAAAGTCTTTAGCAAGTACTCCTTAGCCCACTGTGGACTTTTCCAAAGTATCTGTTTCCATCTGTTTATCTTAGCCCCAAAAAAGAATTTATCTGGATAGATATGGGCATGAAGAAAGCACAATAACATAGCATCAAAAGGATTTATAATCTCAGAATTTGCTGCTTCCAGTCCTCTACCTTGTTGTCAATTGCAAAGAGGTGGTGATAAATGTGACATCAAAATGCAGTCTCACGCTTTGGTTTCTGAACAACAACAAAAAAGGTAAGGTCACTATTTCTTAAAAATCTCATTTCTTAAGAAATGTGTCTATCAAAATCTATCTTTACATTGTATTTTCATCCTGCTCTTCATTCTGCTTTTCTTATTTACTAAAAAAAACCTCCTAGTTTATACATCTACAGTTATGATGTGGATCTGGAGTATGAGTTGTTGTGCTTTCAGATGTGGGAGGAAAGGAGAGAGAGCTATTCGTATGAATGCACTATAACTTCAATGCATTTGTGCCAGCTCACAATAGAGGAGTACCCATTTCAAAGGTAGAGCTACACAAATCTTAAAATATATGTGTGCCTGTGAGTGCAGCTATTCTTGAGAGACAAGGGGAAAATGGTGAGAGAGGATAGAAAGAGAAGATGGAGAAGAAAGAAGATGGTGTTTTTGAAATGTAGGTGGATTTAATCTAATTGTTCTAAACCTGCTTCTGTGACACTGAATAGTATTAGAGGGTGACTTTGAATACAGAAAAATACAGTGACCAAATCACTGTGCTGATTTGGTCATCAGCAAAGCAGCAATGCATAGCAATAATTCCAATTTACATAAATACACAGATTCTGTGGTTTGGCCTTAATTTAAATCAGACTTTTTCACTGTCAAAACTAGAATAATTTATTTTAATATGTGAGTCTAGTTAGCCAGTTCTCATTGTTTAAACATTCTGTATGATCAGGAAAGGCATCAAAAAGCACTGTGAGGAGAGCCATCACCAAGTAACAAATATATTTATGTATAAAAAATGCATATAAACAAATACTACTTCTGCTTTGCTCTGTGCATATTCTTCAGACCTCAGAGCTATATCCAGCAATGGACTGCATTAAACACCCCCCACACTGAGTTTCCTGCTGTCTCATGTGATGATTCCATTATCAGAAGTCACATTCTCATGAAGATTTTGTCTGACCTAACTTCTCAGTCCCTAACCTCTGTAAATTACAATTCCTGCTCAGCTTTTCTCACTCTCAAAATTGGTTATTTCACCTTTGAAATACTCTTACACCTTAACCTTCTCTTTAAGTTGCTGAAAAAAGGTAATTTTAATCTTCTCCTTCTTGCCTCTCTAAATGATATCCTCAGATTGAAATAAAAGGACAATCTCAATTTTCTCTGTTGTATTTTGCCCCTCTCCTCCCCAGTCCCCAACCTATCTATAGATGCCTGCACAGACAGTTTTTCTTTTGCATGGAGACATTTCCCTTGACCTTTACCTTTCTGTCACACCCTGCTTTAATAGTGACATGCAGAATATTCATTTCAGATTAAAGTCTCAGAGAAGAAAATCAACCACAGTGATTTTTGCCTGCTTGTGGTAAATGATAGCCTTGGACACATTATAGCCTTGGACATTCATTGTTTTGGATCTGTTTTGGTAGAGATATTTGTCTGTTTTAGGAAAACAAGCAGATTAATTAAGAACTAGTTGAGAAATTACCAAGTTTCTCCCACACTTTCACTATAGCAGTTGATGTTATTTCATTTAAATCATACACATAGCATAAAATATGGGTTTCTTCCTTTTATGTGTAAAGTTACAAATCAAATTAAAGTGTTCCTGTGCAGATTACCAAGGAACGTAGAATCCCAGTTCCACTGTCAATCAACTCTCCATGCAGAAATATTGATGCTTACACCAGGCACCCAACCACACTGTGTGAAAGGACACAAGGAAGGGAAAGGACAATCAAAGCTGATCAACGTGGAATGAATTCTAGGGCACTTGTTGAACTCTGAAATCTACCCAATTTTTATGGTGAAGCTTGCACATGGAATTGGTGTAATGACATTTTCCAGAAACTTCTAAAAAATATTGGCATGAAATTAGTTTAATCTCAGGATACCTATCTCAGTAAGATCCTGGGAGATGTATTAAGCAGATGCAGGGTTATCTAGTGAAGAATTTTATTGCCTATGGTTTTAAAAATATCACTTACTATAAAAATTACAGCACATCCGACCTTCAGCACATCCAACCTGTGAATCATGAAATGATTCACAGAGAATGCTGAAATCAAATTCTGGCAACTTTAGTCCAACAAATGGCCATTGATTCCCATAGCCTTTTTTTTCCTGAGGAAAGGATATATAAAGTTGTCTTGGTATTTGTGTGCTTCTGTTGGCTAAACATCATGGTAAATTCCTCTCAGAAATCCATGACCTAGACAAACACAAATGTTTTCCAGATTTTTCATCAGTGCTATAGTGCTAATTTTTTTTCCAGTTTGCATCAGAAAAAAATATTTTTAAAAAATTCTTGGTGGGACTGTGTCAGAAGTGACAGAACATGGCTCTGCAGAGCAAAAGGCAGAGGGCAAACAGCAGCCCTGTGATTGCCTGGCTCTGTCTGTGTCACCTTCAGCCTGGGACTTGCACAAATCAGTCACAACCAGCTCTCTAACTGATAGCAAGGTTTGTGTGCACACATAGCAGCAGGAGCCTGGATGAGCTCACTAATTTGAGCACTTGGAAGCAGGAAAGAAAAGGCATAATAGTCTTGCCATGAAAGTCTGAAGGTGAAAGGGATCAGGGGAGGGGAGGAAGGCTGGGTGTTGAGGGGAAGTCTGGACTGACTCAGAGTGGCAGCAGTAACAGCCTGTTCCACTGTGGTCTGCCAGTGCACACAACTTCCAGCAGTGCTACAGAGCTGCACTCAGCAGTGGGGATCATAGTTCAGCACCTTTCCAGCTGCTTCCAGGTGGTGTTTTTGTAACAAAACAGAGTAACTTTATGAAAGCACTTGAATCAGAGTAAACTGGTACTCACTGAACATGATCAGGACTTAAGAGAGATGCTTCTATTTGTTTAAAGACACGTAAAGTTCTGAAATTCCAGTGGGATTTCACAATCTGCAATGGAAATACAGTGGCAGATTATCCAGTATTATGCATTTCCATACATGCCAAAGGGCAATGTGACTCCTAGCAAAGGTGTGGCTATAGGGTGTTTCCCACCTATAGTTTTCTACATGTAGCACCAAACCTTCCCTTATTATAATTTTAGAAAGTATTCCTCTGCTTATGCTAAAGCCAACACACTTTTCCTATTCCTTTCAACTCCTGCACACCTTGTAGTACCTTTGTCCATACTGATTACTAAGGAGGTTCCAAGAGCCAGGTTTCCTGGAGGCTGATGGAGGCAGTGAGGATGAAGGGGAAGCTGCCAGTGAGCAGGACTTATCTATTAGCCATTAGCTAGGGAGACTCCCACTCCAACTGCTGCGTGAGAGAGATTTCAATGAAAAGATTACCCACATTTGATAAGGAATATTCCCAGCTTGGGAAGGACTCATGCTTAGTAGATGGTAATAATATTATTCTAATATTTAAAGCGTGTCAAGCAGAGCAAACAGGTTAAAATATTTCATTATGGATTAATTGAGGTATAAATTAACTCAGTGGTGCTAGGCTGATAGCTTAATTCTCAAATTCATATGTAATTTTCTACTTTGGATGAGCCAGGCATTGATTGAAATAGCCAACATAGACCTGTAAACAAATAAAATCAGGGAAGAGGAGGTGAATTTTTGCCAGGTTTACTCTATAACACAGTATTTACTTCCAGTCTACAATATAGTCCCTGAAATGAGCAATTTTCAGACAATTAACACATATGAGACAGACTTTGGAGAGATCATTGACACAGCCAACTCTTGACAGGCCTGCCAATGAATGCTCTTATGAAAAAAACCACATAGAAGCTACTGCAAGTTCTTTCTCAAAATGTCTGCTGGGGTCCCGACATCAAGTGATGGGTGACTTGTCACACACTATTCCTACAAAGCAACCATTTCTAGCAATCCCATAGTCTATATAAATATGCAAATAAACTTGTATGAAACAGGACTTTTTGCTGGTATTTTTACTTGTGCTTTTCTGGCAACTGGCACATAAAGCTACAGAAAAGCATGGCTCCCTCTGTAATATACACACATAAATGGAATTACCATTCAGTGAATAATCCATTCCCATTTCATAATCTGATTTTAAGGCAGGGAGATCACAATATCTTAATATTTAACAATGAAATCTGGTCTGTCTAAATCTTGTTACAGAAAGTTGGAATATTTTTTACATGTCCATTTACGTATAGCTTCATTGGTGCAATTCTATTTTAAATGTGCAAAACTGCTTTAACTATACAGTTATTCCATACAACCAGTGAATCTGAGAAATAACTCAAGATAGCAGCATTTTCCACCCTGAACAAAATTCTGTGCAACTCTGGCTGCAAATTGCAGAAAAGGAATAAACACAAGTTGTGCCTTTTTTGGGAGGCCTGAAAATATTGCCTTGAGAACAAAAAAGGCCAAATTTGCAGGATCCTGAATCCCTGTCAGAAAAATTACACAAGACTTAAATAGGTTACAGACATCTTTGTTACTGTGGTTGCACCCATAATACCTAACCCACTCCCAGTTATAGAACAGGATCAACCAACATCAGGATAAAGGCTCAGAGATCCTTGCACTTTAACAGCTGTACCTGGAGGTAGACAAGTGGCCCTTGAGCCCAGCTCTAAAGTTTCTGCTGATGACTACAATGGAATTTGGGTGTGAATCCATTCACCTTCAATTCCTCTATCTAGAATGTGATAAGACCAAGCCAACAATTCAAGCTATAGTTGTGCTTATACTTAAATGCCTTCTTTTCCTGTTGGCCACATTTCCTTTTTTAAAAGGCCATTCTGTGGGAATAAAGAGCTCAAAAGCAAAATAAAATAAAAAACCTTTTCCATTTCATACTGAGATGTTTAAAACACTCATCTTCCTTCACATTACCAAACATTTTCCAGCTCACAGATATTTCAAAGATGTATTTGAGGTCTGGGCACAAGCCGTGCTTTGTTTCTATATTTATGGTAAGATCTTTGTATGTAAAGATTATAGATGCTTTCCATTTTCAAACAGATGACTTTACAACTTGCTTCACTCAGAAGAAAGTTTCCATTAATCTGGAAACAGCCAATGTTGGCAGTGCTAGCTGAGCAAACAGCAAACTGAAAAATACAGCAGATGTTACATGAGAGAGAATAAAGTAGGAAAATCAACAAACATTTGTCTCCAAGCCTGGGCTTGTCCATCAGTTAGTTTCACTGTGATGGCCTCCCAGAAGCAAGTACTTGAAGGCAAGTAAACTGGAATGCCAAGTATTTGCAACTTGCTCTAGGTTGCAAGAGATGTGAGCCAGTGCTGTTGAAATCATTATAACATGATGCTAAACTTGGGGTATTGAAGAAAACTACCATGGGGATTATCAGATACAGAAAAAACAATTGCCCAAGATAAAAAAACATCACAAGGCAGCTAGTGGAAAAAATCTGAGCATGGGTGTTGCTCTTCCTAGTGGGATCACAGAAATGTTTATGCAAACAACTTTCACTACTTTATGTATGAGCTTAAGATATAGATAAAATAAGTCCTTACATTAAGAGTTAGGGGAAAGAAGAGCAAATATTTTTCTCTGCTAGTAACCTTGACTGCAACCTAGGTGAAAGATTGTTAAGAGACAAAGCCTACCATGACTTTTTATATACAGCAGAGAGGATGAGATAAAGGCACAGGAATCAAATAGTAAAAGGAATCCTATGAAATCTTTTGGGCATCAAGAGACCTTTAAATGCAATGGTAGAAACAAAACATTGTCACAGAAATGGCTTTTACCCTAGCTGACCCATCTCCTCATTTTCCCACAGCATACTGATGGACCTAGGCATGATTCTTAATTGTTTCATGACATTCTTTTTCATGTTTCACTGAAAACTGAGAAAAGGCAAAACCCTGTCTTTGCAAATGCAGCTTTTGAACTGGCAGCAGCATGACTCATCATGAAAAATGAAAAGCCATGCTTGACACTGCAGCCATTAGAGAAAGGCTCTGAAAGGGGGATTCTCCTGTGAGGCTCAGCACAGTCTTTATACTAAGAAGCTTGGGACTTAGTACAGTTATAACTCCTCTGACTTCAAAGGTACCCAAAGAATTAATTTGGCCCTGTTTGTTTTGGTTATGGCTGACTAGCCAGAAACAAAACCCAAAAGGTTCAGGAAATGCCAAGGTAATCTTATTTCCTTTCTCCCTCATACAGCAAGGATAGAGCTCCCAGCTGACTACATAATACCCAGGATGATGTGTGTCTTGACTGTCATTTGTCAATGCTGCTGCTGCTGCTAAAAATCAAAGATTTATGTTCTCAAAAGAGCTTTTTGGCAGAAACTCCCAATTGCACTGCAGGGTAATTCAATACAGTGAAGCACATCAATGCAGTTTGCTTTGTGTATTTGCCCCCTGCCCAAACAGTCCTCTAGAGACTTAATACTTGGCTGTCAGGCAACAAGCATGAACTTGAATCTGTCCAGACAGATTTTGTAATTATATGTTTTGAACAACAAATGCTTCATTTCTAGGTGCTCTTTACCTCTCAGCTCTGCATCGAAGACATTACCATGCCCTGGGATTGCTCAACTGAGTCCAAAGAGAGTCAGCAAATTCCTTACAACAAGATGAGACTTTTTTCTAATTAATCCTCATATTTTAAGGCATTGTCTTGCATAGTGAAACGTAACTAAACTCTATCAACATGCTACTCTATTTTAGAATTCAGAGATGCTTAAACTAGTAATGGATGACTGCTGTTGTGGTATTTACATTGAGATCCATGCAAAACCAAGCATGGAGATGGAGAGAGTCCATTCACTAAGTGGCATTTTTGCTTGACGTTCAAGAACATTTTTTTCAAGATAAACACTTTCTTTTCAGGATGTTCACAAAGTACACAGAAATTGCCTTCTTGAAGTAAGAACTGCATAATGAAGAGATCAATTTCCATTTACTCAGATCTTTTCAGGGGTTTCCAAGGCTCAATCCAGGTTATTACTCCCAGCATAACTTCAGAACAATTCTCAAAATAAAAGACAATGACAATGCTCCTTACAAAGTCAATGCTAGGGGAATAAAGATTGTGTTTGTATGTGCCTCTACAAAGACACTCACAAGGAACATTGTTTTAGAAAACTACCCCCAGGAGTCTATGAATGAGCCAAAAACTACCTTAAGCATGCCACTGAAAATTACTTCTAGCTTTCCAGGCAATTTTGAGCACTGCAAGAGTAATGTTCCTTTAGTTAATTACCTCAGTGCAGATTAGGTGCTAAACCCTTTGGCTGGCCCCTCCAACAGCCCAAGTTTGCCATGTCCCAGCAGATGCTACAAAGAAATTACATTGCACAGCCAGAACCTTCTTTAATAAATTTGATCTCTACAAATAATTAAACCCCAAGAGCAAACTTTATGCTGTACCTCAGAGGACTAAAGCTCCTTGAAACATCATGCTGCTTGACAGTCCCCAAAGCTGCTCACAAACAGACCTGATTCTGTGTATTGCTGACAGAAAATTGAAGGTTTCATATGAGTTTAAGGGGACTTTGACTAGATGGAAACTGGTGAACAGACACAGAGAATCAGGCTCAATAAATTGAGGTTTCATAATTTTGAGGTTCCATATATTTAAGTCCCAGACCCATTCAGTTGTTAATAACAATTTCTCTATGCTGCAGGCTGGAAGGATCACAATCAGTCCTTATGAAGTGTGTTCTAGAACCCACATGGCTCACAGAGTAATGGTGCAAAGCACCTGCAGACACTTCCTTGGCAACATTAGTTCAATCCAGTATAGAAAGCAAAGGGAGCTGCTGGTACCCTCAGAACCATTATCACATCACTCTTACATTAGACACCATCTCAAGCAGTGTCCTGCTCTCGATGAGTTTCATGTGGTCTGATGATTGTGTCACTCTGTTGTTTCCACACAGCTACTGTGTCACCCCATATTTACCTGTCAGAACACAACACAGCCCTCTTTCACAGGCAGTGAAGATGCCAGGGTCTGACAGAACATGTCTAGGATCTCCCCACCCACCACAGACAGCCAAGCCCTACAAGCCGCAGCAGGTCCATCCTGGGAGGAGCGCCAGTTTCTGCATTTCCTTTTCTCAAAGTGCTTCCTCTGCTGCAGCTGAACAAGTAATACTGGATGTGCTCCATTGGTTAACCTGTCCATGCTGTTACTTCTCCTGCAAACAGTGGTTGATATAACTTTAGTCTACTACTGTTTTCACTGGTGCCCCACCAGCTCCTGCTCTATGTCTCTCCTGTAACTCAGTTTCTTTGTCAGAATGAGGTATCAGCTGAGCAAGCCCTGCCTCATTTCCAGTGTGGGAGCTGAACTGCTGATCAAAGAGCTTTCAAGCTTTGTTATTATATACCTGATGAAGGCCAGACAAAAGGCCAAACTATAGATCATGAAACTGCTTCTTCAGCAACTTACTTTCTCATGTATCAGTTAACTTTTTCCTAGTGTTCATCATGATCTCTGAACCTCATTATATCTTCCCTGGTTTTTGTGTTGTTGAGGTTGCAATTACAATTAAATATCTTCCAGAAGTTCAAACATGATCTATCTGAATGTGTCCAGAGGTGTAAAGGTACATCTGTAAGTTAGTAATTGACATGAAACAGTACCACAAATAAAATGAAACCAAATCAAAAGCGAGTAGTGGGCTTCCTGTATGCTTTCATAATTTTTTTCTTTTTCTGGTCTAAAATACACTTTCTGAGGTTAATCCTCCCCTCGTCTTGCTCAATGTTAGTACTACACCCCAGAGAAGTGTCCTACTACCTATGACCATTCACTAGAAACATCAGTTTACTCTCATATTTTGTGTGTTTAGGACCATGACACACTATTCTATGGTCTACCCTTCCCATTAAATTTTGTAACCTCTCAGGCAGTGAAATTTTCTGTATCTACCCCAAACTGGAAGGTATTGTTAGGAATAAACACCATAAACACCCTAAGTTAGGTTATTGCCATTAATAAATACAGCTGAGTTAGAAAAGGAGTTATCTAGTTAGAGCTAAAGTTAAGGGAGTAGGAGGCTAAGTAATTCCAGCTAGTTTTACATCAGCTTTGGTCACAGCAAACATTGAATCATGGTTTTTAAAGTACATTTAATGTTTTCTAACAGCACACTTTGCCTGGTATTGATAAGGTCTCTGACATTATCAGAAAAGGTAGCACATACAAGGCATCACAGATTCAAAGCCAAGACTTTTGTGAAGACCCCTTTCTTAGTTTATAAGCTCACACTGGCACCACTGCCCAAATGTTTGTAAAGCCCCCAGTATGACTGGACCAGAGTATGCAATACTGGTGATAAAAGACTGCACAGACTGCACTCTGTCAGTGGCCAAATCTCTGAGTGAAGGAGCAGTAATTTATAAAGATACACATAAGAAGAACATTTACAGATTTTACATTCCTAGATACACATTTTAGTAATATGCAGGCCTCATCACCAAACCCAGCGCTGTCATCTGTTAATGCATGACATCAGTCTGCTTGCTCATTTAGAAAGGGCAGCAGATGAGATCATAGAGTCATTAGGGTTGGAAAATACCTCTAAGATCAGCTGAACTATAGCCCTCTGTGAAGATAGCCAGCCTGCTACACTCAGTGTCAGCATGCAATGAACTGAGAAGTCAGCCAAGCCATACACAGAGACCTTTTTTGAGAGGGACTAAATCACATGACAGGACCTCCCCCTGGCAAATGGACAGGGCCAGGCTGCTTTTAGCAAGGGCAGCTACTCCTGAAAAAGGATGGTGCTGGCATAAAATGATTAGCATAGGAGACTGTTCAAGGGCAAAGCACATTTGCTAATGATGACTGTAGCGCATTCGCCTGCTGCTGGGTCCATGCCATCTGAAATAATTTGTTAAAAGGTAGAGTTCTGGAGACCAATAAGGCACAGAAGCCTATTGCAACTGAAACAAATTCGAACAGACATCCTTTGAAACAGAGGCAGCTTATACTTCATAGTGAGCACTCACTTATGAGTTCCAGGGTTTTCAACAAAAATCAAGCTGATGCTTCCATTCTCTTCTGGTCTGGGCTGGTCTGAATTTTGGTAGCACAGTTTAGGCAGTATTCCATTATTACTATGGCTGGTTGCAATTGTTATTTTGCATGGAAATCTATAAATTAAAAGCTTTAAAGTGATTTTTTTTTTCCAGCATTTCTTTTACCAAATGATCAGCCATCATTTTAGGTACACTCCAAATTCAAACATCATCTAAATGGCTGTGCAAGGAACAGTCCATATTCAACAATGGCACACTTCTGTGTGAGCTAGGAAAGTACCATCCTGCCCATCTGGCAGATGGGAAGCAGGAAATACAGAAGCAGGGCTGATTTTCCTGACTTACACAGATTCATTCACAATTCTCCTTGCCTCATGAAAAGACAGCATCTTTATACTCACATTTCTTGATTCATGACACCAAAAAGAATGGCAAATTCAGTCCCTATTTGAAAATCACTGGTTCTGGGTTATAAAAGGTTACTGATTAAAATGTACAAAGTTCCAAAAGGAAGGCTGCAAGCAAGTGGATCCAGCAGCAACTGCCACATGTCTTGTAAATACATTCTGTAACTGGCACAGCAGGACCGTAGATGATATTATAATACTGACAGCCAAAATAACCATCTACCCAGGACAAACAGCAAATTCTGAACTGTTAAAATTTTTAAGAATTGCTTCAGGAAATGTGAAAAGTCAAAAGGACATTGAAAAAATATCAATAAGAATTCTTTTTAAGTTGCCCTTGATTAAGCCACTTTCGTATCATCTAACTAGTCACTTTTCTGAGCATGCTAAGAATGTTCTCGGGTTTTGTGATAGGTTTCATCACTTTTGTCACTGCCCTGGAATTATTGCCCCTCTTAAAAATCTCTTCTACCATGTAATAATTTCACCTTTCAACATCCAATCACTGAATTTTCTTATCATTTTGCCTTTTACTGTCAAATTTCCATCAGTAAGAAACCGTGTTTTCTTGAAGAGCCAATTAACTTTCTATTTAATGAGTTATACTAATTTTGTGGAACAAACTTTCTATTAAATTCTTCTATTATTCTTCTCATAACATTCCAGTCAGATTTCAGCATCCCTCTTGAAATATTTCCAGCAAAAGTGAACAGTCAATTCCCCACAACTGTTGCACTCATCCCTAACTCAGAGGAACTCTCAAACTCTTTAGAACATTAGCCATTCTAGCCACAGGTTTGCTATCAGAGTTAATATTCATCTGATGATTCAGTATGACTCCCAAACTCTCCTCAGAATCTTGAGGTGTCAGGGCATGCCTGAATCTGAGGAATTTCATCCTTCCTAAATACACAGCCCTGCTTTTGATAGTATTCTTACATGTGTGAGCCATAACAAAAATACATATGATTCTTACAGCTACACAACATATATAGAACAGTTTGTTATTTCTGTATTGCAGAGGGCCACAGCAAAGGTCCATTTGCCATGTTCAGACATTATTGTCAGTGAAAAAATATGAAACACTGCTAAGGAAGAGCCTTCATGATGGCAGAAGTGCAAAGGAAAATAGAAATCTTCAGCTAGTCCTACAAAAGGCTTTGTTACTGATACGAGCCTTGTGAACCAGGGTTCCAAACAAAAAAGCCCAAAAGCCTTTTTTTGCAAATCTAACTCTTGTCATTAAACAGATTGGAGGCAGAAGACATCAGAGACCTTCTGTACAGTTCTGAAGCGCTGAAAAAAAAAAACAGGCATGCTACTAATTTAGCCTATCATTCCAGAATGCCTGACAGATCTGAAACTTTATTAATCATCCCACATACACATGGAAAGAGAGAGCATCTTGTCCATAAATTATTATAAACCTTTTTATTGCTCAGGAGGATCCAATTATTTTGAATTATTGAGTTGCAAAATAATTAAATAATCAAAATTGTACAAACCAAAGCATTAAACTAATTCCTATCCTGCCTTTGTCGCTGAAACTGAGAGTATCTAGATAATAAACTGAAAATTAGAGAGATTAGACGTTGTTCTCAGCAGCTAGGAGTGTTCCTGCAAATCAGGCAAAAGTTTGTTGGCTAACAAATCAAATGTTCTGGAGAAATAAGGAAAATAAAGTCAAAACTAGATTTAGAAAATACAACCAAAATTATAATGTAGGAAAATAAATTGTAGGATCTAATTATTTTAGAATTTGTTGACAGGATGAAAATAGCTTTAAAAAGGGGGGTAAATGGAACAGATAAAGAATTCCAAGATGCTGTTTCAGCACAGGAGGGTTTGTGTCAGCATCTAGCCCTTTATATAAAACATTTTTGACAAGCTCTACTACAGGTAGTTTTTACCTCCAAGAACAGAAAATCACAAATGAATAAGTACAGTCAAGAAAAAGTTAATTAGAGAATTTAAATTAATTTTCTGCAAGTGAAACAAGAAGAATCAACAGTCAGGATGTTTTTCTGATTGAAATCTCCATGTAACCAGGACAGAATCCCACTTTTTTGAGTCATGCTCATGATCCTTCAAAGTCTGACCTATACATCACTTCTTGCATTAATCATGTCGTTTTCACAACTGGCATTTAAATTTCACTAACTCAAAGACAGTTCTATACTACAAGCATTACATACAACAAAACCAAAAGGACCAGTATGCAAAAAAACATTTTCAGAACATCTTATGAGCACTTAGAGCTGCTCTGTGGATTTCATAACTGCTTGTTAGGGACAATTAAATGGGGAGATTCAAGCTGTGGTCAGATTTCTGCAGCCTATCAGTGCAGGTGGTGCACACTGGGAGCTGTCCCCTGGACCTTCTTCATCAAATACTGACAGAGGTAGGCAGATTTGCTCAGGGTTTATGGGATTAATACAGGATAGGAGAAAGACTGAGGATTAGGATAATGTCTAGCTGAAGCAGGAGGAGGTGGAAGGGGTTGAGGCTCTCACAAGGTTTTTTGGAAAGCAGGCACTATCAGAGGTATTGCAGGACCAGCCAGGACCTGAAGTATTGCAGTCAGTTCTGCTGAAGATATCATAAGAGTAAGGCAAATAAGAAAAAAGGTTGCAGTCAAAGGAATCAGCATTTGGAGGAAGAGTTAATTTGAAGCCCCTAATGGGAGCCACCAAAGAGACCGATTCCACTACCAACATTGCCAATTCTAATTGCTAATTTGCATATGGCAGCACACAGCTGCAGTGTGTGATCAGCTCTGAAAAACCCCATTAGGGCCAGTACAGGACACTCACACTGCTCTGAAATGGGGATTAAATTTCTAATTCAAACCCCACGAACAAGTTTCTTAATGTCTTGTAGCTGCATCAGCTGTATGTCTGACAGTACAGCTAGATCCATTTGGCAGCAGGCTATTATAATAGTGAAATGAGAAATTACCTGACAAGCCCCTTTTCCAGATTAACACAATGCATCAAACCCTTTTCAAATAGTCATTTCACCTCCAGGCTACACACAATGGCATTTCCAAATTTTCAAAGATTTTGTTGAAATAGGTTATTAAAATAGTATTGAACTCCAGCCTTTGCAGGCCATCAGTCTCCAAGTGATTTGGACTGTAAAGACCATAATAGATCTCCAAACCAACTACAGGTCCTACTTGCCAGGCTGCAGAGACATTTGCAAAGACACTCTTCAGAAATTATATCTAATGAAGCAGTGCCATCACATGCAGATTAGCTTGGCTCTCCTTAAGTCACTGGGTAAGGAGCCCATTCACATCTCAAGATATGACTAGAAAATAATTTCATAGTCCCCAAAATATTCTTTCATGCAACCAGATTCTTCTTTGCATTCATGAATGGTAATAAGACCTTTGATCTGATGAAAGTGTTTCAAAGGCCTATTCACCTCCAGGGGGGAAGAAAAGGGAAAAATGAAAGCTTCCACACATTGTGTTACATAGTCTGTAAAGGTAAATCTACATTTAACAGCTTATTTTATCTAACAGTTTAGCACTTTCCCTTTCTTCCCACTTGTGCCTCCTCTTCCACTGCTCTTTCCTGCTCCTTTGCATTTTCCAGGAGCCACAGTTTCACCTTCTATCCTCTCTTTACCACATTTTGGCACTCATCAGGCTTCCCTGGGCAATGATCTGACTCATCAGCATAGCAATAACCACTTTTTAGCTTGGTTAGATCTCAGCCAGCTTAGTGAGCAGATTCAGTGAGCAGACAGCCACGGTACCTGTGGGAATATGGTACATAGAGACAGAAGCAGGATGTCTTCCTTCAGCTCCACAGAGCTAGTATATCAGTTCAAACTTCTTACAAAATTTCACCAGGAGCAAATACCAAGCAAAGAGCAGAATATCACTAAGAGGATCCGCTACAGATTCAGACAAAAATAAGGACAATAATACCTTTCTGAGTAGAAAATTTAGCTATGAAACAGGTCTGAAGTCCTGACAATCAAAACAAAACTTCCACAAAAAATAAGGAAACTGTACTACAACACATTTTTTGCTCCTAGTTAATAATCATCACTCTAAGGTAAAGGGTTAAGTAAATGTACAGTGCTGTGTGAAGCAGCAGTGAAATATTTGGATCTGTTGGAAAAGGAGAGTTGGTGACATAGTGTCACAGGCATCCGGATGACTCCTCGGGCTCAGCTGCTCGCGCTGCCCCGCCTGGCACCCGGCACAGCCGGCGGCAGCTGCCAGAGCCCCGTGTCATTGAGGTGACCTCCCTGGCACCAGCAACGAGCAGGGGACAGCTGACATTAACAGTCTGGGGGACTGACAAGCTGAGAGTTTTTCCTCAGCCACTACTTCCAAATAACAAACTCCTCAGCAAAAAACAACAGACCTTCACTGAAGAAACTAGGCCTGGATTTGCAACACTCATCATCTGACATAAACAATCTTATCTACTCTGCTAACAATAAAGTTTTGCATAATCTTATCATATTTTTTTTCCATTAATACTTGGAAAGGCTTACGCAAAACAAATTGTATGTGGGATATTTTTTGCCCACCCACAGCGGAGGACACTTAATATCTGGAAGCACAGGAAGGATTGCCAGAGTCTGAAGTCATCGTGTTTTCACAGCAGTTTCAAGCTTTAGATAAATAGCTAAGCATACATGCTTATCATACATGTCAACATGAGGTCTCTTGTGGTTCCTGGACCACTCAGTGAGGTAAGCCTGAGGCCTGCAAGGTGGCTGAGTTCATCTCTCTACTGCCAGAAGTCACATTTCCTACATCTTTCTTCTCTTGCTGCTTGTCTCCTGATCAGAATCAAGAGTTCTTCTTACTCCCTAATATTACTGTTCCTGTCATCTCCTATTGAGCCTATTCAGCTCACTGACATAGAAGATATTCATGGATTTGGGGATTTAGGTTTGTTTTCAAGTTTTCTTTTTAATTACTTTCCTGACAGATTAGCAAATATAATTGCTTCAGAGATGAATCAGATGAAGGGAAGTGACAGGAAAATGTGGCTGGAAGTGTGGGAGGAGAAAGCAGTAACTCTTTGCTCTGCTGGGAGCTATCAGATAAGGTTCATCCCATCTTGCAGAAGTCTGAGCTCCAGTGCTACAGGCACAGACTCGTCAGGCAGCTTCTCAAAGGAGCAGCGTGGCAGCTCTGCCCATGCCTCGGGAGAAGGGAGCCAGCTGACGTCACCCACACGGCTGCTCAATGCCTTCACCACCTCCAGTCTTGTCCCTGCCTCTTCTACACCCCACCCTCCCCAGCTCCAGCTGCAGAAAGAGCTTTTCTCATCAGGAATTCCTGCTTCAGCTCATCTTCTAGACCAAATTGTCTGTACTTTTAAGGCTTTCACCAGCAGCACTCGTTACTGTGGCACAGGTACACCTGGCACTGTGTTCACAAAAATATGTCTGTAAAGCCCTAATTTTGCTCTGCCGTCCTACTAAAGTCTCTTACATCCACACATCACAACTGCCCTCGTGCTCTCCTCATAAAATAAGAATCAGAAGCATATGAGATGTAGTTTCCTTATTATGGACAGCACACTTTTTGCAGGATTTGGTCCTGGTTATGGGGTGGTTTGTTTTCACTTAATAAAGCATAACCAAACTATGCAATAACTAAAGATGGTTCTTAGAGCCCTGCTAAAAATTCCCCACACAGTTGGCTGGGTAGGATTTAAAACTCTGCCCTATTCTTAGAAGTGCATATCTGCAGCAGTTGGAAAATGCTAGGTTGTGAGCAATGTGTTCCACAACATGTGTAAGGCACCCATCCTGAGTATTTCAGATTCTGTGGATTTGTTTCAGTTTACATTTATAAAACAAAACAAAAAAACGCTGAAAAAACTCCTCAAATGACCACAAAACAAACACAGACCTATCACTTACCTGGGCACCTGATCACATTCTATTAAGAGTCTCACATTTGGTATCACCTCAGTAATTACACTTAAACTATTCACTGAAGTGGGATTTTCAGATGAGACACAACAGTGTTAAAGGTGCTTTGGAAAACCTCGCACATCCAGAGGTTCATAAAATACGCAAGAGTGAGAACAGACAAGTCTGGGAATATGAAAAATGCCACACAAAACATTGTTAACTGATTTAAAAATAATCAGTATACTTCAACAAAGTTCACTGTGTAATTTTAGAAAAGAGGGGCAGGATGGTCCATATTTAGCACAATAGCGCTTTTAGCTGGGTTTAACTGTGTCTTATCAACATAAGATAGACCCCTACCACAGAAGAGACATCTAAGCCTGTGCTGCATTCTAAAACCTCTCCATAGTATTGAAAGCTGCCTGAGCAGCAGATGTACCAAAAAATTTAAAAATCAATGTGTTAAAGAAACCTGACGATAATGACAAATAGCTGGGTTTTTAGTTTGAGTTTAAAGAAGTAATATATTTATAGCTATGAATAGCAACAGGAAGGGAGTTGTACCAACTGAAACATAATAGTCCAAGGCTTTTCCTCCCAGAGATTTAGGGTGTGTATCTACTCAAACAAGTAAATGAGGTAGAATTTAGCTTCATAAAACTGTATAAATCTGAGATATCTGGATATTGTTTTGCTTCAGTGAGAGGACCCAAGAAATTCATTATGTTCAGAGACCTGCCTAGTAGGGCATTACTTCTCCAAAACTGGCCTTCAAAGCAAAATTTAATCCCTTTGAGAGCTGGCACATGTTTTGTTATAAACTTCCTCTAAGATCCTAAAATTTATAAATGTTTTAATAATTTCAAATGTATAATTTGATGGAGGGATGTGAACCTTATTTAGATTTTCAATTTTCTCTTGCTTGTTGGTTTATTTTCCACCTGTAAAATGCAAAAAATGTGGTTCTAGCTGGAGAAGGGTCTGTCTCTCAATCAGTTGAGGCACACCCGATAACAGACGTCTGTGCCAATTGACAGGATGGCTGCAGTAAACATTTCTGTTGAGAGACCTTCAATGAAATTTATCTCCTCCCTATTCCTGCTGTCAGAGCCAAGGCTATATGTAGACAAATTCATAGGGGCAGTACTGTAAGAATATAGAATTCATTTTTGTACTGAGTCCAAAACACCGTTTTTGTGTTTCAAACACATTTACCAAAGGCAGCTCATCACAAACCAAAATTACCAAACTACTTAAGATAAACAAAATGTGAATTAATGACCTCAGTAACCACTGTTTCCAGAAAGTGTAGGCTATGCTTTCAGCTGATAACAATCTAATCAATTCAACTCACTTCACTAATCAAGTTCCACTCACTTCTTGAAAAGTGAAAGCTTCTTTCTCCTTACCTTTAATGCAATGTTTCTTCTCAGAGGCAATTGTTTGCTAGCACAATAATCTATATCTCACTGTACCTTAGGCTAGTTATGCGTTTCAAAAGAAATCCCAGTACAATGAGCAAGAGTAGAACCTGAGGCTGATAATGTATGCAGAATATGGCCAGGGAAAACCAGTACAGTTCTGAAGACCATTCCAGGACTTAGACATTGCTCCAGAAATGAACAAAAGGACTTGCATTTTCAGCTGTGAAAGTGCTTCTATGGTCCTTCTAGATTTTGGTTCATGACATTGCATTCTTCTAAATTAGCACTCCCTTTTCTGTAAGACTTCATAATGGAACTCTCTCACCTTGTGCTGCAAATTTGTATTATTATTTCTAAATGAGGTACACAGTGCAAAAGGGAAACAAACAAAGGAATAAGTGATGCCAAAAAAAAATCCAACCTGTATGACTCATTATATGATACACAAACATTTTCTGCATCACTTAAGGAATCCATTATACCAAAAGAAAAGTAAACTTTTTCTTTAAGTTGCAGAATAGGTAGATTTCCTCTGGATATGTTCCTGGCAGACAGGTTCTGAGAAACCTTGTTCCAAGAATCTGGTGGGCTGAAAACACAGCTGTTCAGATTCACTGCTCTAACCTTTACTCCATGGATACTCCTACTGGTAAGGCAGGCTTACCGGGCAGACAAAATGACAGCTGGTCCATTTCTTCTCCTGCACATAAATCCCATTTAGAATAGGATTAAGATAACTGGAAAACAACCTATTGACTGAACAACAAATCCCCTAACAAGGAGATATGTATGATTCAAACAATTTAAAATATTTAAAGTGGCTTTTAAATACTTTCTTAATAATGGTCACCTAAAAACAGAAGCAACATTCTAGAAACCTTCTTCAGGTTACCTCAACTTACTGGTTTAGATTAGAGAAACACAGGTCAAATACTTTTCCAGTCTAACTATATAACATCCACAAGCAGGGTTTTTAAAAACACATAATTTTCAAGCATAAATTTAGGACAATACTTTAGATCATAAAAGTTCTAAGCAATGCAAACCCATTGATTTTAATTTGATCTTGAAATACATATCTAATTCCTCCACCCACAGAATGTAGATCCCATTTATTTCACAGTACAGATTCTGGCCCAAAACAGGCATCCTTAATTCTGATGTAATCCATTGCTGCTTTAAATATTTTTAAACATTCTGAAGTCTACCTACACACTTAATATTTAAGATGAACTTCACAGAGGACAAAGGTAAAGTAAATTGGTTTTTTTCAGTGTTTGGTAAGGCAGGCTATACTAACTTATGAAAGCTTAAACAGAAAAACTCTATTAGCTTCTGCAGCAACAATATATTTATTTTCACGAGGCGGTTGAATTTATTCTCTTATCCATAAACCAAACTTATTTCAACTCCCTTGTAATTTGTCTCTTGATACACCTCAATGTACTTGCCTTTGAACTTTGCATTTGCTTTAATATTGTAATTTTTTAAATTTCAGATGCTGAACAAACAAAGCATATATTAATATTTTAAACTTAGATTTTAACTCTTCACTGGAGATTAAAAATGGGGTCTTTGCAAGTTTGAACAAAACCTCAGGGTGGATCAGAGTATAAAGAAAACATTAATCAATCCTTAATCCCCAGTGCAGAGGGGGAAAATCTGCTCATGTATACAGAGGAGTGATGACATACTAGAAAGGAGGAAATTGAAATTAAATATTGGTTTCTATTGAATTAAAAGACTGCAATTTCACCATCAAGTATTCAGTTCTGTAGCATCTTATAATTTGCTAATAATGAGCTTGATTTGCCATTCAGCTTCAGGTCACTGTAACAACATGTAAAATAAAACCTGTCACCAAATCCTGCTGAGTTGAGTCATGTCAGTGAATTAGCAGGAAAAACCCAAACATGCTGACTGACTCTTCTGCTGGTGTCCTTACAAAGACTTAAGTTATGTGATACTGAAGGTAACAAAGGGATTCCAGATTCACATTACACCTTTATGCTGTTTGATTTGCTTAGAATTCTTTCCACAACTGGATTTTACTAAGGCAGTTCCACTTGTTCTGCAAGTTTCCTAGATTGATTTTGGACAGCTGACTCTCACTCAGGTAAATGGAAAGGTCAAAATGTGCACCAACCCTAAAGGCACAGAATGCTGTTTTCAGCAGAAATCTACAGCAAGTCAACTGACTGAAAAAAAATCCAGCCTGAGAGCCACCAGCATTTTAGATTCATCTCGGTAACACTGCAGTGATGATCCTGAAATCCTTACTTAGACAAAGCTTCCCCTGAGTCCCAGATAGCTGACCAGTAATTGCGCAGATTAACACTTGCATTTAATGAAAGACCTGACTGCTTAAAGTTTATCTTACTTCAGGTTACCATTTCTAAAACTCTTCCAGCTATGAATACAGCTTTTCTAAAAATTTCATCTACAAAACTAAATTGAAACAGCTGTCTCAACTCCATGCCATCTACAATGCTAATATTAAAACAGGTTAAAACCTACTGGTGAAATAAGATAAATAATTTAAATAATAAACTTTCTTAGTTTAAATAAATTAATAAGTTTAAAATATCTGTTTATCATCAGTAGCATAGAAAAAGAAAGGAAAGATAAATAGGAACATAATAAAAGTTTACTTCAACTGTGGTTCTGTAAGAGTCTGTTTTGGGCATTTAACAGTTAAAGAAGCAGTGGCACGCTAACCGAGCACATTAAAACAAAGAGTTGGCAGCTCCTGAAGGAAAAGAGCTTGTGCTCCACTGTTCCAACTTGTCAGTCAACTCATGCCAGCACTCTCCCTGTCTGCCTCTTCTCCACACCCTCATTACATGTGTCTGTCTGGACTGATCTGCTCATCTGTTCAGGGACTCTTCTGACAAGTCAAAAATTCTGCCTCTTTCTGCTCTGGAATTGGATCAAATCACCTCAGCTTTTTTTTTTTTTTTGTAGCCCCACCAGGAGGTTTTTTGCTTATGGTCTCATTCTGTTTGCCTTCACTACTTGTCTGTTTTTGATTTGTAGAATGGAGGAAGCCGAATTGCTGAAAGAAAGATTCCAGGCCATAACAGTAAGTGCTCATGGTTATAATTCACTATTTAAAAAAAAAAAGGCTTAGAAGTAATATTAGCAATGAGCTGCTGTGTGTTTGCTGAATAATGATTCAGCTCAGGACAGAAAAGGAAGATTTGTCTGCTTGAAATTGTTACTTAATAATTCTAGTTTATAGGATATTGCTTTAAGACAGCTAAGTTGACTGTACTGACTTCCTTATGGGTTGTATTGCACCTTAAAATTAAATTCAAAGCAGTGAAAGTATGTGTGCAAATCACTACTGGACAGTGTAAAACACACATTACAGAATGTTTGCCTGAAGGTCAGAAGGCAGCTAGAGAATTCCAGAACAAATCAATTTTCACATTTCACCATGTGAGATTAGAGATTTTTCATTTGTACTGTGGAATTAAATACAAGTTTGGAATTATTAATGATCTCTCCTAAGTATTGCTGTCTGAAAAGTAAAAAAGGACAAGCTTGGATTAAGCAAATTGCTCCTGTCAGTTTTCAGAGGACAGACTCGGTGAAGTCTATGCTAGAGACATTGGAAAACATTTTCAGTTTCTCTTCTGAAAGGAAATCTGAGTGATGATTTCTAGTGTGCAAAAGGAGCAACTAAACTATTTTTAAAGTAATACAACCTGATGTTATAAAAATTGGCTGAAGCCAAATCCTCCTCTGATTTGATCTCCAACTGAACTTATTCAGTTACAAAAGACTTAAACTGAAACAACATTTGTCCCGCCGAGATGAAAGGAAACCTCCGGAAGGATCGTTCACTCTATTAGTTAATAATAAATAATGGAAACAAAGGCATTTGTCCCACTCCTAACATGACAGATTAGTTGTGAAACACAACTAGCAGAATAAATGGTGGGCAGAATTAAAGAATACCTTATTGGAATTCAAATAAATGTAAGAAGGCATAACTGGAAATCTATGGAATCTAACAGGTTGGGTTTTGATTCAGTTGAGTTTTAATTATGGCACTTGATAAGAGCCAAGAGGACCATTTACTGTATTTACTTGAGACCTGAAAGAAGCGCACAATAAGGTAATTTGAAATGTTTTAGAGGGTTTAGAGTACATTTGTTGGTTTAACTGCAATGTTGCCTGAACCAGGGTCATAACCTGGACTTTGTCTCTAGTGTATGGGCTCAAAAGATAACAACAGCTTTGGCACTCCAGAGAAGTCCAGGCCTCACAATGATTTGTGCTCCCTGGGATGCAGGGGCAGGAATGGGGCAGCACTTGGCTGATGAGGAATAATATGAACATACTGAGGCTGGCATCCTCCAGCTGCAGCTTTGCTTCCAAATCAATACTGAAGCAGTTTTCTTTAAAGAAACGGGGGCAGCTTCCAGTGTCTTCCATTAGAAGAAATAGGAAATAATTTTTGGGTTCTGCCTATGACTTAATTTATTACACTTGATGTGTAAAGGAGCAATGCGCTCGCTGCTTTCATCAATCCAGAGCATGCAGTTGAAACACATGGAGTGTTCCAACTACAGAAATGAAGTAACCTGATTAAAGGGAAGCTATCAGCCCTACCAACCTGCAGAAAGAGTTGTCCAGGGAAACAACAGCCTGCAGTTACAGTAGCAAGCTACTCCATGGCTCTGGGGGGGTTGGCTCAAGTAAAGTACCTGGGAATTTCAAGTGCTACATTCCAGATGTTTGCTGTACAGCATCTAACAGGATAGCAAGGGGCACTCCAGCAGTCAACAACTGCACCTGTGCTGAAACTTATTGGTTTCTACTGTTAAATACCTGTCTCCTTGACAGCAACACAACCAGTGGGAGTTCTCAAAGCCTTTTGCAAATCTTTTCTCCCTATAGCAAACAAAAAGGAAAACATGATTATTGTTTTTGTTCATGATGTTGCTGTTATTAAATGTCTTGATGCTCCCACGGCTCTGAAAAGGAAACTTTTCCTTTGTTATGTAGCTACCACCTCCTGGTGGTGTATCTAGACTAGAAAAGCAAAAATAAAATGCCTTCATTTTGTTAGAAAGACTCTCATACCTTAAGATATGAAAACTTTAATACCTTTGATGCTTAGTGGGTTTTAATGTCTAGAAAATTACAAGAAAATAAAAATACTTTAGTTAAAACATTAGCTGCTCCATGGAATTGACAGTATGTGCCATTTGCCAGGGGACCAAGACCACCATCTTTGGCCCCACTGTAGAACAATGACACAAACTAATGGACTTGGCAGACTAGATATTTCACAAGACGCTGCTCTGTGGATGCCATTGCCTTTCTTTCAGACAGATCCAGCCTAGAACACAATTCATTTCTGCGCACAAAAGTCAGGAAAGAGTCCCACGTGTTTCAGTAGGAGTGAAAGTTAACACCAAGTGTTACCTTTCATGGATGCATAACAGAAAGGCATGGCTGAAGATGCTCTGTCATAAAAAGCAATTCCTGCTCACATTAACAAGAGCATAGTAAGAGAGAACTTTTGGACTTCAAGGACTTCTGCCAGGAACATGATCATCTGCAGGGGCAGAGCATGAGGTTTAATAGAATCATGACTCCCTTAGCTATCCAGGAATAAACACTTATTCCATTAGATGTACAGTCAAAGCTTCATAAAGCAAGACATGATGTAAAGACAAGGCATAGCAGAATGCATGGCAGAAAGTGTTCTAACAGGTTATTTTGGCACATAAGGTTCAAAAAGATTCCTCATACTTCCTAGCTTCTGGAATTCAGCTAAATTATATAGATATATAGACTAGGTATATAAAAGACAATCTATTTCAGCTGATTCAATTTGGATAACTGTATAACAGACATTTAATACCTACCAGTGAAATTAAAGGATGCTTGAACACCAGAGGATACAAGAAGAAAACCTAGAGAAAAAACATTGGACATAAAAGAATTATGGACCTCTGGAAAAAAACAAACAGGCAAAAGTTTCTTTACTGAATGGGTTCCTTATTATATACTTAGTTTAAAACACACTAATTTATGCCTTTATACTCAGGTTTCTTTCTGCACAGTAGTTTATGTACAAATACTAATTTCAGACTGCCCAAACTCTTATTGCATCCCCACTGGTACAAAAAGAATACTCAAATTGACTTAAAATATTTTTTAATAGTATAAACCAAGTAAGAGTTCATTCTCTGGCTAAGAATCTTATCCAGAACTTTAGTAAAGACAAAAAGAATTTTCCTTAAGAATTGTAATAATCTGTAAACACAATATCTTGTCACACTGCTCATCTAATGATGGGTTATTTAAAGGTCATTTATACCATGAGGGTATAGGAATATTTCCTAAGTACGGAAAAGTGTGAAAATCAGAGAGCAGATACTTAGTCTTTAAAATCAGGTCTGGCTAAGAAAAATCCAGCATAGCAGCTTTTGGATAAAGGCTCACACAAGGGTCATTGAAGAAAAGTTACATATTGTAGTGATCCTAAATCTGTAACTTGGTTAGTTGTATTAAAGAGCATTGGCAAAACACAAAACCACTGCAGAGATAAAAATAGCATGTATTTTGAGGAAAGAGCCCCACCTGTTTTGTTTGAAGTATTAAAAAGGCAGACTAACACCACCAAGGAAAAATTGTAAAGGGTCTATAAATAACTGCTATACTTTGCAGACTGTGAGATCAGTGTTGATGTTCTCCTGTGAAATCCCAGCACAGTACCAGTAGTGCCTGGCCAGCCTGTATCCTGCCCTTGGTCCCCATAAAGCTTGGTGGCTTCTTCCACTTCCTATCCTAGCCTTCAGAAAAGCATCCTCAGAGCATGTGGCCCCACTGCTAATTTCTCATTTCCAGTAACAGTGAAGTGATTCAGCCAAGCACACCACGGCTCTTCCTGTTTCCAAATCCCAGATTCCAGGGAAATGGGTGAGAACAACTCCCAGCCTTACATCCAGCACTTCCTTACTGACTTTCTCCAGTCCTTACACACAGCTGGTTCCACAGGTGGGCTGAAAGGGCGAGGCTCTTCCTCTGTTTGTGAAGAAGTTAACCCCTTCCTAAACCATACTTGTCTGAAAACAGACTCTATTAAACAGCTACCACCTTTTTAAAAGAGCCAGGCTGTTCTAATTGAAAGCAAAGAAGGATTAGCCTCCAGTCAACAAATATTTCTGCACGGAACAGAAGATTCCATTTACTTCCCCAAAATGTATCAAGAAACAAGCACAAGTGTTTCTTGATTGGCATATGGCAAGGTGCCATGCCCAACAACAGAATTTTATAGCATTAAGGATGACCAAGACAATAGCCTATTAATACACCTTATTAAAGTTATTTTCCTTTGGCATGATTTCCTTCCCCCTGGCTGCTGAGGACACAAGGTCCTAAATCAGCATTTGGCCTCACACAGAGGAGCCACAAGGTTACTCCACATGACAGTGCTATCCAAAAACAGGAGAGGTTCAAGCTTTGCCAGTGTTCAGACATTCTTCACCCATTTCCTTTTTTCTCTAATCTGTAATAAAAAGGATTAAAGTGGCACTAGGATAGACCAGTACAACATGAGGTTTATCCTTCTAAATATCAGCAGCCACAAAAACAGTCTGAGCACAAGCAAAAATTTTCTTTCTAAATTGAGAAAACAACACATATGAAGTATATTACATTCCTCTTTTCCCATCTTTACCATTATTTGACTAACAAAACAAATTTCTAAGCCTTGTTTATTCCTGTTTATTTCAGCTACTAGCCACAGGATACATAAACTCAGTGCTGGATTCACTGACAGCCCATTTCATCTAATGATGTATCACAGCTGCTCAGTGCAGACCATGCAGACTCTTTCCTCTCCTAAATGATGCATGGGCTGCCTCAGGAATTTTGGTCAGGACCCATTTTTAATCTCACTCTGCATGTACAATTTTGTTCAACTGTACTTTCTTCCTGTTTTTCCCCCCTTCCCAAGAGTAACTAATGTTTATCTTGCATCATCCCTCCTCTGTGGCCATTAACACATTTAAGTGTACTTTGGAGAAAGAGCAGCGGAAACCATACCTGTGTAGGATCAAGTTATTGCTGCAAAGAATTATGCACTGCCTAAGCACCACATAAGCTTTACAATAAGGTTTTATTTGCATGGATTGATTTCACCTTACTGAACACTCACATAATAATTTTATTAACAAGTAATTTCTCTAAACAAAGTTTTATTGTTCTTAATTTGTAGGACAAAAGAAAACTGCAAGAAGAAATTACACAGAAACGTCTAAAAGTAGAAGAGGAAAAAATGAAACATCAACATTTGAAGGTAAGTAAAGTGTTAGATTTATGTAACTAAAGATAGCCTCAAGTCATACAGCATGAATAAAGGTTGGGGATTTTGGAATGCAAATCTTCATGCATTTAAGTCATGCTTTTACTGTCAAATTTTCACAGCTTTGTGGAGTCCTGGCAGGACATTTGACTTTAATAAGCATCACTCTTTGAAAAAAATTACACCGGGGAGCTAATGTTACTTGATCACTTACATGGCATAAAATGAGATCATAACCAGGAAAAACTCACAGATGAAAATTAAGCCTCACATTTCAGACTGGGTGTGTTCACTCCCTAATCCCACAACAGCAACCCTACTTGGTACAGGGTGCAGCACAATAATGAGGTCTAACTGCATTTTTTCCTAGAATAAAACCACCATATTTATTTGGCTGCAGGCTTTTGTCAGCTTGTTTAATTATTCTTTAGTAATATAATGCAGTTTCTTTGTACATTCCAAAGAAAAGTATAAATGCTGCAAATATTGTTCTCAAATATGGCCTGGTAAACTCAGGATTACCAAGTTTAAAGGTTTAAGAAAACTCAAGATCCATCTCTGCAGAGAACTGAAATTGCACTGATTTCTACCCAACACCACTATTCTTAAAATGTTTATGACAGTTTGGCAGTCATTTTCATTTAGATGAGAAAAAAATCTATGCTTCTAGAAATATGCAAAACTTGGTATTTTACATACTCTTTTCATTATGTGAGCAGATAAACAGTCTCAAGAGAGATATATTGAATCTAAGACCAGGAGCGTGGCGTGTCTCCTCCAGCAAATGTGAGAGAAGCATATTTAAAACAGACTCCTCTTCAAAACAGCCACCAGATCCTGAGCTTCATCCACCCTTTTCTTTTGTGTCAAGCCAAAAAAATGAAAAGCCTTGATAAACCAGTGCACTGGGCCAGGCAAGCCAAAACACAGCTATACCCAGGTTTTATTGGAAGCTAGTTACTCCAAGGACAGGCTTGGCCATTTGGGGAACATCCCTTCCAAGTCCTGTAACCTTTGAATAGCAAACATGTGACTCCTCCATCATGGTACATGGCTACATCGAGTACTGAAAGTTTTATTCCAAGTTTCCATGTCTATAAATCCAGATGACTGTTCTGCCCTTCTTTACAGAGGGATAAACTGATCTGTTGTAGACAACCAGCTAATCCTCACTACTGCTGTGTGCAGACAGAGCCCTAGGGCAGTTTCCTTACAGACTTAGTACATGTTCATAGCTAAAATTAATAGGTCCAGTGGAGTTTTAAAAGTTAAGAAAGCAAAAACCAAACTTGTACTTATTCTGAAGAAATTTTATGGAGTTTTTAGAGAGGCCAAAGCACTCCTGGAAAATACTACTGAAATGGTTTTACTTTGGAAGAGATCAGAGATTGTGATTTCTCTGCCTATTGTATGGAAATCATACAGAAAAGCTTTTAAATTAAATCAGTCCTCTTGCATATACAAAGCAAAGCAAGGATCTGTTGAGCAAGTTATTCACTTGGAAAAAAAGAATCAAGCATACATTTAAATATATACTTATATACACACGTATGCTGTATAAATACATACATTTCATTAGTTCTTCGGAGCACACAAAATGTAGACTGCTTTTTCCAGCTCAGGAATAAGATAGGCACCTAATATCAAACACATTAGTACATGAGCAGCTTTTGCTTTATACCCTAGAAGTTTTGTCCCTTAATGAACATCCTTGCTTCAGATTAATTCAGGTATTTCAACAGAGTCAAACAACAAAATGATCCAGTGCATTAATTGCTTTAAACACATTTAGACTTCTAAAACATTTAAACACTGCAGTAAATTTTATTAAGGGTTCATTTTCCAAGGGATTCAGGCTGATTCCACCCATTTATACACATATCAGTTATGCGCATGTTGAAATCCAGTGCTCCATGATCTATTAGCACAACTCACACCTGTCCCTTAGGAAACTATTGCAGGTTAGTAAATCTCAGTGGCAGAGATGTTCTTGTTCGATGGATAGCACTATCCTGTTCCTCGTTTTGTCCTTCCTATTTATAACCCCTAGCAACAGGTTTATCAGAAGGTTGTTGGTTTGGTTTGTGGTTGTTTGTTTTTATTGGAGTTCTTCTTTGGTATTTTTTTGTTTGTTGCCTAAAAAAGAAAGTTTTAGCTTCCTTTTTGCAAATAGGAATCCCTGCTCTAGCTTCCCAATTACTTTGTTTGCTGCCCCCAAGTAAATTTTACTAGAAATACACATGGGGCATCATGACAGATCTTAGTTATTTGGTACAAGTGGAGAAGGAACATTAATTCCCTACATGTGCTCGTCTCTCAAATGAAGTGGAGGGCATGCAAGCAAATACACCTGTGTGGACAGGGCTTCACAGAACTGCAAGGGGTATTGGGGGCTGTTAGTGTGGCTACAGAAGAAATTTTATCCAGCATTTCTAGATGCTCCATCAAATAATCCTTCCTTCTACTTGGAAGGATTTAGAAAGCTAAAACTTTCTACTTGGAGTCCTTCTCACTGAAGCAGCAAGGGAAAGGACCAGACAGAATTGCTTGAAAAGTGCAGTCAGTACTGATTTGCATGTACTTTCTAAGAGCTTTCACAGTTTAGTTTATTAATTTTCAGGCTTCTGACGTGCCTGAACTCCATTAGTGCTACCTTGTGGGTGCTTGTCACACATCTCCTTCCAGAGAAAAACCTGTCAGGCCCAAAACAGCTGCTCCTGCACTGGCTTGTGCTGCTGCCTAGATGGAGCAGACCTGAAACCCTCTTTTATTCAAAAGTTGTTTCCAAACTACACAATGTGTCATTCTTTCAAAAATGGCTAATGAAATGAAAAAGATTATATGGCATTTAGTTGGGAGTAGCAGCAAACTGCTCTAGAAACATGCAAAAATAACACTATTGTGTTATGCTTGTATTTAGGGAGTTTGCACTCTTGGGCCTAACCATATACAAACAGAAGATTTTGTTGATTTTAATACATGGTATTGGTTTCTGATGTCTACAGTGCCAGCCCCACTCTAAATCTTACAAGAAATTATCAATTTATTTTTGGAGACATAAGTGCTAGACTAACACTGTTCTAGCCAAGATGAAAACCTCACTTTTCTTGAGGCCCTACTTATCATTAAGATCTAACCAGCTTGATAGAAAGGGAATTAATAACTGTGTGTCCTCCAGCTTGAGAATACAGTATTTAGTGGTCAATAAGAGTTGTGCCAACACCAGGCTACCTATATCTACCAGATAATGTAAAAACATCCTATTAAAATCTGCATTTATTTCATTAGAGCCTAAAAAACAACTACAAGGAAGTGCTGCAAAGTGATTCTACAGATTCAAGGCTCAGAACATCAGTTTTGAGCAACCTGTGTTTACCAAGATTTCCTAGGACCCAGTGTTGAGGGAGACAGACTACTGTCCTGCAGGCAAAGGCAACTGTAAACATTGCTCTTACATCCCACAAGTAAAAAATTTAAGAGCATCACAGAGTGCCTAGACTTCTCAGCAAGCCTGTTTTAGACACATTTTCTATGACATTATATGTCAAGTGGAAAATTACTCTTGACTGCAATAAGGTCCCACATATACATTCCTCTGCCAGTTGGGCCTCAGTAATAACCTCATGGAAAGTGCACAATAAATAGAAAAGTGCAGGAAGCAACAGTTGAAGTGACTCAACACAGGATGCAGGCAGGGATTCCAACAGCCCCTGCAAGCAGCACTGAGGTTAATGCAGCAGAGCTGGGCTCACTGCCTCAAGCAGCAGTAGTCAAAATTCAATGTAATCTGCATCCACATCCTGCAATTAACAAACTGTATGGGGGGAGAAAAGCAAAAACTTAATATGGAAATCAGGTCAAGGAATCTAAATTATAACAGGGACATCCATGGTTAATTAAAGACTTTATATGTGAGCTCCTTTTTTGCCTGTTGAAAGAGTATTTCTAAAGAGTCCCAGCTCCTTCCTCAAGGCAGCAACTGCATTTATATCCCTGAGTTAGACTGAAAGGAGTAAAAAGAGTGCAAGAAAGTTGGCATGGCTTACAAGTTTCAGCCTGCAAATTTGAACCGATCTCCAACAACGTTTTTTATTTTATCAGGAGTATTTTTGAGAGCTCTGATGACTTTCAGGTACCACCTTCCCTAGTACAAAGCAGCTGTAGGAAGCAATCAATGCATACAATGGTATTTTTCAGAATTTGAAAACACAGCTGAGAGTGATACACTTAACCCATGCACACACAATACACCCATTTGTGAGCCACCACTGCACAGAAAGAACTCCACAGGCACTAACCAGGTCAGGACCTAAATACCTAAGCTCTGGATTGCCCCTGCAACAGCAGCTCTAAATACACAGGTCTGCTGAAACACTAAACACAGCAGCTGCCCATGCTCCACCTTTGCACTGCCTCTCTTACCCCACACATCTTCACCTGCTGAAATGTGAGTTCACTATCATAAGGACAAAGATCCTTTTATTTTCCAGGGGTATCATTGCATCACTAACTCCCTAGAGATCTCTTACTCCTATACAATCTTATTTACAGAAACTTCTCATCTTTTATACCTCCTTTCAGAAGCCATGCAATGCAAGGACCCCAGAAATTCTGGCTATTGAAATAAAACTGTTGTGCTTCTGACTGGAGACTTTCACATGAGTCTGTTGTATGTATGGTTGTACAACTGGATCCACCTACCCATATTAATCTGTTATGGATAGCAGCTGACATACTCTACATTTTTGTTGGATGAACTAATAAAATGGGGCATTGTAGCTAAAGACTTTGCTTTTAAGTCAATCTCAAAACACAGAAATTTAGTTTTTCTCTTCCAGTGGCACCCACTGTGGTCAGGTTGGCTTATGCTGGATAGATCACAGTGCTGCAGATCACATCTGTGGCATCAAGACAAATACAGCAAATGGTTAAATAGCTTAACTCTAGCATTCACTTACTTGTCTATTTTTCCCCATCAGAAAAAGGCCTTGCGAGAAAAATGGCTCTTGGATGGCTTTAGTTCTATGACTCCAAAGGAAGAAGAGGAAATGCAAAAGCAGAATCAGGAGGACCAACAACGGACTCATGAGCTGGAACAAGACATTTTCAGGTAGGGAAGTACCCCTGCCCTTGTGCCTGGGTTAAAATGGTCCCATCCTACACATCCTACATTATTTTGTATAAGATGAAAGTATCAACAAGTGCTGAACACATGCAGAGCAAAGCAATTCTTGTCACGTTTTCTAGTCAGTTAGAGAATACAGAATGCAATTTTCCATAGTATAAATTGTAACAAACCGCACAATAACTATATTGCAGAGTATTTGGTTCTCTAATTCCAGATACCCTTTCCATGCTGCATTTGGCAGGTGTAAGCCCCAATATATGGGGATTGCTCTAAGATAGGAAATGTTGAATCAGAACTTCAAAATAACAATAAATTTTCAAAGTTCTCCAGTTTCACTAGGTCCTGGCACAGCCTCTAATACCTAACTTTCACCATAACAGCACTTAGAACAGTACAGGCTCCCTAGTTCCATAAGCAACACTTATCCTCAGTTTTCTATGTGTTTTGTACTGAATTTAGTCCTGGAAACCTGCTCTAGCAAAGGTCTTTTTCTACCTTTCAGTAGAGATGTTTCTACAAATCTCATCACCTAGTGCTTTCCTATCACACAGGGCCAGCCTTTAACTGCACAGAATCCTATGAAAAACTCTTATTTACCATGGACATGGTTCCAGGTTCTTATTAGCTCCAGTTAGCCCTTCTGAAATACCAAAGAGCTGTGTACACTGTCAGCTCCTTCCCTAGGTCCAGCCATACTGACTGGTACTACCCCTTAGCACCCACAGAAAAGATGAAATGTTCCTCTTCCTTCAGATTCTGGAAGGTTTTTTCATCCTTTTTCAAGGCTTCTTCCTCTATTTCAATTCAATAGCATTTTCCTCTCTATTTTGCTTCCACTGCACTCCTACACACACCCTTCTAGCAAAGCTGTCACCAAGATTAACTTTCTCTGGTGAACTCCAATCCTCTTCTCTCCTCACTCCATCTCTGACACAGACAATAATTCTCTTGGCTGACAGGTAGCAGCCTCATGCTAGTTTGTGCTATAATTACGCTGACTTCTTGCTCAAAAGCACTTTTCTCTACAGAACATCTTGGTACACACCTCTATAGGGTTCATTGTTGCAGTGCTAGGAGGCAGCCAGCAAGCCCTGAAAGCATCCCAGAGGCTGTCATTTTAAAGGCATGCAAGAGGGGCCTATAAGACACTGTGAGTGCCAGAAAAGAACAGCATCTAGGGCTAGAATGGCCTAAGGAGCATCAAGGAAATGGTGCTGTGCAAGCATTTCCCCATCAGGCCACTGGAAGTTCAGCCCTTCTCTAAGCAGTGAGAGGAAAGATTAGATTCAAAGTCCTGTTGGCCATGGGCAAAGCCTGAGCTAAGAACTCAGGAAGGTTTATTCACAGGTCTTTTGCTATAAATTAAATTTCCTGCCCTCCCTAATAGCTGTTTAGCAAGGGCATCAAGAAAAAACATCCACACTGCCTTCTAAATAACATTACATCTTGTTTATACACACCCAGGCCAGTTTCAAACTACCCAGCAGTGATACAGAAACCTAGGAATAAAGTCCACTAATAAACATAAAATATCCATTATACAGTTCTTGCACAGTGTTTTTGCTACACCACAGTTATCACCAAAGCTAACAAAAGCCTGTCTGACCTTTGACCTGCCCTGTAAATCAAACATTGCTAAACTGATCATGTAGACTCATCATACAGTAGAAATAACAAACTGAGAGGCTCAGTAGAAATCTTTCTTCTGAGCATCTGACTATTAAAACTCACTTGATTTGGAGACATCCAGTTCACTCTATTGATTATTCTGCGTGTGTCTGGTCTTCAGTTAAAAAAATTATGAATCACTTTAAAAACTCTTTGATTACCCTTAGACAAGTCTTTTTCTGCTGAGAGGACAATTGCAATTGTTGACAGATTATTTACAGTAGTGGCACGGGCCTTGCCATCACCTTCCTAAATGGGATCTCTGTTTTGAAACATTCCTTACCTGAGTGTCAAATTGAGCTGGTGTATGTCTGCTAATCAGTTCATGCTAATCAGTTCATTGTTTTTTATAAAAGGGAGAAGTGCCATTCTTTGTGTCAATGACAAAACAGTGAATAGCAAAGCAGCCTAAGCCACCTTGGAGACAAATTGCTGAATGCTTTGGCTACAGACAAAAAAATTGCATTTACACTATCTGTCCCATTTCCCCTCTACATGTTGGAAGCTTCAAGTGAACCAAGGGAGCACATCCCTGGTCAGGGTACGAGCTGAATGAAGAATTAAGAGTCCTGTTTTCTCACTTAATCTTCAGCTAATAACACTCATTCTTGATAGAATTAGTTGCTAAACAACATATTTAAAAATACAAAACAACTGAGGTCTATTCAATTGCTTGTAATGTGCTGCATGAAAGCAGATGACAAGGCTATACTAGAGAGCTGCTAAAGCATTTGACTCACCTCAAAACCTGTGAGAGCTTGCTAAACTGCCTTTTCCCCTCAGTCTAGAATTCTTCAGGGTGGTATCTTCCTATCTGCTTTTCATTCTCAAGCCATTTATTTCTTTCCCGGGGTGGCATGGATGCCAACTGCAGCAGATCAGCTGATGGCCAGCAGCATCCAGGCAATCTCCATAGATCTGAATTCAGCTGCTACTTTGGTAGAGAAACCTTTCAATTAGTGTCTTGATTTCTAAGGTTTCTTCTCTCATCCACACCTCTATACTACTTATTTCTCCCTCTCAAATAATCAGTGCTACTTGAAAAGAGGACAAATATTCAAAGGATAGATTTAATACAGTAGCTGTGTCACACTTCCATTTCTCTCCTAAAAAATGCAGCACTGTACAAAAGGTAGTTTCATATAATTGCCAGAATAGTTGCTAAACCCTTTCAAGACAAATTGGGATATAACTTCATAAAAATGTGATTGACTTAGCTTGTAAACATTGTAAACACACCAGTAAGATCTTGGCCTAATTTGCAACCGCATGATGTTATAAGGGCTCCAATTTCTTTGAACTACACAAATCACATCTCTTAGAAATTTTCTTTCCACTAATTCCAGAATGCACACTCACAGCACACACTGAAATCCATAAAATCTGTTTTTGCAAGTATAAATGCAAAAGAGATATTTAGAGTCCAGATGCAATTCCCACTACATGGTATGAGAATTTCTCTCTAAACCCACTGAAAATTGAATCAGGTCCCTTAATTATCATATAAAGTGAGTGTTGGTATGGGTGAAAGAGCATATATAAACTGCAATTTGTTTCTTGATCACCCAGATAAATACATGGCATTTTTAATCTTTGACTTATTTGGGGTTGTGTTTTCTCTTTTTCCCCACCTCCCTTTTTTCAAGTATCTCCAAGATTTTTCCTCCTCTTCTTACACCTGTGTGTCTAGAAACGTTTAGAGCCAAGACTAAAATAAGCCCACAATATAAGTGAATGATTTTTCAGCTCATTATGCTTCTGTGAGTTTTTAATGATTTTCAGATTGAGACTATTGTGATCAACTCTCATCTAAAATTAAACATGTCAGTAAAAACAAAACATCAATATATTAAACAAAGACTGTTCCATAAGAAGTGCAAAAATATGGCACATGGTCATTACTTTCTTCTATAGCTGTCCAAAAATATTCATCCCCTTTGTAAATTTTTTTAAATTTTAGCACTGTAATCAGTACCTTTGATCAGGGTTCTAAGGCCTTCTTGCAGAACTCAGGTCCAAAGTGTGAGCAGCTTTTAAATATTTTTTTAATTTTTACTTTCATCCTGAAGGGGTTTTCTCCTGTATCTGTTCTGAGGTCTGAGATACCTTTGTATAGCAAAAAAGAGATGTTGTCACCAACAGATAAAAGTCCATGTAGCACCCTGTTAGTGTAGCTCTACATATCTGAGTTTAAATAGGGCAAGAGCCATAACGGTAATTCAGATTCCTCAGCCACACAGAAGGAAATCAATAATGCTAATCTGTCAGTCTACATCCAGCTTTTCTAGGATGATTACTTTAAAGGGATGGCAGACTTTAATCATTCAGAGTGACTCTGTGTAATATTGTGAATCTTAGCACACAGAAAAGAAGTCAAAATACAAAAATTCAACACTTCTTTCCCTTTGGGTTATAGACCAACATTTCTATCTGTCTGTAACTTGGTCTCAGTTGTAACTATTCTGACTGCTCTCAGCAAAAGGTGGTATCAGTTGCAGCTGCCTTTGGTCTGTAGTCATTGATTTCCAGCATGGATTAAAAAAAAAAAAAATAAAAGGCATATTTCACTCAAATATGGAAGCTTTGGGAATTTCTTTTTTTTTTTTTTAAGTCAAAAGACATTCTTTTAAAAAGAACTATGAGACTAAAGTTATACAGTATTAACCTACAGCATAAGACATTCAGTTCAAGTCCCACTTCAGAGTTAAATCTGGAGTTGGATTCTAGATCTTCATGGAGAATTGACTTCCCAACTACTCAGCTAGTAAGGCAAATTCCATTTAAAACCCAACAAATATGCACTTAAGAAGAAAAGAGTAGTCTTGATTAGAAAGAATAAATAGGAAACAGGACACCTGCTTAAGTCACTGCCTTACTCAGAGAAAAAACTGACCAAGATGCTTTACTTTAGCAGTGTGCTTTCTCCCTCTCTGACAGATTCAATTTTTTTATCTTGGACTTTTCTGTCTAGAAGTGTTTGTCATACAGTAAGAAAATAAAAACTCTGATCAGGATAAAAGATACTTTGATCATGATCTAGTATGCTGATCAGCTCTAATATGCAAGAAACCATACAGAGACTTACCACAGTAGAAAGACAGGGAAAGGAGCTGTAACATAGAAACATACAGCAAGTGTCAATAGCCCAAAAGAAATTTTTACTTCTGAGGCTCAATATTGCTTTCACATAACAATAAAAGTTTTTAAAATAAAACAGTTAACTCATCAGCCAAGTCCTAACTGGCAAAATATTTCACGTTTAAATGTGGAAGCGTTTGTTTGTTGTTGGGTTTGGGTTTTTTTCTTTTTAAATGAAAATACTATTTCACACCTTTTTCCCAACGTGTGTGAAACCATAAGTTGATCTCATATAAGAGTAAAGTTTGTCAAGGTAAGTAGAACCATCCCTACTAATGTCCTTATTCCCAATGCATCAACTCCACAGTGTTGCTCTCTGCCTGGTATTAAATCAAATTCAACTGTCATTGCAGACTGGAGAAGGAAATTGAGGCTCTGGAAAGACAAGAAATGGAAGTCTCAGCTAAGGAAGAAGCAATTTTAAAGAAACTGAAGTCTATTGAGAAAACAACAGAAGACATAATAAAGGTTAGTGCTATATTATTCCAGAAATAGCAATTATTACTCAATCATCATCATCATATCCAGGGAAAGGGGAACTAGCTGGATCCCATGAGTGATCATGAGCTTTTGCCTGAAGTAACAACAGTTCAAACATGAGAGGGGTCAAGATGTTACATTGTTTAAGGGCTCCTGTCTCCATCTGCTTATTTGTGGGGGTGGGGGAGCAATTCCTATCTTTACTCATCTACAGCACATCTCTAAAAACAGCACTGCCACTGACACCAGCAGCTTTGCATCTCAGCCAGAGACAGAAAACGTACAGACCAGGTACTGAGGCTGGTCTGTTCATGCTCCTTCAGCTGATGTGCCCAGCTAAACTGCATCATGCTCTCCACCAAGTCCCTGACAGAGATCATTATGTATCTTAATGTTATCAGCCATTAGTCATTGTCAAAAGGTAATTTTAATATTTTTAAATCATCTTAAACCATCTCAAAAATACAGTGATGAAACTAAACTTCAGTTCTCCAGCTGTTCTTACATACACTCACACATTCTCTGAAGCTACACAGGGAGATCAGTAAAACTGGAAAGCCAAAGTAGGACCTGTAAAAAAACCTTTGACGCCAACGAGTTTGGGCCACAGTGGGAGGCTAGGTCACTGTTTAACACTTCATAATATTTTTGTCCTTCCCTGTGTGACTTGGAAATCATAGTGGCAAAAGACCACAGAAATTTCACTCTCACTTTCTATGCTCCAACTGAGCATATTTCACTTTCAGCCCCTTCTCTGTATGAAGCTATGCACACAAAAGGTTAAAACTATCAGGGAAACCAAAGCACTGTCTAGTCAACATCTTTAAAGTAACTATCACATTCATTGTTAATGGTTCTCTTTCCCACCTAGTCTGTGAAGACTGAAAAAGCTGGATTTGAAAAAGGTACGTTTAGCCAAAAGAATATATTTTAAAAGGTTCTTGTAGAAGTAAGTTAAAACATATTAATGCTTTGTGGATCTATGGATCTTTACTCAGAGGCAGCAGACTACATATATGCCAGCATTCCTGACCTTCCCAAGTATTTCAGACCTTCTGCACTGAGAAGCACAGCACATGCTGACATGGATGATGAAGAAAAGAGAAAAGGTACTGCTAATTAGTAACTCCAGAAGGTGTCAATATGTACAAGAGCTTCCTATATATTGAATTTAACACACTTTAAGCAAAGAATAGACATTACAGGTGAGACATTTTTTCTTATTTAAACTGTGTTGCCAGTTAGGTCATCAAAACTGAAAGGTGAGACAGTGGTGTAAAGTAAGTGCCACTGAGAATAACTCTTTTCACCACTGACACTTCTTTCCAGCACTTCATTCTTCTGCCTAAGTAAGTACAGACTCCCTTCATATCATTCATTTCTCATTTTCTGTCTGCACTTACAGCTGTTGGGTAGCCAGCAGTAGTCAGGCTATTTCCCAACTACTACAAAGCCTTCTAACCCTTCAGAGTGCCCAAGACTCTCTGGCATCGCAGCACGTGGAGCTCTTCAGCTGCTATTGCCCAGCATAACACCAGGGGCCAAGGTTAAATCTGGATTTCTCAGTCTATCATGTAATTAAAACTTTCTCAACAGCTGATTCTTCCTCACAGAATGAAAATACTTTTTTCCACAGGATAAAAGGGGATATCCAAAATGAGAATCTAATATATGGGTTGTGTATGTAATAACTTCACATATTTAATAATTCATTCTGACAGTTGTTCTCTATCACTGTCAGAAGTCCTACGTTTCTTGCAGCTACTGCATTACCAGTTTAAGCACTTGTTTCTTTCAACAGCATTGTTTGCCATGGAAATAAAGGTTGAAAAAGACATGAAGACTGGAGAAAACACAGTGTTATCAACAATACCTCTTCCCTCAAAAGAGTTTAAAGAGACAGGAATTAAAGTCTATGATGATGGCAGGAAGTCAGTCTATGCAGTGTCATCAAATGGGACCACAACACAAAATGGGATGGATGAACTTGCTCCTGTTGAAGTGGAAGACCTGCTACGGCAGGCAACTGAAAAAAATTCTCAGTCTCCCACAGAGTACCATGAACCTGTCTTTGCAAACAAATTCTGCAGGCCAGTAACTCCTCAGAAAGACAAATTAATCCCAGGACCAAAATTAGAAGGCACTGACAAAAGAGAGACAAATGGATTTAGCAATCATCAGACAGCGTTCTCCTCCAAAACAGAGCCCTTTATGCAGCAAAATAAAGAGAATGGCCTTGATCTTCCAAAGGTAATACAACCAAAGTCTCCCTCTCCAGTAATTTCTCATACAGAGAAGAAAGTGCACACTAATCCTGACAACAGGATGATTCATAATGAAGAAAGAAATGCTGCACATGAGGAATTGAAACCTTACCAGGATACAAGGGAAAAACATAGTGAGACAAGGTTTTTAAATCCCTGTCATGCTAACGCAGCATCCCCTGCACCTCAGGATGAGGAAGATGTTCGGTACAACATTGTGCAGGCTGTCCCTTGTTACGTGGATGAATCGGAGCCGGTGACGATGGTGTTCATGGGTTACCAGCGCGTTGACGATGACGACGCAGAAGCAAACCAGAAGCTGTCCCCGTACGATGGGGTCATCCGTGCAGAACTCGTTATCATTGATGACGATGATGAAGACGAGAGCAAATCTGAGAAACCAGCCTATCACCCCATAGGCCATTACAGTCAAATTTATCAGCCACCAAACAGGAAAAACACAGAAGCCCAACAGACAAACCCTATGAGCAGTCTGGGTGCAAGCCTGAACAAGGTACCCCACAAAAATTCCATCTCCCTGCAAGAACAAGAGGAACGCTTAAGCTCACCAACACACCACACTCATCTTCACAGCCAAGTGTCTGGAGATGGTACAGAAGATCCCTCACTGACAGGTAACAGAAAAGGAAAATCATGTCACTGCTGCTCACTCATGTAGCAAATTGATATTGCTCTTATCTGCTGGCAACTGTATCACTTCGTATATTTTTGGATTGTTTCAGACTAATATGCTATTAATAATATTTTTTTTGCTCTTCCTTGTTAACAAATACCAATCTACATTTTGGATCTGTTGAATTATTTTGTCTTCAGCAATGCACTAGTTACCATATCAAAATTGGAAAACAAACTATTACAGAAATGCCATTCCTATAACCTTGAAAGATTAAAAGTGGTTCTCTTTCAAGTTCCATTAATGCTACCAAAATTAGCAGAATTAGTTTTCATTTCTTGCAGGTAACTAATAGCATTGCTACTTAACAATTCCTCTTCCCTCACTGGCATGTTTTCTCTGCCTGTTTGCATTCCAACTACTTCCTAGACCATCTAACTTACTCCTTAAATAAGAAAGACTGCTTAATAATCAGCTTTACTTTGTATTTTTAAGGAATCAACATTGCCAACATTGTCTTGATAATGTTTATGCAAGTTCTAACATTTTTCCATTAACCCAAGTTAGACATTTTTATAGCTTCTGAAAGATAATGAAACAGTTTTCATCACTACACACTGTTAGTTCAGTAGTCCACAGAGTTATTTTTTAGTGACTTTTATATTCTATAAATACATAAATATATCTATTTCTTACTATAAAGTTTTATAATAAAAGTCTGCAAGCAATAGCAGAATCTTCCAGAAACATAGAAAACTCTTCTTTATGATTATGTTGCACTTTAACACATACAATTAGACTCCATTTAGGTATACTTACAGAGCAGCAGATTGCAGACTAGTCACATTCCACTTGAAGCAAAGAACACTCTGGTTGAATTACAGGAAGATCAGGGGTCCTGATGCCACATTCTCTCCTCCAGAGAATGTGCAGCAAAAATGTAAATTTGACTCTGGCTAAAGCTGAATTGACAGCCCAGGAATTTTTTACACTACATGTAAAGCCAGGAAAGAGGATGATCTTTGGATCATGTAAGACCTTTCAAGTATTTTTGCATCAGTAGGCAGTGATTGGGAAGAACTGTTCAGCAAGCAAGGCTCTCAGCTTTTAAGAATATCAACATCGTGGAGTCATGTACACAAAAGCCAGAAACATTCCAGCAATGCTGCCCATCCTTCCTGATCAATAAGGCCACTACACTTTTCCATTACCTTTGCTTTCCTCAAACCCCCATCCTGCCATCTCTGTACTTCCCTGTGTTCTCCAGCACCAAGAGCTGCTGCCACAAGTTTTTATATCAGCAACCGGAAGCAGAAGTAGTTAGTACAGGTAAAATAAACCACTCCAGAATCTGCTCCAGCCCATTATGTTTTGGGTAAGGTCCCTTAATTCCCACATCACATAAGTATAGGATAACAGAGAAGGGTCACTTATAACTATCCCACCAATAACAAAGTGGCCAATTGGGAAAAATGGATCCCAGCTAAATTAAAAGCAGTTTGGCAATTGCCTCAAAAATTCCCCCAGTCAGCACTGCCTCCAAGTGAGTATCTTCATGCCTAGTAGAATTTGGAGCTAAGCCATACTCTTCTTTAGCCCTCCACTTATTTATTGCCACTCCCTGGGACATTTTTGATCACTGGAAAAAGCCAGGAAGTGACTCAATCTTTCCCAAGCAGCCCTGTAATCCTACTGAGACTTCTAAAAGAGAAACAAAACCAGGAAAGCCTCTCAATCTAGAACAATGTAATTATACAGAGCTGTTTCTTAGAGAAATATATTGTTTTCAAAGCAGTCATTCATGCCCACCCTAGCAGGTTCACCCTAAACACCACTAGAGAAAAGAGTGGAGTCAATTATTTTTGGTAGCTCATCATTAATTAAACTAAAACAACAAATAGTAAAACAAAAAACAAATCCTCTTGGAAACTAAAGTTTTGAGAAGCACTTGCAGCATTTAAACATTAAACAAGCACTGGGGACTCTGAAAGACAATGGAAAACAAAGAAGCATAGGACAGACCAGCATGATGGCCTCTTATGTAACAATTTTTCTTTAGGAAAGAGATGAACCTTCAGAACAAGTTCCTGAATCAGTTAGCAATGGCCAAGGACAAAGAGTCAGAGGCATTGTTCCATGTGCCAATCTATATAGAGACAGATCAGATTAAATTAGGAGCCTTTCATGCCCACAATTTTACAAAGATGTAGGACATACCTTTCCACATAGCAACAATTTTCCTTCTCCCACAAGCTCCCCTCTTGACTAATATCTCAAAGTATGTGCCCTCAGAAAACCAGAGGGCAGAGATACAGAGAAAAGGATGACAACTCTATAATTGGTACACCCGTATTTGCATTATTAGGGCTTATTTTCTTCTTCAAATTTCAGGGAAATCAATTCAAGTGCAAATGTTTTGAAGATGCAATACTCATTAGGGAAATGAAAAGTCCTTGGGAGGGAACAAAGGCTAGACATAGTGAAATGAATAAGGAAATGCAAAACTAAAGCTGAATAAGCAGCAAAACACACTGACAGTGTGGAACAGGCTCTCATGGGACACGAAGGTCCAAGGCTTTTGACAGCTAGCTAATCTAGATGAGCTTTTTTTTTTTTCCTACCACTGGAAGCTTTGCAACCTTTAAAAAACACAATGGAGACAGCTCCATTTGTGTGGAAGAAAGTGAAATATGAAAATCCTTTTTAATGAAGATTCGTGCACACCATCTGTTCCTGTAATGTATAGAACAAGACAAAAACAGACTATGAGCTAGAAGTGAGGCATCAAACTGACTGTTCTCAAACCATGACCAGAGCCTGAATCCTTCAGAATTCCTCAGCCTGTAAAAAGTACACAGTGTCTTTTGTAAGATCTAAGGTTAACATCAGTGGCTCTATGATATAAAGTTACACTCAGATGCTTCTATGATTTGCATCAACTTCAGCATTCAAAACATAACATGAGCTGGACACTTGCTGACACGTGTAAATCAAGTAAACAGCTGCTTTGACCCCTCGTGTCTCAGCAGGGTGCAGGAATGAGACACTATTTTTGGTAACTCTTCAAACTAGCAGGTCAGAGTAATGGAGATTATTCAACAATGTGCTGGGGGGGAGGTTTTTACATATCAAACAACAGCATTATATTGCTGTTCCAAAAATAACCTTCACATTAAATCATTGGCCTTTTGCTGTCCCTTTCAAACTTACCCCCATTATACCCAGTAACAGACAATAGCCATACTGATGTTTATACAGGTGCTGTTACTGCATCAGATGAAATCAGGAACATGACTAACTCCCACTCTGACTCACAACACCGGGAAGAAAGGAAAATTTTCTCTAAGCATCATCAAAAAGGAAAAGGTTTCCAAATAGTTACAGCTCCCACTGAGGAGTTTAGTTTAAACAAAGAATTTAATTATTCATGTGTCCTTTTAATCTGTCAGCATCCAGTCAAGGGCAAAACTAACTCTGTGTTAGTGAAGGTAACAGAGACAAAACAGAAGGTAACTGTGCTAATTTTTAAATAGCAATTATAGAGTGATTTCTAAATATACTCACTTTATTGCAAAATTACCAGAACTAACACCTTCTACTGATTTTTTTCTGTAACACTAAAACAATGCTTATTCTGCTGGATTAACCACTGGAGGTATGTGTATTCTTCATTTTTCTAAACAAGGAGATTTTGCTTCAGAATCAGAAAGAAAGACTTAAAATGCAATGGCTTTGTTTATTTTTGCAGCTCTGAGGATGAGAATGGCAAAGCTGGGGAAAAAAGTCCTTTAACAGCTGTAATGAAATGGAAGTAGAAATTACCACTCAAAGCAGATAAAGCTAAGAAGACTTTCTTCCACACACTTTTTCTGGATCATAATGCTTGTTTTGCTACTCTGTTTCATGGGCTATTTTGCCCTCCGCATAATGCAATGGACTTTAACAGACTTTCAGATTTGACCAACTGCCACATGCACACACATATCACATCCTGGATTTTGTTAAAAGTAGTGGGAAGTTACCTAAGGCCATAAATGCAGTGTATATACAAGTATGAAGACATGTGCATACCTGTTCTGACAATCAGAAATATGCTGTTGCTGTATACACAGAGCAGATAAACACCTATCTCCATGGAACTTCATGGGACATTGTTTCACATTAAAGTGTGCCAATCTATCTGATTTTGACTGAAAATGCTGCTCCAGCATTCTTTTTGTAAAAGCATTGGTTAATAAAAAGCAAAATGTGAGAGAGGAACAGGAAGACATGTAAATATAAAACATGCTTTCCTATTATACTACCTTGGATGAAATATAAAGCATTCCTTTTTAAGTGATAGCAGAACAAACAAAAAATAATTAAGCCAGCATACTGAAATATTTAATATCCTTCTAGACGTCCACAGTCCATTCACCCGTCAATGTTACATACGACAGTTGTAGCCTTCCCCACAGGCTGCTCTCTTCACCATCCCACAAACATGCTGCCCACCCACGACCTCACAGACCAGTCCTGTGCATAATATGAACAGCCTGACCTCCTGAGCATGGTTTCACCTCCCAGCCTGCTGAGAAAGCTCCTTGCTTTTCCAAGAAACTGCTTGCCAGACAGGCAGTGCTGTCCATCAAAAAAACCCAACCAAACAAAAAACAACCCAAACAAACAAACAAACTCCCATCAACAGAAAAAGACTCCAAAGGCCACACTGTTTCGGTTTCAGTGGGCTGGGGAGCTAAAACCAGGCAAGCCTCCCACCAGAAATGCTGAGTTGCCAGTAGCTTGTTCTGCAGCTGAATACAAAGATCTGTTACAGGTGCAGCCACTGCTGGGCACAGTTGTCCAGCAAGTTTCAAGGCTCCCACCAAATAACAGGTTAATTCTTTTCACATGGTAGAGGATGCAAGGGCCCTAAAAACAGGTTCAATCACACCTAAGGAGAAATCAAATCTAAGTCAGATTTTCCAGTACATAGTTCTTGGGGAGAAGTGCCTCATAGCACACTACACCACTATACTCAAATCAGTACAACAGCTTTAATTCACTAGGTCTTAGCCTCAATTTGTCACACTAAACAGATAAAGCTCATTTTGTCTTATTCTGGTATAGCTGACTCTAATTATGCACCAGTTAAAAAAACCAAAACCACTAATTTTTTGCTGGTATTCTTTTCAAAGCAGGAAACTAAGGTTACTACCTCATACTGAGGCACGATGGTAGTAATTGACTGATTTGTAGCCTCTAAACATTCAGTGGCTCCCAGTCTAATGTGGGTAATAATCTCAAATTTTAAGACTTGTCAGAAATGGTTACCTGGAGAGTGGAATAGTAAATAAGAATAAATAAATTTTATTATAGTACACTTCCGCTATGTCTATCCTCTTGTTTTTTGCTGTTTTATAGTGGTTTTTTTCCTTACACTTCTGTCATTTGCTGGTTGTGCAAGTGAAGGCTTCAGCCTCAACTCCTAAGGATACACCAAAAAAAATGAGAGCAGGTGAGTGATAGGAAGTAGTCACAATTTTTGTAACAGAAGCAGATAGCTATGGATACACATCCTCTGCTCCCCCAACAACCTGTACTATTAAACTTAAATAATATGGAAAAGGGAGCAGCTATCATCACAATACTGGTCAAAGTACCTCAAAGGAAAGACTAGAAAGGTTTGTGTTTCTGGAAAGTAGGAATGTTTATCACCTGATTGCTACAGCCCCAGAGCTCTCCTGTATCCTGTATCAAAAAGAACAGAAATACAAGGTGGCAAGTTATCTTTTCAAATGTCAGTAGAGATGCCATGCAAAACTCTAATTCATCATTAAATCCAAGTGATTTCTAAGGCCCCATGAGACAAAAGTCTCTCAGAAGCAAAGCTGAAGCTGCAGTCCTTCTTATGTGAAGTACCCTTTGTGTGGGATGATTGTCATAAACAGCTGGTTCAGAGTGATGCAGCTTTGTGGTTTACATTATGTGAAGTCACTTTTGCACAGCACAAGGAAGACCAGCAGAAGCTAGACAGTGGTTGAACTAGGCCAGGTAGGAACTAAACCAGGTGGATCCAAGCATGTTCTGAGAATTTGTCCTCTGCCAGTTCTGCTGTACCACTTACTCAGGTATGTGCAACAGTTTCCTGCTTCACACAAACCCCCCTAAAGAAGTCAGAATCAGATTTAAGTGAGCAAAGAATTTCTCAGACCTACTAGGACATCATCCCTGTTAATCACCCTTCCATTCACTTGGACTCTTCCTACTTCAGCCCGTACCAAAACCACTGAGGTATTAACTTCTGCATAGAAATGCAGAATACTGCAGTTTTTCCTTGACAACTGCTGTTCATCTTCTGTTGGTTGGACAAGAATATACCCACATGACAAAAGAAAACCATCCATATTTGCTCATACAAAAGCTTAATAATAGCCACCCAACACCCATTCCAGAATGTCTATCTGTATGAGATAGTTTGAATTTAAAGACTGGGTTTTTGAAAATTTTTCCAATTAGTTCATCTAGGAATACTTCCTATTTTAGAAAACCTTTCCACGTCAACCTCTCACGGACAGTTTACAGCAAGGAAGCAAAGCAGAAGCGCTGTTATTTGAACAAGGGCGCCACACAGTGTTAGGCACGGATGGAACACAAAGCAGGCAAGTTCTCCTCTGCCTTCCCTGGGTAAAGGAAACACACGGCCATTATTACATGGAACTGGACGTCTCCCAGAACGCAGTGTAGCACTCAGTGTAAGAAGGAGAAATTAAAGACACCTTCCCTGCTTCGTGCTGCAGCCTGAAATGTCAACTAACTAAAAAGTAATTGAAGCAACACAAAGTAGCTGTGAACTCCATTACATTTGCAGCAAGTAATTTTTGTTCACAGCACAGGCAAAGGACATGATTTGTAGCTAAGCCAAGAGCAGATGATGAGTATTTGGAGGCTGCACCTAATAGTCAAGAGAGTAAACTACTTGCGAGACTATTCACAAATTTCAACCTGTCATCTATTTTCCTGCCAATACCAAACCCTTCTGCAGATCTTTTTCAAAGGAGTACCAAAAAAATATTTGGAAGATATTGGAATACAATGACATATGACTTCTTACTAGTTATGCAGGAAAAGGGCAGCAGTGGCAGTGTGTAAAATAAGCAAGTCTTTCAATCAATTAAGTTACAATATTGTGCATAAGGGTTCCCATAAGAAAGTAGACAATACCACAAGCAGTGAGAAAGAAAAAGTTTATCCAGAACAGCTGACAATTTTGTCAATTTAAAAGTTGTATTAGATGTGGAACAAGGAAACTTTTTCTTCTTGAGGAAAAGAAACTGCTTTAAAAAGTGAAAATATTTTAACATTCAATTTCAATAATAGTTTCTCCAGGAAGGATTTACATTGCTGCAATTTATAAAACAACATCTACAAAAAACCAACAATCCATGTTGCTCCTAGGCAAGACTCTTCTAGTTTCCTTTTGACAGCATTTTCACTTTACTAAAAGGGACAAGAACTTTTATTGAGATATTTACATTCATGTTTTAAAACCCATGTTCATTGTCACATGTAAATGAAACAACCCTCAGTACAGCTATTATAGAAAAAATCTGGCATTAACCTTAACTTAAAAAGCTGACAATCATGCCTAGGTTGAGTGATTTTTCTTCTATAAATTCACAGTAGATGAAAGAGTCCCACAAAACTTTAGCAGTAGATGAGCCTGAGATTCCCAGGCTTTTTGAGATTAGGGCTCTCTAAAAAATCCTCACACTCGCCCAGTTGGCTCCATGGTCCTTGTCCTTCAGCTTGGGTTGTGACTCATTTCTTTGTAGTCCCCCTTTCCCAGGCTGCACATGACTTTCCTAAGGGAGATGATTCAACTTGGACTCACTGACAGTCAGCTGCTGCTGACAAAGGGATTAATCCCAGCTCCATAAATGCCCTTATGGCTAAATCAGATATCTGAGCAGCCAAAAAGACCACTGACTACAAACAAACATGCAGCTTCCTGAGTATTACCTGTCCATGCCACAGGCTGCACTATGGACTTGGGAAGATGGAGGAAGAGACAGAACCAGACAGCTTTGGTCACCTGACTCACACCTACAAGTATTTTAGAGCTGGCTCATCTCTACACTTGCAGAGATGTTGCTGTGAAAGTCTATACCAAGTCAGGCCTCACTACTCACTCTTTTATCCAATCCTCCCAACATCTTAACTCCCAGCTAGCTTAGTATGCCTAGATGAAAAACATATCTTGAATTGCTACAACTAAAAATCTATATTTTTCAATAAGAAAAATGAAGATGTGTGGGAGCAAGCTATTCAGAGCCACAAAATACAATTGCAAAGCATGTTAAGGTTTCATTTCCAAAATGTCATTTCAAGAGCATCCTTCCATACTTAGGCAAACCATGAACCAAAAATGTGAAACAAGATAGAACCTTTTTAGTCTCAGTACGTAGTTCATATATTTGGAGAAACCTTTCGTTGACTAAAAAATTGCCCTCCAATATTCTTTCAGGATAGAGTTGCTGTAGAATTATTATAGCTCTGTCTTCTAGATATGCCAGCTCAAAGGACTCACTTAACATTAACAGAAGCTGCTTTTCCTGAAGTCAACCTAGCTCCCAATTTATGTTTTTCTCAATAGCACAAACACAACTGCAACATTCCAGAGAAAGTATTTGCACTTCCATTAAAGCATCAGTTGGCATAAATCCATCTCATTCACACAGTTAGGTAATACAGAAGCCTCAAGCAACCAAAGACAGTAAAACAGAAATCCATAAACAGAGCTAGGTTCTTCCTGGTTTGAGTTTTAGATAAATCACTATAGGTTTTAATGCATTTATATTGCAAACATGTTTTCTCTTTATGATTTAGAATACAGAGCAGTATTTTGAGCAAGGCAAATGGTGGTTTTACTAAGTACTGAAGTTCTTTTAGAGTAGACAGTGCTTTTTGCATTTTACTTTTATCTATTTAGTTCATTCATCAACCTGCATTTGTGACAATCTTTCACTAAGTTTTGAGGTTTGGTTGGGAGTTTCTTTATGCACAAAACTGTCAAGAGCAAGAAGCTGCCATATCGTATTTGCACTTCCATTAAAGCATCAGTTGGCATAAATCCATCTCATTCACACAGTTAGGTAATACAGAAGCCTCAAGCAACCAAAGACAGTAAAACAGAAATCCATAAACAGAGCTAGGTTCTTCCTGGTTTGAGTTTTAGATAAATCACTATAGGTTTTAATGCATTTATATTGCAAACATGTTTTCTCTTTATGATTTAGAATACAGAGCAGTATTTTGAGCAAGGCAAATGGTGGTTTTACTAAGTACTGAAGTTCTTTTAGAGTAGACAGTGCTTTTTGCATTTTACTTTTATCTATTTAGTTCATTCATCAACCTGCATTTGTGACAATCTTTCACTAAGTTTTGAGGTTTGGTTGGGAGTTTCTTTATGCACAAAACTGTCAAGAGCAAGAAGCTGCCATATCCCATATTAGAACACAGTAAAGGGGACAGTTTAATCCAGACCACAAAGCATACCTTACCAGTCCCCCCAAGAATATTCACAAAAAGTTTAGGGAAATGACTACCCAAATAACATTTTTGGCACATCTTCAGTCTTCTTTTCACCTACAAGCTTCAGTCAAGTTAACTAGTGTGTTTAAAAAAATAGAGATTTCATTCCTTACTCAGGCAAAGGTTCCCATTAAAAGTCCCATCAGAAGACAGCTTTTGTAAGACTGCAGGATTTCTCTCTAGATTTGAATTCCAGATCTTCCTAACACTGAGAATGACATACACATGCTGTTCTTCAATTAGATCTTCAGGACCATGTTGAGAAAAAAGTTGTAGTAAAAAGTTGCAGATTTTTCAATTGCACAGTATTTTGTCACAAAATTCTCAAATACTTATTTCATACTTGGTTGATTGCTATCAGGAAGGCAACAAGGAATACTATATTTCCACAGACATAGATGGTTAACACAATCTGTTTAAACAGACGACCCTGCAAGAAAAGGGGAAGAAAAGTCATAGGACAGTCAGTCTTTTTATTGGTTTAAACAAAGAACCATCCCATTTCACAGTAGTTAGCTAGCAAATTGTGACTCACCTCTGCTTCTGCAGATGTGAGTGACTGCAATATCTGTACTCTGTCATCCTCTATCACTTCAACTGTTCATGGGAAGAAAAACAGAAGTCAAGTCTGCCCTTAAGAGGAAGGGGGGTTTCATTTTTATACTGCAGAAGCATAGATCCTGTGACTAAGTCTTACACAGCATCAAATCTGAAAAGGACTTGGGAGTTTCATTTGACATTTCAGGGCCTGTTACTATCACACTCACAGTACAAATGAAAAATTATACTGGTGCTGACATACAAAACAAATTCTGAACAATGAAGTCAAAAAAACATTTTGTCTTTTGCTAGACTGGATAATCAAAACACTGAGTTTTAAGCTAACATCTCTTCCTTTTGTATTTTAAGGTAACTGGATTTCATAAGAAATATTTTCATTAGCCAACATGAGAATGCTCATTGACCAAACATTACAGGTTAATTTCCCTACTTCTAGGAAGTAATTACTGCAGTTAAATTTAAATTCACATATTTTCTAATCACTCTGTCCCCACATGACACCTTAAACAGACTCTCAATTAATCAAACTTCTTCAGTTCTGCAGCTGTCTCATCTCAGCCTCAGAGACCCAGGTCATTCACATGAGCAGTCACCTCCTCTCTGTGACACCAGCCAGTGAATATAACAATTTCTAATTAATTACTACCCATCTCTTCCCTAGACATATTAGAGTCAGGATTTCATATTCCTTCCCCAGTCAATGAATATGGCAAGTATTCAACTTGCTCCTGCAATAACAGCTATTTTTCAACATTTAAATGAAGATTAAATCTGCATCAATTAATCTGGACTTAATATACCCACCTGGGATCAAAATTAGGGCAAAAAGTAATAAGAGTCTCAAAATATTTACATATTTCAGTCTGCACACTTTAGCCCCCTATGAACTGTGGTTTGAGAAATGAGAAGCTATTATTTAAAATGGCATGAAACCCACTCTTCTAGAACACTTGTCTTAAAAAACTGGTTTTCTTCCATATTCATTTGTCTACAGAAGATACGACACTACTAAAGAGCTACTCCCTTTCAGCTTCTAAGTTAGAGGCCAAAGAACACCTCCTGAAATTCCATCCACACTGGTTTCATTCTCAGCAAGCAAGGAGACAGCAGGAGTTTGCTGGTGTGTACCTTTACGAACGAGACAGTAGCTGTGTATTTCCAGAAGAACATCAGTACCAACATGCCAAGCTACAAAGCCAATCATGGCATAGGTGTCCCATGGGTCCGGCAGGTCAAGCGCTGGCAGATCCATTCCCAAGAACATGGTCACAACTAGTCAGTAAAAACAAGATAGAAAACACAATAACAATGTTGTGCCAGTGTGCTTTAAAAATTCTGTCAATGCTTTTTCAATAGATTACCCATGAATTACCTAAAACTGCTTGGGGAACAATGTTAAAGGAGTTCAAACAGCTGAAGGTTGTTGTGGGCTTTTTGTGAGGGGATAGGGGGCTGTTTTGGGCTTTTTTGGTAGTCACCAAAAAAGCTTAAGTGCTTAAGGTTGCTGTGGAAGCTTGCCTCTATTACTAGAATTAAACCCAGCTTCTGGATCTGTAAATTCCTGTCTCACATTCAATAACATTGAACTATGCTACTGTAAGAACACTATTCTCACATCTTCCAAGACAAAAATAAATTATGAAGAGAAGGACAGGTCCTCATTACAGAGGAATTTCAGATTTGTCAGTAATTCCTTTGGGTTTAAAGTCACTTTTTCTCTTAGTTGTATCTAATGACCCCTTAAAACTCACCAAAAAGATGGCCAAGAAAAAGGACCTTCAGACATGTCTGGACTGGATATACATAGATGTTTCAAATGAACAACTGCCCAGCAAAGGGCAAAGCTTCTTTAAATCAGTTTAATGGGAGTTAGTTCTACTCACCAGCTAATATTCTAGCTGTTGTACCAGTACTCCAGTGAAACCAGTTAAACAGCTGCCTCCTACAAAACAAAGAAACACATTTTATTGATTACACCATTGGGGGAAGGGGTCAGAAATCAAATAACATCTTTTACTTCCAAACTGTAAAAGCCTTCCATTTAAAGAAACAGTCACATTTAATTCCTGTGGCTGTAATTTAATGAGTCAGCTGTACCTTGGTGCATGACGAGATGGTCTGAAACCTGCCATAAGTGGTTGAAAGATTGTCAAAGCCATCACTGCACAGCCAAGATAAGGATGAAAACCTGCTTGCTAAACAGAGGACATTTTTATTAAATATCAGATCTATATAAACAGAGAGAAAAGACACCAGAAAGTTGCAAATTGCATTTGTTCTTGTATTAGTAAGTTACAATGGACCAGCCCTGGCAGATGCAGCAGGACACAATAAGCTGCCCTACATCCAGGTGGAGATTGTTTGCCTTGGCAGCAGACACACTGTTATGTCCACTCAGGGCTTGTCTCACATTTCTGCTACATTGAGAAATTCTACCAGCTGAAGAGCAGACTAACATGACTATAGAAACCACAGTCCATGCTCTCCAGCCTCAATCCTGTGTCCTATTTTATAACTCATAGACCTATTTCATAACTCATCCCAGCATGGGTCTTCTCTTTCACCCAAAAATGTTTTATTCATTTACCCCAGCTCACACCTATCACCTTATTCTTCCACCTTGAATTCAGATACTCTCTAGACTTTCCAACTTCTGATGTAACCTTGCATCAAACAAAATACAGGTGACAGCAATAGGTATAAAATCTCTATCTAGCTACTGCTCCAGACTAAGCTTATAATTCACTGTTATGATAAGTTCACAAAAACCCTCATTCCCAGCAGGTTTACCATGCTAATGTCAGCCATCACATCCTTACTGCCCTCCCAAGATCATATTCTTTTAGGAAGACCAAAATAGTACGTAAAGAAACTATGAGCAAAGTTATTTAGGAGAAAGAGGGAGGAAGGAAAACACCAAAATTTTTCAGCTGTAGTTTAAAGGAGACAAAATTCCTCTTCTGGGCTGCCAGAATTTGTAATCAGCCTACTTAAGAATGGCTTTTACAGAAAATTGGTTAGAAATAGTCCTAATACTGGCAGTGGACTTCCTCATTCTTTTAGTCCCACCTTTACCTTTCAGTTAATAAACAAGACAAAATGTAAACACTTACTTGGCTCCAGCCTCCTCGGTATACAAAAGGCAACACAAAAGAAATGCTTGTAAGCATGACTGTGGTCAACATAAGCATACGATGCACCTAGAAAAGTTAAGTTTTTAGAAAATCCACAATTTATACATGATTAAAAGACATTAAGGAGACCTACAGTTAAAAGATATCCTTAGTCCCCACGTTAGACTTAACATTTACTAGTAAAGTAGGTGAACTTCTGATTTTTAATTGTTCTACTTCACAAGATTATACCAGGTTTAGTCTGTTTCTTGGATCTAGTAGGTTTATAGTTCTGCTTGCAATAGTGCTAGAAAATACAGCTGGAGATAGGTGGAGATTTTGCCCACCTGAAACCACAACTCCTTTCCAAATAGGAATGAGTGAGACCAGACAGGTTTGAAGAATCGTGCAACAATAACACCGATACTAACTGTGGTAATCCAAGCAACAAACATTAGCGCTCCTGAAAATAGAAAAAACAAACAACCAACCCAACAAGGTAAATGACAGGTAACTTCAGTGCACACAAATACAACTTCCAAGTCTATGTAATTGTTTAGTCCATATGCACATGGTCAGAATTCATCAATAATTAAAAACCTATCACTTGGTTCAGACTACAGCTTTATAGCCTTTAGCTTGCTAGAGAACAGAAACATCTATGCAAAAGAAAATCATACTTTTCCTACACAACAGAGCAGCTCTGGCTACGGCACATTTCCCACATGCTAATACACTTTGTACACACTGATGAGAGAAACCATTCTATTACCAACTCAGACACCAGAGGATGAAAGATGACAATGCTACAATCTGTGTGACAAAGAATGAGTGGTAGTTCAATCATGGACCTATACTGAAGTCCAGTAGTGTGGGAGAAAACTCCCATTAACTTCAGTGGCTCCAGACTGCCAGTTGAGTGGTTTCTCATTTCAAATGGAACTAAACCAAAAATGCAACTACTTGAAATAAAGATATAAAATCTCAGTTTTAAATTTAAGGGAAAAGGCAATGGTGAGTTCATTTTCCTGGGCAAAAAGGATCTTCCGACACTGTTCTTGAAACAAAAAAATCAGGAACCGCGCTCTGCCACCAGAGTATGAGATCTTGCTAGCCAACAGAATATACAATGCAAATGCCAGAAACACATGAGGGACTAACCCTGCAAAATAACCCTCCAGTCTCAGCAGCTCTAGAACTGGGAGACAAAACTAGAAACTGCAGCTTACCGTGAGCCTTGATGAGCCGCGGGGCGCGGGAACCTCCGATATCCTGAGGCAGGCCTGTGACATTGTACAGTCCATTGGTGACCAGGGGCTGACGGCGATGTTTGTGTATGAGTCCACCTGGGCAGTGACAAAGTGATTTATTTCTTGCTAATGAAGCCACTGCACTGGTGTGCCCATTCCTCATCCATGAATTCAAGCCCTGTTGTGACAACTGCACATAATCATACAAGCTAACACACAATATGGTAAGAATCTAACACCATCTAAGCCATCCTGCACACTTAATGTGCAAAACACAACTCACCCAGCTACAGAAAATGCAACATACATGAGTAAATTTGCAATAACTTCCACAAGGAAACCCATGATCCAGAGAAGCAGGAAAGGTGATTGAATTAAAGGCTTCAAGCTTGGAAACCTTAGTTCAGACACCAATTCTCATTTAAGCCACATCTTACAGAAGAGTTACTAACTCATTTGGAGCTGTTAAAAGAAAAGCAACCATATATAAGTCAAGCTTACCTTCACTAGCTTCCCCATCTGCCAGAAAGATGTAGTAACTGGTATCCAGATTAAATCTCCCTTTATAAGCAGGGAGACGAATCCCCCTTCTGAAAGAACATTGAAGAAGACCATCTGCAAGCCTCCAGGACACATCTTCAAGGGCATTCTGTAAAACAGGAGATCCTTAAATACCCAGTGTTTTCAGATTGGCTGAGCAATTGGCTTAAAAGTAACCATGCAAAAGACAAGTGTGTCACTGATATATAAGAAAAAATATAAATTATATAGGGAAAGGGGATCCTTTCTGAATTGGCACACAAGAGGTATGTCAGTAAGTCAACACAGCAACTTAGGGTTTGAACTTATCACTAATTTTTACAGCCTACAACAGTGCTTAACTCAGGACATAACAGTTGCAGCTGCAGTTCTAGCAAAGGGACAGACTTTAATAGGGACAAAGTTTCTACAAAGACTAAGCTCCCACCATATGACTAGCTTTACAAATTAAATTTAGACTTCAAAAGTTAACACTTACTAGGAAGTAAGAGCCCAACCAATATCATCTTAGAGAATTATGGATCCACCTCAGTATTTACACCTGCTGTGCAAAACAAAAGCACAAAGCAGCAGCATACCTTACTCCAAAGCCACACCTGTGAAAGTGTCTGAGCTGTTTTAAAACACACCTCTGAATCCAAGAGAGGATGACTTCGCTCCTTCAGATGGGCAGTGCTCACGTGAACGTGGTGATCCACATTAACACACAGATAGGCATCATCACCACCCTGCAGAGTCAAAAAGAAAAATATCCATAGCCCAATAAAAAAACACCGCTGGCAGTCCTCAAAAGGTCTTTGATTTAATATAGGCAGCAAGACCTGACAGATTTCTGTAGTTATCAAGCTGTTATTCCCCATTTTCTAAGCACATCAGTATTATTACTGAGGATCCACACTAAGTCAAAGAGATGACACATAGAAACACGCATTATGATTCACACTCCCCTCCCAGAATAACAACCATATTATCAGAAGTTTCTTTATTTAAAATTTATCAAATTGACTAGACAAGACAGAGATGGATGTTGGAGCTATTTAAAAATCCACTTCAGTTACAAGATTTTTTTTTTTTTTTACAGCTGAGCAGGAAAAAAAGGATTGTTAAGAACCAAGTGTTCCTGCACTAGGGAGATAAATGTAAACAGCATCTCCTTTGTGCAACAAGCAGCTTATGTATTATGCATTTGTCAACATTATCATCCCTTCAATTTAACATAAGTCAGAAAAAAGTATCTTTCAACATTTTTAAGATTTTGTATAGGAGTAAAATTCAAGGATCAAATGGAAATGGTTTTCTGAACAACTCTGTTTCAGAGAGGTAAGATCTTTGGATAGGTAGAGATTGATTTAACCAGGAATTTCAGACAGTTATTCAGTCCTGAGCTAAAAGTGAATAGTCACATATAAGAAACAACCTGTGTTTTAGCACTCTGGGAGAGTCACACTTTGTGTGACATCTGACAGTATTTCCGTTTTCCATATGCATTTCCATTCAAACTTGACAAACATCACAAAAGCAACTATGGAAAATAAAACACTCACCATCCACTGGTCCTGGGAAAGCGCAAATGCTAAATACCCTTCACTTGGACCACTCATTTCAATAAAAACTGAAGTCCCCTCTTGTTGGAAGGATAGAAAAAAACATGAAGCACTCCCAGGATCACAGTTTGTAGGGTTCCTAATGCAGAACTTCGTAATTCCACAAACTGAGGCACTAAACTAAACAATTAAGCAAAAAAACAACTTGTGAGCAATGAGTTTCCATTCTCTTCCCCCTTTTTACCCATGGTAGAAAGAAGCATACAAGGAACAACAACATCTGTGTCTACACACCAATGTCTTAACCCATGTCTGCAATTACCCTAGGACTACTAAGTAAAACGATGGTGAATTCCAAGATAAATTTGAGTTGAATTTTCGCTTTAAAGACATTACAATATAATAACTTTGAAAAGCCGTCAAGAACTTCAGGAAAAAAAATAACTTCCTCTGGTCTAATATTTAGAGAGGTAGTATCAGCTGTAAGATGAGAAAGAAAATATGCTTGCTTTTTAAAGTAGAAACTCCACAAAATACACATTGAGAAAATACACTGATTGTAAGCCACAGTTATCCTGGATCAAATATCAATGCTTGCTCAATCCATTCAAGACTCAGCAACAAAAGTCAGTAACACAGATGAACTCAGAAAGGAAAGCTTCTGAGCCTGCAGTTGCTAAATAGGAAGTTATTAGTTAAGAGCAGATTAAGTCTTTTCCCATCTCTCATGAGAAGCATGCATAATACTTTCTGATCATTGATTTCTAAACTTTCTGTCAATCTTCTCACCTGTGTGCAGCATGAGAACATTTAACCCTGCAAAGTTCAGGCAACTCAGCTAAAGGTAGCTGTCATGTTCTTAGCCTTAGATATCAAAGTTACTCATCCACCATCTCTCCTTTTCTGTTACTAGGCTGTATCAATGTCATCTCATTAAATTCCATTCATCACAAGCATTAAAGATTGCCTGATTTAGCTTTAGCATTACTTACTGGCTTTGATATGTAGGAAACTGGCTGTGAAGTTGACATAGCCTCTGATGTTGCATGCAAAGGTGGTGTTGGGGACAGCACATCAGGCTGAGAAACAATGGGACCTGGAATTTTCACCCAGAAAATCCTGTATTTCTTCACAACTGTGGCTCTTAAACACAACACACAGAGAGTAATTACAGTATATATTTATAGTCGGCTGTTACTTTAAAAAAGAAAGGAAAATAATTTATAGTTCTCAGAAATTATTTGTAAAAACCTCATCTCTATGGAGATCTCTACCATTTTAGGGATTGAAGTAGGAAAGTACCTTAAATCTTAGAAAAAGAATTTTAAAACATAATACCAATCTTGGAATATAAGAAACTTTCATGCCTATGGCATAGATTAGAACTTCAGAGAAGAGTTGCATTGCTTCTATCCTGTAGTTCAGAAAAACCTAGTAGCGTAACAGAAGGGTATACATATCATTTAGTTAGGTACAGCAAAGAGAAGGATTCTTAAGTGTATATTGCAGGCATGAGAAGTGAGAAGGTAGCTAAAGACTAAAGAAACTAATCTTCAAATCCCCTTATACTCTCCCTAGGAGAAAAAAAGGGAAAGGAAAAAAAAAGGAAAAAATCACCTTCAACTCCTCCTAAAAAAGTATCTGCATTAACACAGACTCTGCAGCAAGTAAGGGGTGTTGACTTTTCAGGTCATTTGACCCAAGGACTTTTCAGTTGCTGGACAATATTTGTCAGACAATGGTACAGGTTTACCTTGTCTGCATTTTAATATATTTAATTAATATAAACCCATACTTTTTTTACTTACAGAAACTGTATGTGCTTTGGAGCATCTTCAGGAGCAATCCAATAAGCTTTTATGTCTTTCTTTTTTGCTTTACTTGTGTGACTGACAGCTGAATTCTGAAAACACACATATATCAAGAATTACACAGGGCATAAACATTTTGTTACTTAACACAGTCAGCAGAGGCTGCAGTTAAATCCTACACAGACACTGCAGTTACACTGCACTACCCCAGTCATGATCAGCTCAGGTGAGGTGTAGAACAGCAACTTATGCTAACAAACTTCAAGACTAAAAGAAAGGACTTTCAATCCACAAGATTCCAGCAATGAGCTAGAGGTCCCTACAGCATTTCATACAGAAATAGTGAGATTTTCTTAGTAAGGAAATGCTCCACGTTTGAAGAAGAGGATGAAGAGACAGAACAAGCCCCTCAGTGCCCACTAAATAATTGTGAAGCACTGGACTCTACCTTGGTACGACCACATGTCAGCAGCTGAGAACGTCTCCGGTCAGCTAGCACAAAAGATCCAACTGCAGGCCTATCCAGGTGCTCTGCATCCCGGGCTTGTAGGAAAAATCCTTCAAAATCTGGTCCAGACAGATGAACTAAAGCAAGAAGAAGAATAAGGAAGTTTACTTCCAGAGGAAGAAGGAAGTATTTCAACAATGACTACCAGACACTAATTTTACAAGTACTGAATGATGGTCAATGGATTACCTAAACAAGACTCAACTGCTTAGATAAATCCAGTACAGAAAACTGAGAAAAGACATACTATAATAGAAAGAAACAATAAATTAAACTCTTCAGCTGTAACTGACACAGTACCTTCTATGTTGTCCCCTGGTTTAAATTCAGTCCCATTCACTGTAATGGTGTGCTCGGGTGACAGCTGAGGAGAGCCACGATGACAGGGCACCATGCTAGTACAGGCTTCTCTTACTTTTCCATTTGGATAGCCAACCACAGATCCATAGAGGCAACCAAACATCCAAACAGCAACAGCAAAACCAGGCAGCTCCATCTGTATAAAATAAAATTTACAGGCAATTAAACACAAATATTTACATTACAGGTCACCAGTCCTCTTTAGGAATCAATTGAATAGTAGAATACAAAACCATATTCAAAAAAAGCATTCATGAGAAGACACCACTCCCAGCTTCTGAATAACTTCTGCTTCTGATAACTGCCAGACATTGTTAGAATGTTCAGATACCATATTTCAGGCCATCTACAGGCTGTTGATGGATCCCTCCATCTACTGGAGGGATTATTTCCCTCCATGCATTTTGACAGCACTTTTAAAAAAGTCTTTTGCCAATCCCTCTCCTGCTCTCTCTCTCTATCAAAAAAAAAAATTCAAGTTCCTTAAACATCTGCACAGGACAGATGGATCTTACAACATGCTTCACAGATATATAAAGGTCAACAGTATTGAGCAACTACACAGCTAGTATCAAACTCATTTTTATTAATCATAACTTCAAATTTTGCATCATTACAGACTGCCTTTGTTTCCACAACCCATGTCTATTTCCTCACAGATGACAAATAATTCCCCAGTAACAAGTTCTTCTTTCTGCAGGGAAACTAAAGTTGCCAAATGCCAGAAATAAAATTTATACATGCAAGAGTTAGAATTTGGTATGAAGATTTAGATAAAGAAATATGTATGTTTGCTGCAGACAAGCCCAAGATTTCTTCTTTGAACTCTTCCTTTTGGATATTGGACCTCTGGACAATTAGTCAAACAATGGATTTGGCTTGTCATGCTCTTGCCAAGGGAACAGCATCCATGAAAGACAAGGGATAGAAGGACTCCAGATCCTAAAACAGTTATATGAACCCTTAACCTCAGCTTTCATCATGCAATGTTTTGCCCCACCACAATACTCTTTTCATAAAAGCTGTGGGAATTGTTTTGCTGCTCCAGTAGCATACAGGGCTTACAGCTGTACTGTGGTTTACAGAACACCTCAGCCAACAAAAGAAAGCATTTCCACATCCAAAAGGCCAGGAGAACAGAGAGAAACTTTCTTTCAGTCCTTAGGCAGAGGAAGTGAGTTATCAGCTCTAGTGGAACACAGACCAGGCAAGTAGGCCTGCCTTCTAGAAGGGCCATGCCCATTTTGCAACAAGTGATATGATGTATCAGGTTATGAAGTTCCCTGACAGCACAGATGGACATGAAGATAAGAAACACACAGAGCCATTTCAGACTGAACTCTCGACACCTAAAAAGCAGCCAAATGAAGACAAGGCACATCATTATCTTACACAACAGGAGTCATCAACATGAACTCTTCCAAAGTTCTCATACATGGAAATCCACAATTTTCAAGGCAATGATATATTTGTACTCCTCAGCAACTTTACACCACTAAAGAGAAGAAAATCAAAGGTGACAGTGTGTTGAACAGTTAGGTTTCAAGAACTAGAAAACCCTAGTCTCTCTCAACACTCCACTCCTCCCAAATATTCAAGATAACATTATGACCATATCTTTAACTTCTAGTTCAAGTATTTCCTTCTAATTGATTTTTTATACATAAGTTAAAGATGCCCATAGAAAGCTAAATAAGTACAATTATATGCACCAGAGAAAATTTCAAAACAAGAAGAGATAAGGCTGCATATCACAGAGACACAAAAAGAGTAGGGTAATATTCTGCTTTAAGTAGCAGAGGATGTGGTAGGAATGTAAAGGAAACAAGACACATCCTTGTCTGATTCAACTGACTCAATAGCTGGCAGAAGAAAAAGATTAAGTAGAGATTAATAGAATTCAAAAAAAAAAACCCAAAATCTGAAAAAGATTTGGATAAAGGGAGAGAAGTAAGTTACTTCTTCCTGTGCTGAAAACAACTGCACAGTACCTGCAGGTAGCCCTGGTAGCCTAATAGTTCATAAGCACAATGCTCACACTCCAACTCAGGATCTCTTCATAGAACTTATCTTCTTTCAGCTGTTTAACTTCATTAGCTGCCTAGTGTGAAATCTAAAACTAACTTCAGAGAGGAGGAAAAGATGAGACAACAGACAAGGCAAACATACTGTCAACTCAAAGGTACAAAACTACCATTGACAGAAACTTCTCCTGAGCACCATCAGACAAGAGAGCAAACAAAAAAAGGAAAGAAGCACCTGCAGGGGAATAAGCTATGTTAATATAAGGGGTTTATGACACATTCCTTTAAAAATAGACCCCTACAAAGGGAAAGAAGACAGTGTTGCTGTCCAAGAGTCACCCTTCCTCTCAACTCATAAAAAGAGCTTGAGATGTCCTCTTCTGCTTAGTTAAAGGTGGTCATATCAAGACAGCTGGATTGAGCAAGGACAGAAAACATATTAATAATAATTCACTACTTTTAAAATATAAACACACAAACCCCCCCAGGCACACAAAAAATACACACCTCAGCATTGTGTTCTTTCTAGGAAAGAGAATTTCAAGGGCATAGATGTTTCAATATTATTTTTTGTAACAGTTTGAGTGTAGGTACTTACCGTACAGCTAGACCTTCTGTTGCAGTGACAAAGCCTGAGTAAAACTGCCATTGGCTCTCTACTTGTAGTAAAACAACTTATATGACTTTCTAATATCTTCTATTTGGTTTGCATCTAACTGTATTAACATTTACCATATCCAGGAAACTTGTCTGAAAAAAGAAACAGTACACACACAAAAAAAAGTAAGGTTTGTAAGAGAATCTTTACTTCAGGTGCATATTTTATACAGTTTCCCCCCAGCTGAGCTGAAATGCATGAAGCCATAATGAGACACCGACCCTGCAGCTTCCTTTGCCTTCTCAGACACTCCCCCAGACCTCAAAGAGTTTCATACTAAGTAATTACTTAAATATCTTCTGGTGCAGTTAAGGGCAGGCAGGCAGGGGGAACCTACAACCAACTTTTGATACCTTCTCCCTCCAAGTATTAGCTGACATAAATTTGCAGAATGATTTTAAAGCTCATGACATATTTACTCCTATCAAAGAGGCACTTTTTTTTAGAACAAGAATAAACAATTTTTAAAAAATTGTAACCTTCTCTTTTTTCCATATATCTCACCAAGAATGAACAGGAGTCAAAGATTTTGCCCTGTTCATTTGTTTGCTTTTACTTGGGCAGCTGCTCTGCGTAGAATCTTCATGGCCCCAACCTTGCAAACTTTTATCTATATGAAGAGCTCAAAGAGAGACTCATCTAAAAAGATGTAGTTTGTTATCTTCCGCGTAGAATCTTCATGGCCCCAACCTTGCAAACTATTATCTATATGAAGAGCTCAAAGAGAGACTCATCTAAAAAGATGTAGTTTGTTATCTCAACAAGTAACTTCAACTATAGCACGAGCACATTTACTGTCACAGTTACCACAGAGCCGGATCTTATGCACGTTAAAAAGAAACAAAATACAAAACTAATATTCTCACAACAAGAAGCAAAAAGGATAACACAGGAACGTGGGTGGCATGGCTTTCAGATAAAACAAGCCATAGCTTACCTTGACTCATTAAGGCACACAAGTTTAGGCGTTCTCTAAAGCAATTCAGAAATCTTGCACAAAAGGCAGCATCTACGCAGTACCCTAAAAACGCCACCAGATTTTACTTTGCGTCATACCTGCTGCAGATGTTCTATTAAGCAAATACCCTTTCCAAAAAGCTTGCAGTACCCACTTCGAGCACTCACTGGCATCAGTGTAATTAACCAAAGCACGACTACAAAGGCTACGGCAGCTCCTCAGCCCCGCACGCCCTTGCCCCAGGGAGCCGCGCTCTCCCCCCGGCACCGCTGCAGCGGAAAAGGGCGAGGGGGAAGCGCAGCCGAGCCCGGCAGCCGCTCCCTCAGCTCCAGCCTCCCCCGCGGCCGCGGCGCTTTTCTGCCGGCGGGGGCGGCCGCACGCGGGGCCCGGAGGGCTCGGCCTGGCCCGGGCGGGGCTCGGGGCGGGGCCGCCAACGCTCCGTGAGCCCGCCCCAGGTGCTGAGGGCCCCCGGTGCCGCCCCCACAGCCGGGAAGGTGTTCGGGCATCGTCTCATTTCTTTCCAGCTTCCCAACGCCGGCGGTCTGGATGGCCGTCCTGGGTTAACAGCTAGAGTTTTACTGAGAGATCGCCCTTGTCAAAGCTTACAGAGCTCGTTAGATGTGCTATCCGTGGAACGAAAGGTGGTCACATCTACAGGCTTCCTAAGTCAGGCCTTTCTTATCAAGTAAGCAAATTCTGGCTGTAACTGGGGCTTTGCTGGCTGTAACTGCAATTGCTTACATAGGCTTCTCTGACTTCTCTGACTTAGTGTTTTAACCAAAGTTCTCAAATGCTCACAAAGTGACCCAAAAAGACAATTACTTAGAAATCCAACAGTAATTTTTCCCTCCCACATCATAGAAATATTGTTTGTGTTAAAAAACACCTTTACTGGAGAGCTATAGTGATTCAGTTGCTTACTAGTAGTTCAGAGCAGTTTTAGAGATCCTAGTACTATTAATTTGGTAATATTTTCTAAAAAAATAATAACTATTAAAATATGACAGGCTAGGAAATGCTCTGTTAGTGTTCACTCTTTTCTCAGTTTCTATAAAAGCAGCGTTAAGCTTTAGAGGTACCCTGTGGTAACATATCCTGTGGTAACATATTAAAAATTATATTTAACATGAAAACCAGTAAGGGATTACTTTGCCTAATCAGAAAAATTTTTTGACTGTAACTTGTATTATCTTGCTCATGGGAGTTACTGTGAAGCTGAGATCTCACTCAGTGTTCAGTAACTGAAGAAACATAATGCATAAGCAATAGCTTGAAGTGAAAGTGAAATATGTCTATTTCCCCCTAGCTGGGGGAAAAAATAATTCTGTTTCCAACTACATTGATAAAGTTCCCATATATGAAAGAGTTTGATAGAATTACAGGCCTAAGTACATACATGCTTTATTATGTGCCTGTGTGTTTTTAACTAATACAGGTATATTATTAGTAAGACAAATAATAACATAAATATATTTAGAGTAAGGAAACTGGTGACCAGAGGGACCTGTATTCTTGACAATATTTAGGTTCATAACTTTCACAGAGTATACTGGAATTAATATACAAATATTTTAAGATATTATTTTAGGGTCTTGGCTCATTGACAGAATGGGGTATATATGTCTGAAACATTATAGTATATATAAGTATATATGGAATTAATTTCCTCACTAAGACTCAGGAGAAGGGATAAAAATGCAAGCTACAATTCTGTTGGAAATGGTAATCAGAGTTTAAGAAGAAAAAATCATTTTTATATGAATAGTAAAGAGGGTAAGGGAGGGAATACTGTTTTGCTTATCATTGCATAGCTACTCTTTAGTTATTGCTAAAGAGCTGCAAAGCAAGAAAACCAAGATAACACCAAGAGAACCAGGGAGAAGAAAAACCGACTCTGTAACTACTGGGTACAAGTCCCCACACTACTGCATGGCATTCATCAATCTGTCTGGAAGGGCTCTTTTCAAACACACCAGTCTCCTTTAAAAATAGTAAAATCAATAGTTCTGCAGCCTTAATGAAAATGTTTCTATGAAAGGGTACTGCTTGCTAATTTGTTAAGTGTCATTCTGTTTATATATAAAGTAAACAGAATGCATTAGGTTATATGAACTACAAAAATTCCACAGCTGCATCTTTTTTGTAAAGTGTACTGCAACTGCTGTTAGTGTTAGTGTTCATAACAATTCTGTATTTATTTCAGAGCAGATGTTCTACCTTAACCAAATGAGATAGAGACATAGAGGGCTGGCGGTGGGTTTGAGCCTTCCTGCAAGCCTGAGGAGATAAAGCTGTGTAACCTACTATTGACCTGTGCCAGAGGATGAGACGTCAATGGCAAACGAATGGAACAACATCTAACATGAAAAGAAGCTGATGAGGCTTTTTGCATGGTTTATTATAGGCACTTAAGGAAATAAGTGAAAGCTTATAATTTTGAAAGCAACAGGAATCTTGTAGAGGAGACTTCATTCCAAGTATATAAAGAGGAATTTCTCTTGCTTAAGAACCAAGAAAGCAATTAAGTAAATATATATAATTTTGGAAATTAACTATTGTGCAGTCCAGGGGTTATACTGATAGCTATCCTATTTTTTAAGCCCAAAGCTATATGGAAAACAATAAGCCATTGAAAAGAACCCATATTACCATGTGAGTCCTTCTAATCAACTTTCCTCTTAGGTATTAAGCTAACTATTCAGCAAAACTGTGGCGTTTTAGGTCAGACCTTGCTCAAGTTTCATATATGTGCATTGAGCTCAATGTTACTGACAAGTTATCATCATAAAACATCACTGGAGTTCAAATCAAGTGATATGCAAAGAGGCTGCATCCCTACCAGATTGTTTTGATTATGGATAACTGGATCAAAGAATTTTTTGTTACTAGCATTTCCTATTTTGAAATATTGAAATATGTTTGAAAAAGTGCATTGGAGTTGGCTAAATACATGCTGGATATGAGGCTTTCTCTGAAGAGAACAGTCCTGGCACCAATATTTACTCACCTCTCTCTTCTGTAAACTACACATACAAAACAATGCATTTCAAGATTTTTCAAGCTTTCAGCATTTTTCAAGCTTATCAGCATTATTGTCTTAGTTAAAGATTTATTAGGGAATCAATGACAATATTGTTATCTTAGATATGAAGAATTCTTCCTACAAATCAGTTTGTGTATGGTGGGGTTTTTTCCTCCCAAAGAGAGAATGTTGAGTCATCGAAACAATCCTGACCATCTAAAAGGAAATAAATTGTGATAAAGTCATAATGTAGGATGAGATTTTCTTTCTCCATAATTAATAATTTAGTTTCCCGTGAGCTTTGGCACTGTTTCATACTTACCTGGTTTGCCAATTTACCATTAATTTACAAATAAGATTAAAGTATTCCCCTTATGTTCAGAGATGTCCTTCTACTGTATGCATTTTTTATTTTTTACTAATCATATTAATTTTAGAATTTTTCTGTGTCACACATAAAATTTAGACTTGGAACCGTATTTAAACGAAAATATTTGTTAACCTAGAGGTAAAAGGCATTTTACAGTTTTCAGTCAATGACTGTAACAAGCCACCTGGTGGCAGTAGCCAATCAGTCAAATAAGATTTGCCAGTTGACTGCACAGAAACCTGCTATGGTTTTGCATCTTTATTCTGACTCAGTAGCTGAAGTCCCTGCCTCATAGCTTTCTACCAAAATATGTATCGACTATGACTAATATAGATTTTTTAAAAAGTACTTCCTCGCTTATCTGACACTAAATATTTTCATTGGTTCCCTGATATCAATTTGAGACAGGTCTGTATGGGTGTTATGAGAAAATTACACACAAACTGTCACCTTTGTAAGAGCCTCCACTGATGCAGTGCCCAACACACATAAATTGATCAAGGACTTCAGTAAAATCATTTCACCCTATTCAAGTGATGTGGGTCAGTCTAATGCACACTATCAAGTTTTATCTGATGAAAGTACTGCATTATTAACTTGAGTTTTATGTATTTTCTGACCATTGCTGTGATGCTTTTTAAAATTATTAATTTCATTATATCAGCAAGATGTGATATGTTTTTATTGTTCTGCTTTACAGGGAGCAAAGAGCTTGTTGGCAAAGCATTGACCTGTAAGTGCTTCAGTGTAAGGAACTTTAGACCTGATTACAGAATTCATAATGTCAAGCTAAGATTAATTGAAATCTTGTACAACATTCTCTCACGTAATCAATTTCTTTGCCAGCCAATCTCAATTCCTCCTTTGCCCTCCCCAGCTTTTTTCCTCTGCTCTTGCACTTGGATTAGGAACTAATTTTCCTACCCTTTTTCATCTCATCTCAGAAATCCTTTCTCAGAAAACCCATTTCCATTTCTTCACCTTTTCTCAGCAACTCCTAATTTGACTCCTTCATGGCTTTAAAGGCATTCTCTGTTCAGACCCAGCATGTCTGTGGGTTTGCAGTTGCTTTGGGTTCAAGTACAAGCAGTCCTGCTGGAGGGATGATGCTCAGCACTGTCAGTTGTAGCAACATTCCAGTCAGTACATGTCCAGTGCCCCTGTGGGGGAACCATGATGTTTGAGTACTCCCCATGGGAAGGGGGAGGACTTCATCCTTCATGAAGCTCATGTTTAATATCTTTTAAAACAAATGCTTGTGGTAGTCATTCATTTGGCGAAATATTTTCCTTCTGCAATATATCGCCCCATGTTAACCTGTTCAAATTACCCTGGCTTGAATTCTGTCTGTGCTGAAAGATTACAGAGCAGGACTACAGTTCCCAGTATTAGCTTTCAGATAACTTAATGTAATTATTTCTTTACTTTAAAGTCAGATATCAAATATATAGAACAGAAAAGAAAAATCAGTTGGTTACCATTTGAACTCAAAGACCTATCTAGGTAAGATTTAAGGATTATTATTGTAATGGACCAGGAAAATTCATTGTATTCTTAGTATAGTTTGATATATTAGGAAAGAACATCATAAAGGAGATGGAGTGTGCAAGAGACACTCTGAATATTTATTTTTGAGGAGAAAATAGATCTGCTTGATAAGACAAGCTACAGTTCATTTGGGAATTGATCCACTGAAGTCTTAAATCTCAGCATATCTCACTAGTATTATATGGAACAATTGACAGGAAGACAGAAGTGGTTCAGCACACTGGTATGATAAGTTCTCCTTCTACAACAAAAATGGGCCAGGTATATGTGAATCAATTTTACACTTAACTAAGTTAAATGGTACAAGAATATAATTCAGATACTTTTATTTGCCAAGTCCCACGTTTGCAGATTATTAATATCAAAATAATGTGATGCTATTGAATTTTCTATTAAAAATTAAACCTGATTAAAAATTAACTTTCCATGGATGTTAGAGCATAGATTGTTTGAGTCCACACAGTAAAAGCATGGCCAAACTGGAACTGAAAACAAACCCAAAATGTTAATCTTTGAAAGGTCAAACACTTCCCTATATGAAAGGCCAGTAAGGACAAACTAAATAGGTTCATGTCCTAGCCTCTCCATCTCATATGATTTCTGACTTAAATAGACATTTTTATTCCAGCCCATCATTTATTCACTGCCCACCAGGCTATTGCAATCTGTTTAGCCATTTAGAAGGGACATTTTTTAAAAAGCTATAGATGATTACATCAATGTTCTCATGAATGTTTTCACTCAATACTAGATTCTAATATCTAATTATGTTTGAGAACATATCCAAATTTCTGCTGAGCATTTAAATGGCTAAGAAAGCAGCTGTTTTCAGTTACTGTATAGCAAAGATCTAACTCAGAAAGGACTGAAGTTTAACCAAACTGCAGAGATACACTTTCAAAGAAAATGAACTTTCTTTCAAGTTTGCGTTTCTGGTTGAGAAATCCCCATTAGAAAACAAAGCTAGACAGAAGACTCAACACCTCTTAACCTTCTTATTGTTGGAACAATAATACAGTGCTAATTCATGAATTTACAGAGCATGAGTGTAGAGCATTGAGAAGAAATGTGCTCACTTTAAATTTTATGAAGTCTCATATTTCCTGTGTGCAGGCCAAAGGCATCTGCTTTTAATTTTAGTTAGATGTTCAGCTAAGTTCTCTCTGTGCTAGTTGGCTTTTATTGTTGTTATTGGGAACTGTTTTTCTGTACTAAAAATAGAAAAACACTGCCACCATGTAAATACTCCAAGCTCCCACACTGTGTTTTTACCCTTTAAAAGTACTTAGAGTACTTTTTACCCTTTAAAACAGGCATAAGCACTATGACATTAGTGAGATGTGACACCTAGTGATAAGCTCCCCAAAGTGTATTGACACCACTACTAGGATAAGTGCTCTGTAACAACACTGTGTTGCAAAACAGGAGGAAAGAAAAGAGGATCACTAGGAAGGTGTATGTAAAAGGACTGAAGAACTCCCGTATGAGTAGATTTGAAACTGCTGCAAAATTATTTCCTGATGATTAATATTGATATGGTATACACTCTTATTTTGAAGCAACTATTGATCATTTCCTGCTGTGGTGTATCACAATGACACACAGAGAAACTGCAAACAAGATAAAATG